>NC_080790.1:31304208-31607238 GCF_028018385.1 Neofelis nebulosa
TTAGTGGGGTGACTCGTGTAACTGGCAAGATCTCACAGGGACTACAGAAGCTATGCCCATGGAGTATGGGGCTTCTAATCCAGGGTGACTTCCACACCTTTCTGACATAAGTCTCATTTCTTCACACCTGAGTCATCGCCTGGGGGCCAAAGACCTCAGTGGGGATGGTTTTGTGGTCCCGCAGAAGAGCAGAGTCGGTGCCCTGCATTCTGGCCTTTGCCTCCTTCTGAGTCTACTGGTGTCTGTGTGGCAAGGCAGTTTCATAAGTCTGCGTGTTTAGTGGAGACTTAGAAGACCTCCTGGTGGGCATTACAGGTGAGGTCTCGACTTTCACGGGTTTGAACGAGAGCATTTGCTTGTGAAGCTGTCTGCACGAATCAAGAGCCAAGTCATGTTTTTTTTTTTTTTTAACAATTGCCAATTTTTCTTTACAAATTAAAAGATAATATTGATGGGGCACCTGAGTGGCTCAGTTTGGCTAAGTATCCGACTCTTGGTTTGGGCTCAGGTCATGATCTCATGGTTTGTGAGTTCGAGCCCTGTGATGGGCTCTGCGCTGACAGCTCTCCCTCTCTCTCTCTGCTTCTCCCCCAAGCCCCATCTCTCAAAATAAATAAATAAATATTGGGAAAAAAATATAATACTTTTGTAAACATCGATACATTCCTCTTCAGGACATTACACTAAATGAAAGAAGCCAATCACAAAAGACTAATACTGTAAGGTTCCACTTATATGAATTTCAGAGTAGTTAAATTCATAGATACAGAAAGCAGAAGGTGGTTGTGGAGGGGTGCTGGGGGAGGGGAGAATGGGGACCTGTTTAACGGGTATAGAGTTTTGGTTCTGCAAGATGAAAAGAGCTCTGGAGGCTGGTTGCACAACAATGTGAATGTACTTCAAACTCCTGAACTGTACGCTTAGACATGGTCAAGATGGTAAATGTTACGTCACGTGCGTTTCACCATTAAAAGAAAAATTTGACCGCATCCTCAGAATATCACACTTAAATCATACTTTCAATGACTGGGCCAATGCTAAATGTTTCCAGATTTTACTATAAGTAGTATAAGAAAAGTTTCGGGTCATTTTCCCAATACTGTCTTCTAATTGAAGTGACATACTTATCATTTGACCCCCTGACAGTTTCAGTGATCAGTCACCACCTCCCAGGTAAATGGTTACCATGCCCCTTGCTAACAGGACACCATCTAGGGGTCAGTTGTGGAACTACAGGCAACCAGGCAGAAGAGGAGTAAGGCCTGCCTACATCTCCCCACCCCGCCAGACTCCACTCCTGGAAGTACCTGGAAAAGGAGCCAGACCTAAGTGCCACCCTTTCCCCATCCTCCTTCCAGTCAGTATAGTTTCCAAGATCTTGCTGCTATGAAAAAGAAGATCTCCCAATATTTACAGTACTTGAGGTTAGAATAAATAATCTTTTATGGATAGAGTACTAATGTCTTGCTAATAAAAGCTTCAGCTCCTAATCCTTTGTTATTCTCTTAAAACAATACAACATCTCCAGTGCAAATAAAGCTAAAAGTTCCTGCATAAATTCTTGTACCTACTTAGGAATGAAACAAAGTAGTTTGGGAGAATGGCCAAATGATTTTGTGTTTGGTAAATTTGCTACAAGCCAGTATTGTATTATGGAATCCCAGGGTCACAGACTTTTAGACCTTAAACAGCTCTAGAGACCAGCTGGGTTAGAGACCCTCTAGAGATCAGTGATTCTCAACCATTTTAGTGTCACAGACCCCTTTGACACTCTGATACAAAATGAGAGGCTTTTGTCCCATGAGAGGCTATTTTACACAGAACGTTGAATATAACTTTAAAGTGTCTGTGGATGCCCAACCTCCACCCCAAAGTTCATGACAGATTGAGAATTCCTGCTGTCGTGCCACCCCATCGTTTGGAAGTAGGTTTTCTGAGAAATACTACATGTGAAGAAGCAGCCTAGCAGAGCAGCATTCTGCAATGGAGATGTGGCCCCACACAGAGTGGTGCTGTGTCAGAGCCAGTCCTGGTAAAACCCATTCCATTCCAGGAGGGCACATGTCTTCTGTAGAACAGCAGGCTAAGAGGGTGAAGTCCAAATGGGGGAACCCATTCAGATTCCACAGCCAGGAAAAACAAACGTTGTCTTATTGACTGAAGAGGAAGAGGGACAGGAGTAGGTGGCCATCCAGGACGGTTACATGGAGCATGAACAACGAATGACCCATGGGCTGAACAGAGATGACATGTGGGGGAATTTGGCAGCAGCATGGACTGTGAAGATAATCAAAATACAGGAATAGGGGACAAATAATAGTTAAAGTGGCAGAAGGGTACCAAGAGGTGCAGACCAAGAGCAGAGCAGGTGCTCCACAGAACTGCAGGAAGAAGTCTGGATTACTTGCCAGACCTCTCCCCAGGGACTTCTACAAAAAAATCACTAGGAAGAACTGGAAGAAGACTGGACTTCCAATGAGGTGGGTAGGAATGTTACATCTTGGGTTCTTGCTACAAATGGGATACTTTGATTTACCAGGAAATACATGGTGGGGAAAGAGCCAATGATGATCCATTTTGGCTTAAGTTCCCTGTTGAAATGTGGCAGGAGTCACAATGGCTCCCAGGTGAGTGCTCAGCTGGCATGGACTTTGTAGCATATTACCATAAATCTTTCTGAAGCTCAGTTTCCTCCTCTACAAAGCAGGATCGGGACTTGGTGAACACCAAGTTTCCTTCCAATGTGGAAAATCTTCTGATTCTATTGGAATCAGAATTGGAAGGCCAGGGTTGGGCTGTTTCAGTTCAGCAGATCTAAGTGAGTCATTTCTGAATTGTTTACGTGAGCACTAGCCTCTTCACTCAAATATTCCCTTGAGGCATAATTTCTTGGATATTTGGGAAAGAGAGGATATAAGAGGCTGGAAGGAAACCTATAAGAGACTAAAAAACATTTCCTGTAACTAAGAGAGAAAGTAAAACTGATGATGGTCAGAACTGGAGTTATATCAGGTTGATGGATTCCAAGAGAATAGGCCACCAGGCGTGGGTCTCACTGGATAACAGAGGTGGGACAAGCTTCCAGGGTGACTGATCCAATGGCTCTAGTCCCTCTTCCACATGATGCACAGCTCTGTGGATGGGGTCATATGGCTGTTGCAGCAGTATGGCCAAGCTTGATGTTTGCATATTTCAGTGTCCAGAGAGAGACTCTTCCTTCCTATGACTCTCTCAAGAGTGGGGAATTTGCCAGAAGCCCCAGCCAACTTCTCCTTGAATCTCATGAAACCACACTGGTTCACATGCCATTCCTGAACCTATCGCTGGCAGGGTTGAGGAGATTACACTCAGACAATTTAGGCGTCCCCTAAAGGAACAAGGACTACAGTGGGGGAGGGGTGAATACCTGACCAAAAAAACAAGATTTGTTGGAATGACACAGAACAACGCTGAGCAGGCAAACATCAGGTTGTGCCTGCCACATGCTGTATTTCAAAAGTCTTACTGTATTCTCCTCTGCAGAATCACTTTTTGAAATACAGTGGGGGTGTGACCATGTTCCCCATTTTACAGATGGAGCAATTAAACTCAAGGTCACGCAGTTGGTTCAAGCTCGGGACAAAAACATCCCTACTCAGAAACCAGAGCTCCTTTATGTACATTCCAAAAAGGTTTAAATTTAAAGGTTAAATTTCTGGGTGAAATATCCTTTCACCCAGAAACTGTACTTCTGGAGATTATTATAAGGAAATTATTATAATTCACCATATGATGAATGGGAATAAACAGTTAAGAGATAAAGAATATCTATCTATCTATCTATCTATCTATCTATCTATATTTGTGATAAAGTGGAAACAACCTGAGAGTCCAATAATATGCAATTAGATAAATCAATGACAGTGCATATGTAACAATAGAATATCATGCTGGCTGTTACAATTAAATTGTAGGAGAAAAAGCAGTCGCAATGACCTGGGGAAACATTCACAATATATTATTACTTAAAAAGAAGGCTACAAAACTGTTGTAAAAGAGAATCGTGTCTAGAAAAGTGAAGAGATGTAATCGCCAACATTTTTTAAAGATTATTTATTAATTTTGAGAAAGAGAAGGAGCAGAGGAGGGGCAGAGAGAGGGGGAGCAAGCGAGAATCCCAAGCAGGCTCTGCACCATCAGCATGGAGCCCAATGTGGGGCTCAAACCCATGAACCAGGGGGTCATGACCCAAGCCTTAACCAGCTGAGTCACCCAGGCACCTCTGTAATTGCCAGCATTTTATCCATACTTATCTTTGCACAGTGAATAATAATAGATCATTAATTTCCTGCTTTGTGCTTACCTCTGTTTTCCAAATTTCTTTGGTAAGGATCTATAACAAAGGATTTCTTCTGTGGGAATATTATAATTAGAAAAAAATGTCTGTTAAGTTTAAAATTTTTTTAAGTGAAATAATTTTCTTTTCACTAGAACACTGATTTTCACTCATTGCTGCCAGGTATCAGAGGGTTCCACAAGGGATTTCTGGAAATTAAGTTGGGGACTAATGACAAGAGCCCTCACAGTGGCCTGTGCAACAATCCCCACAGACCTCTCCTCAGTGCCAATGAAATCTTAGGCTAAGAAACCATTCGGGAGGATTCTAAAATCTCTTGCCCTCAACTGCCTTCAAAATCACTGTATCCATGGCTGATGAGCAAAGCATAATATGTGCTTTGGGGACCATAAGGAGAACAAAAAGGTACAGATTCTTCTTAAGACAACACTTGTGATAATAATTATTTCTGCAGTCCTTGGCACACGTTGAATGCCTAATAAATATTGCGTAAATGAAGAGATGCTAGGCCAGGAAAAATTATTTGAAAATATTAAGCAGTGAAATCACTAATTTCTAAATACTCAGCACAATCCCTTCTTCCAATTATATTTAGTAGAGGACAGAATGAGTCTCATGCACTCTGCTTTTTCTGGCCTCATTCCTGGGTCTCCTGACCACCCAAGTATGCAGAGTTCTCCCACATTGGGAGTTGTCACAGATGAGAAGCACTTTCTTTTCTGTTGACCTTCTAGCCCCTGGTGATTCTGTCTCCTGATTATGGAAAGTACCCAGGAAACAGCATCACCAAAAAATTCACATTTTCAGCCTAAAAGCAGAACCCCATAGGAAAAACAACAACAACAACAACAACAACAACAAAACCCTGAAGGAATTTCAGGTCCAAAGTTACTCAGGTCAGAAGCTAAAATGAACTGGCCCACCCCACATTCTTCAAATAGGTAAAGACTAGAGTCTGCCAAATCCTGAGCAAGTATCTTTAAAAAAGAGCCCATCCAAGGGTACCCCGGTGTCCGTTCTGCTTTGAAGACAAACAGCCCCCCCATAATTAGAAACAGCCTTAATTACATGCCAGATGTCCATGCGTCCCTTCCAATTATTTTCAGAAACATCATAAAGATCCATTAATGACAGTGTGAAATGCCCTTAAAAAAAAATCTGTTCATCCTTATGAGTTAAGTCCGATAGGAAAATTGCAATCTGCTTATTCCTGCGAGTTGGGTTTTGTTTTTTGAGTTTTATGATGAGCATGTGTTTGACTTGAGCTTTTATCACCAGAAATACTATCACATATTTGGTTCAGTCACAAAGAGCAGTCTTACAAAAATTTTAACCAACTGTCTTCTATCACACAGACACACACACACACACACACACACACCTGAGTATACCCTGAGCACTTCCTAAAAATAATATGAACAATCAAAAGCTCTTGGAAGCACAGGGTCCGTATCACGAAGTGGTAGTTCTTCTGAACTCTGCCCTGCTCAAATCACTTGGGAATATACTGCCAAGTTCTAGAAACCACACTTGGCCCATTCAGGAAACCCCAGAAATTGGAATAAACAGCACAACCAGTATGGACTTCAGACTTCTTCAGGGCAGGGTCTGTGTCATGTCCCGTCTGGTACCCAGGGCCACTGGCACAGTGCCTTATACATAGAACATGATCAAAAATGTTTGTTGAGGGACACCTGGCTGGCTCAGCTGGTGGAGCATGCGACTCTCGATCTCAGGGTTGTGAGTTCAAGCCCCACGTTGGGCGTAGAGCTTACTTATAAATAAATAAATAAATAAATAAATAAATATTTGTAGAGTGATGTATAAGTAATGAATCCATATTTTAAGCATAACCGTCAAGAAGCACATATATTTAAGTTGGAAAATAAAAAATACAGAGGATGTGACAGCTCATTTCAAATACTTGAAGGGTTCACGTAGAGTACAGAGGAGGGACTTCCTCCTTTTGTTCTTTGGACCAGAACAAGGGCTACTTAGTGCAAACCACAGGTAGGCAGCATTGATCCATGTCGTCAATGTTTTGTGTATCTACCTTGGACAACTGTGGGGTGCTCGGGTACGTTCCAGGTACTTGAGTTTAGTGTGAGTATCACAGAGATTTGGAAGAAGACATTTGGGCTTGTGGACGAATTAATAATTTGTTCAAGAGACCTTTAGGGTGCGTGGTGCCAGATGATCCTGAGAGCAAGGTGTGTAGCTAACAAAAAGAGGCAGGGCTTCTTCCGTTCCAAAGCCTGCTGTCTATTCAGGAATGCAGATGAATAAACAGGTAATCATAGTACCGGGGGGGGGGGGGGGGGGGGGGGAGGGGGGAGGGCTGTGAAGGGCTATGATGGCCCTTGGATGCTCAGGAAACCCTGCAGGCTTAGATCAGGTGATAACACAGTGGAGTGGAGGGCAGAGGGGCGATGATTCAGCATGTGTAAATGCCCCAGGCCCCAGAGAAAGGACACCACGGAGAGCCCTCCACCACCTAAACCCTGAGTCTTGAAACCAACCACATTCGCCACCTTCCAGTTCCGTTCACTCTTGGCCTCCGGGAACCTTTTCAACCTTCTCCTGTGTTAATCCCGCAGCTCAGCCCTGATGGCTGAGTTTTTCTTTTCAGGTTCTGATTCTCATTGCTAAGGCTTATTTTGAGACTCAATGTCTATCTCGTTCCTGGTCTATCTCAGAGGGAATCAGGCCTCGGGCAGATACACAGGTCTCCAAGTTGAGAGGGAACTTGGGATATCTGATCTCAGCCAAGATGATCACTACACTAGGACTGGATGTAATATGCTGAAACCAAGAGCCAAGCTTCAAGGGAAGCTACACTCAACCCGACTAGACTGACATCTGAAAAGCAGCAGAGCAATGAAAATGTTCGGGAATTAGATCCTGGTGATGGTTACACAGTCTTGGGAATGTACTAAAAATCACAGAAGCGTACACCTTAAATTGGTGAATTTTATGGCATGTGAATTGTATCTCAATGATAATGATTTTTTTAAAAGCGACAAGAGATGGCCACTGTAGGAGACTGAGCTTAACCTCTAATTAAACTTGTATTTACTGGAAGGGGAAGTATTTGTCTTTAGATGTACTTTTGCCACCTTTAGAAATTCCTGACAACCTATAGCCCTTTTAAGGCATGAAAAAAAATGGATTAGTGCTGACTCTATACACAGTGTATTAATTAATAACTAAATAATTATATGTTGTCAGATTCATGACTTACCCTTTTAAACAAGCTTTCGTATTTGTCATCATGGGCGGCACTGAATTGTAGAAAATCACCTGGGGAGGATCTGAAGCTTCGTGCTGACTTCGCCATTCACCAAGACCTGGCGGGGGGCCAGGTGTCACAGAACCTCTGGGTCTCTTTTTCCTCAGCTCTGACATGAGGGGTTAGACTCAGTAGGCCCAGTTTGGCCCCAGGATCCTGTGTCTCTCCAACTTGCAAAATCTTCAGAACAACCCTGAAAGGTAAGTAAGCAAAGGGTTTTTGTCCATTTAAAAAACTAAGGACCAGGACTGATTAGTGTTGGAATCAGGACCTGAAGTGAGTTCACCTGAGTTCTAGTCCAATATTTCTTCCAGTGCAAGAGAAATGTGGGCCCTCCATCCCAAGAATTTTCCATCTAAGGTTATTCAGCTGGTGAGGGTTGGAGACAAGATCATAGGCTCTGGAGAGAGAAATCAGGGGAGGCAGAAACATCTGGAAGGGCCAGTGGGACCTGGGTCATGGCCACTGTGGAGGAGGTAAGTCAGGAGAGGTTGTTGGCTGAGGAATTTCATCCCCAAGAGCACCAGGAAAGTGAGAGTTGCCGGGAAACCCTGAGTTTTCCAACTTGGCAATCAGTACACAACTGAGTTTTTATAGGAAATTGCTCAGTTCTTTGGAAATTTTGTGTGGTATAAAGATGGACTTGAATTCTATATATGTGCTTAGCAAGAGGCAGAAACATTTTGGAACCCCTGCCTTTGGGAGGTTTGCTTGCATCATTATTATAATTACTTTCAGTAGAACTGTGTAATATGAAATTCTATTGCTAAAAGCAGTTTAATTTTCTGATCTTTGTGACTTCTTAATCACAAGTAAAACCCAAGCAGAGGGAAAGTGGAATGCAAAAAGCAGTTTATTCTGAATCAAAAAAATTAGGTCATGGGCTGGCATCCAGCTAACTGGCTGTGTCCTTAGACAATTCCCTTGGTCTCTCAGATCTGCAGCTTCCTCACCTGCAAATAAAGGAATTTGAGGAGATTATCTTTTAAGCCCAGTTCAGCTCTAGAATGCTATGATCAGATACCATATATCTGGTACCTTGACCACATCCTTCCTCCTAAATCTTGGGGATCAGTCTCCTCCAGCCTGTACGTATCACCCTTATTCCTCTTTGCCCTGGGAGGAGAAAGGCCAGCACTGTCTGGTGCCACTTCTAAGAAACAGCTATAACAGGTGACACCCAGTGTCTCTCCCATGACTGTCTGCACTGCTAAGGCAAGTTACCTTGGAGCAACATACTGAGGTGGACCTTGGCTAGAAAGCCAGTATAGTGCATAGGCTCTGAAGTCAGACAGACCTGGGTTGAATCCTGAATCTGCCACATACTAGTGACCGTGGGCAGGCAAGTTCCTCCCCTGGTATCTAGTGAGCACTGCGTGAAGGTAAGCTGTGTAGGCCTCTGTTACGGAGGGACAGAACAACCGTATACAACCATAGCGAGATGGGAAAGGTCACACAGGCCGGATTTCTAAGAGGAAATGCCATGCCTCTTTTCTCCAACATCTCTGGCAAAGTTGTCACCCAAAGGTAACAGGCCCAGCCAGTCATGGAGGGGAGGGAAGTGAACTCCATCCAAAAGGAAGAACGTTTGACTTGACATTTGAATGAGTTACTTTAATTCTTATGAAGGAGCGGTGCAAGAGAAAGGCAAAGAAAGCGAGGGGGTAGATAAGAATCGAAGGAACAAGAAACAATAAGTGGTGAATGAGGTTGATGCTGATAATTTCTGTTTTATGATAAAAGGCATTTCTGCAGAGGGGCCTGACGGACTGTGTTCCGACAGCAAGTCAGACGCTAAGTCCAACGCTAAGTCGTCTGGGAGGTCATAAGTTAACAGCTCTGCTCGGAAAGCAGGAAGGCTGGAGGACAAAGGGAGGGAGAGCTGCTGAGCCCCCGGACAACAGAGCTCAGCTTGGTGGGGAACAAAGGCGCTCGCCAGCGCCATCTCCCCCGCCCATCCCCCAGCCAAAATCCCAAAGAGAACCAGTTCCTGCCAGGGAACTTGCTCGCTCCGCGCAAACACCCAACTCTGTGCTTCTGCGGAGCCAAACCTCCGGCAGCGGATCTGACTCCCTCCCGCTGCCACAGGGCACCTCCTGAAGTGGATCACCTAAGGAGAAGCCAGCTAAGCCTGCCCCTCCTGCCCCCGTGCACCTTGCCTACCCACCCCAGCTAATACGTTAGATCCCCAGCACCACAAGCCTGGCAGTGTGCAAGTAGCCCAGACGGGCCACGCCACCCCACAGTGAATCCCGCCCCTAGGAGAGGGGAAGAGAAGGCACACACCAGTCTGACTGTGGCCCCAGCGGTGGGCTGGGGGCAGACATCAGGTCGGACTGCGGCCCCGCCCACCAACTCCAGTTACACACCACAGCACAGGGGAAGTGCCCTGCAGGTCCTCACCACTCCAGGGACTATCCAAAATGACCAAAGGAAGAATTCCCCTCAGAAGACTCTCCAGGAAATAACAACAGCTAATGAACTGATCAAAAAGGATTTAAATAATATAACAGAAAGTGAATTTAGAATAATAGTCATAAAATTAATCGCTGGGCTTGAAAACAGTATACAGGACAGCAGAGAATCTCTTGCCACAGAGATCAAGGGACTAAGGAACAGTCACGAGGAGCTGAAAAGCGCTTTAAACGAAATGCAAAACAAAATGGAAACGACGACAGCTCGGATTGAAGAGGCAGAGGAGAGAATAGGTGAACTAGAAGATAAAGTTATGGAAAAAGAGGAAGCTGAGAGAGAGATAAAAAAAAACCAGGAGTATGAGGGAAAAATTAGAGAACTAAGTGATACACTAAAAAGAAATAACATACGCATAATTGGTATCCCAGAGGAGGAAGAGAGAGGGAAAGGTGCTGAAGGGGTACTTGAAGAAATTATAGCTGAGAACTTCCCTGAACTGGGGAAGAAAAAAGGCATTGAAATCCAAGAGGCACAGAGAACTCCCTTCAGACGTAACTTGAATCGATCTTCTGCACGACATATCATAGTGAAACTGGCAAAATACAAGGATAAAGAGAAAATTCTGAAAGCAGCAAGGGATAAACGTGCCCTCACATATAAAGGGAGACCTATAAGACTCGTGACTGATCTCTCTTTTGAAACTTGGCAGGCCAGAAAGGATTGGCACGATATCTTCAGTGTGCTAAACAGAAAAAATATGCAGCCGAGAATCCTTTATCCAGCAAGTCTGTCATTGAGAATAGAAGGAGAGATAAAGGTCTTCCCAAACAAAAACTGAAGGAATTTGTCACCACTAAACCAGCCCTACAAGAGATCCTAAGGGGGATCCTGTGAGACAAAGTACCAGAGACATCACTACAAGCATAAAACATACAGACATCACAATGACTCTAAACCCGTATCTTTCTATAATAACACTGAATGTAAATGGGTTAAATGCGCCAACCAAAAGACATAGGCTATCAGAATGGATAAAAAAAACAAGACCCATCTATTTGCTGTCTACAAGAGACTCATTTTAGATCTGAGGACACCTTTAGATTGAGAGTGAGGGGATGGAGAACTATTTATCATGCTACTGGAAGCCAAAAGAAAGCTGGAGTAGCCATACTTATATCAGACAAACTAGACTTTAAATTAAAGGCTATAACAAGAGATGAAGAAGGGCATTATATAATAATTACAGGGTCTATCCGTCAGGAAGAGCTAACAATTATAAATGTCTATGCGCCGAATACCGGAGCCCCCAAATATATAAAACAATTACTCACAAACATAAGCAACCTTATTGATAAGAATGTGGTCATTGCAGGGGACTTTAACACCCCACTTACAGAAATGGATAGATCATCTAGACACACAGTCAATAAAGAAACAAGGGCCCTGAATGATACATTGGATCAGATGGACTTGACAGATATATTTAGAACTCTGCATCCCAAAGCAACAGAATATACTTTCTTCTCGAGTGCACATGGAACATTCTCCAAGATAGATCATATACTGGGTCACAAAACAGCCCTTCATAAGTTTACAAGAATTGAAATTATACCATGCATACTTTCAGACCACAATGCTATGAAGCTTGAAATCAACCACAGGAAAAAGTCTGGAAAGCCTCTAAAAGCATGCAGGTTAAAGAACACCCTACTAACGAATGAGTGGGTCAACCAGGAAATTAGAGAAGAAATTAAAAAATATATGGAAACAAACAAAAATGAAAATACAACAATCCAAATTCTTTGGGACGCAGCGAAGGCAGTCCGGAGAGGAAAATACATTGCAATCCAGGCCTATCTCAAGAAACAAGAAAAATCCCAAATACAAAATCTAACAGCACACCTAAAGGAAATAGAAGCAGAAGAGCAAAGGCAGCCTAAACCCAGCAGAAGAAGAGAAATAATAAAGATCAGAGCAGAAATGAACAATATAGAATCTAAAAAAACTGTAGAGCAGATCAGTGAAACCAAGAGTTGGTTTTTTGAAAAAATAAACAAAATTGACAAACCTCTAGCCAGGCTTCTCAAAAAGAAAAGGGAGATGACCCAAATAGATAAAATCATGAATGAAAATGGAATTATTACAACCAATCCCTCAGAGATACAAACAATTATCAGGGAATACTATGAAAAATTATATGCCAACAAATTGGACAACCTGGAAGAAATGGACAAATTCCTAAACACCCACACTCTTCCAAAACTCAATCAGGAGGAAATAGAAAGCTTGAACAGACCCATAACCAGCGAAGAAATTGAATCGGTTATCAAAAATCTCCCAACAAATAAGAGTCCAGGACCAGATGGCTTCCCAGGGGAGTTCTACCAGACGTTTAAAGCAGAGATAATACCTATCCTTCTCAAGCTATTCCAAGAAATAGAAAGGGAAGGAAAACTTCCAGACTCATTCTATGAAGCCAGTATTACTTTGATTCCTAAACCAGACAGAGACCCAGTAAAAAAAGAGAACTACAGGCCAATATCCCTGGTGAATATGGATGCAAAAATTCTCAATAAGATACTAGCAAATCGAATTCAACAGCATATAAAAAGAATTATTCACCATGATCAAGTGGGATTCATTCCTGGGATGCAGGGCTGGTTCAACATTCGCAAATCGATCAACGTGATACATCACATTAACAAAAAAAAAGAGAAGAACCATATGATCCTGTCAATCGATGCAGAAAAGGCCTTTGACAAAATCCAGCACCCTTTCTTAATAAAAACCCTTGAGAAAGTCAGGATAGAAGGAACATACTTAAAGATCATAAAAGCCATTTATGAAAAGCCCACAGCTAACATCATCCTCAACGGGGAAAAACTGAGAGCTTTTTCCCTGAGATCAGGAACACGACAGGGATGCCCGCTCTCACCGCTGTTATTTAACATAGTGCTGGAAGTTCTAACATCAGCAATCAGACAACAAAAGGAAATCAGGGGCGCCTGGGTGGCGCAGTCGGTTAAGCGTCCGACTTCAGCCAGGTCACGATCTCACGGCCTGTGAGTTCGAGCCCCGCGTCAGGCCCTGGGCTGATGGCTCGGAGCCTGGAGCCTGTTTCCGATTCTGTGTCTCCCTCTCTCTCTGCCCCTCCCCCGTTCATGCTCTGTCTCTCTCTGTCCCAAAAAATAAATAAAAAGCGTTGAAAAAAAAATTTTAAATAAAAACAAAAGGAAATCAAAGGCATCAAAATTGGCAAAGATGAAGTCAAGCTTTTGCTTTTTGCAGATGACATGATATTATACATGGAAAATCCGATAGACTCCACCAAAAGTCTGCTAGAACTGATACATGAATTCAGCAAAGTTGCAGGATACAAAATCAATGTACAGAAATCAGTTGCATTCTTATATACTAACAATGAAGCCACAGAAAGACAAATAAAGAAACTGATTCCATTCACAATTGCACCAAGAAGCATAAAATACCTAGGAATAAATCTAACCAAAGATGTAAAAGATCTGTATGCTGAAAACTATAGAAAGCTTATGAGGGTAATTGAAGAAGATATAAAGAAATGGAAAGACATTCCCTGCTCATGGATTGGAAGAATAAATATTGTCAAAATGTCAATACTACCCAAAGCTATCTACACATTCAATGCAATCCCAATCAAAATTGCACCAGCATTCTTCTCGAAACTAGAACAAGCAATCCTAAAATTCATATGGAACCACAAAAGGCCCCGAATAGCCAAAGTAATTTTGAAGAAGAAGACCAAAGCAGGAGGCATCACAATCCCAGACTTTAGCCTCTACTACAAAGCTATCATCATCAAGACAGCATGGTATTGGCATAAAAACAGACACATAGACCAATGGAATAGAATAGAAACCCCAGAACTAGACCCACAAACATATGGCCAACTCATCTTTGACAAAGCAGGAAAGAGCATCCAATGGAAAAAAGACAGTCTCTTTAACAAATGGTGCTGGGAGAACTGGACAGCAACATGCAGAAGGTTGAAACTAGACCACTTTCTCACACCATTCACAAAAATAAACTCAAAATGGATAAAGGACCTGAATGTGAGACAGGAAACCATCAAAACCTTAGAGGAGAAAGCAGGAAAAGACCTCTCTGACCTCAGCCATAGCAATCTCTTACTCGGCACATCCCCAAAGGCAAGGGAATTAAAAGCAAAAGTGAATTACTGGGACCTTATGAAGATAAAAAGCTTCTGCACAGCAAAGGAAACAACCAACAAAACCAAAAGGCAACCAACGGAATGGGAAAAGATATTTGCAAATGACATATCGGACAAAGGGCTAGTATCCAAAATCTATAAAGAGCTCACCAAACTCCACACCCGAAAAACAAATAACCCAGTGAAGAAATGGGCAGAAAACATGAATAGACACTTCTCTAAAGAAGACATCCGGATGGCCAACAGGCACATGAAAAGATGTTCAATGTCGCTCCTTATCAGGGAAATACAAATCAAAACCACACTCAGATATCACCTCACGCCAGTCAGAGTGGCCAAAATGAACAAATCAGGAGACTATAGATGCTGGAGAGGATGTGGAGAAACAGGAACCCTCTTGCACTGTTGGTGGGAATGCAAATTGGTGCAGCCGCTCTGGAAAGCAGTGTGGAGGTTCCTCAGAAAATTAAAAATAGACCTACCCTATGACCCAGCAATAGCACTGCTAGGAATTTACCCAAGGGATACAGGAGTACTGATGCATAGGGGCACTTGTACCCCAATGTTTATAGCAGCACTCTCAACAATAGCCAAATTATGGAAAGAGCCTAAATGTCCATCAACTGATGAATGGATAAAGAAATTGTGGTTTATATACACAATGGAATACTACGTGGCAATGAGAAAAAATGAGATATGGCCTTTTGTAGCAACGTGGATGGAACTGGAGAGTGTGATGCTAAGTGAAATAAGCCATACAGAGAAAGACAGATACCATATGGTTTCACTCTTATGTGGATCCTGAGAAACGTAACAGAAACCCATGGGGGAGGGGAAGGAAAAAAAAAAAAAAGAGGTTAGAGTGGGAGAGAGCCAAAGCATAAGAGACTGTTAAAAACTGAGAACAAACTGAGGGTTGATGGGGGGTGGGAGGGAGGGCAGGGTGGGTGATGGGTATTGAGGAGGGCACCTTTTGGGATGAGCACTGGGTGTTGTATGGAAACCAATTTGACAGTAAATTTCCTATATTAAAATAAATAAATAGATAAATAAATAAATAAATAAATAAAGGCATTTCTAAGCGACTTCTAACCATTTTTATCAAGAAGAAGGAATGAATTAGCTAACTTATGTTCCACTTAGAAATGCATGTGTATTTTCTCTGCATGTGGAATTTGTTTAAAAATTAGGCATTGCACGTTTTAAAATATATGGATATATTCTGGACACACACAATCCATCTGATATCATCTTTCTTCTTCTCTTCCACGTACCATTGCTTTTCCTGCCAGCTTCAGACTCAGAGCAGATACTGCACCTGGTAGTTTGACACCTGCTAGTTTGTCAACCGTTGTGGAATAGCCTAGCAACTCAGAGTCTAAGACGAGTCCAGGCAGGCCTGCAGCTGCCACACTGTGATGCATTAAAACTACAACAAGTGGCTAAAACATGAGCTCTGGATCCAGATGTCCTTGGCTCAGAGTTTTACTCCATCATTTCCTAGACGTGTGACTACGGCAATGACTTACTTTTTTAAGACTCAGTTTCTACATCTGTGAAGTGAGGCTAATAATAATACTCGTCTTAAAGGGCTGAAGATTGAATGAGACGGTATATGAAAAGCATTAGCCCAATACACACCAATAATGTTCAATACATAGTTAATTACTAGGTTTTTTTTCTTTTTCTGGGAACCCTGAGATATAGACCTTTATGATCGGTCCCAAGTTCAAGGATACGGGTAAATGTAAATGTAAGATTGTGGAGGAGATGGGTTTTAAAGGATATATGCCATGACCCCTACTTTATATCCATTTAATACCTACTGTCCACTGGAATCCTAGAAGACAAAAAAAAATTTTTTTGTAACAATCAGGAACATGATAGCACTATCAAAAGTATATTCATTTAGTCAGGCACATTGTAAAATCACAAGTAATAATTTTATTTGGCCACAATTTAAGAGAGGAAATTTCCTGTAAGAGGAAGTAAATAAAAGCAAACAAAACAAAACAAAAAAACAAAAAAACCAACCCAACATTGAATGACATCTATGGAAGAACCACTAATCCAATTTTTTTCAAAACTTTTTCATTGGGGTAAAATATATAATAACGTAAAAGTTACCATTTTAACCATTTAAGCATACAGTTCAGTGGGATTAAGTACATCCCTATTGTCACACAACCATCATCACCATCCATCTCCAGAACTCTTCATCTTACAAAACTGAAACTCTATACCCATTAAATAATAACCCCCTATAACCCTTCCCCCACCAGCCCCTGGCAACCACCATTCTACGTTCTGTCTCTGTGATTTTGACTAATTTTAGTACCTCATATATGTGGAATTATACACTATTTGTGTTCTTGTGATTGGCTTATTTCATTCAATGTCCTAAAGTTTCAGCCATGTTGTAGCATGCATCAGAATTTCTTTCCTTTGTAAGGCTGAGTAGTATTCCATTATGTGTATATACTACATTTTGCTTACTCACTCGTCCATCGGTGGACACTTGGGTTGCTTCCCATGCAGCTATGAACATGGGTGTACAAATATCTCTTCAAGACTCTACTTCCAATTCTTTTGAGTATGTACCCAGAAGGGGAAATTGCTGGATCGCATGGTAATTCTATTTTTAACTTTCTGAGGAGCCACCATAACGTTTTCTACAGTGGCCAATCCAATTACTATTACCCTGTCCATTTTCACCATGTTTTCACAACACGCTCATGAAAAATTAGAGGGATGCCTGGGTGGCTCAGTTGGTTAAGCACCTGACTCTTGATTTCAGCTCAGGTCATGATCTCATGGTTGGTGAGATGGAGCCCCGTGTTGGGCTCTGCGCTGACGGTGCAGAGCCTGCTTGGGATTCTCGCTCCCCCTCTCTCTCACTCTGCCCCTCCCTCACTTGTGCTCTCTCTTTCTCCCCCAGAATAAATAAATAAACTTAAAAAATCAATCATTAAAAAAAATTAAAAATTAGAGTCACCATTTATTATCCCAAACAGCGTGCTATCCAAGACGTATCTGAAATAATGGTGCACTGTTTAGACTCGAGTCTTCTTAAGCAGCTTGATACTTCATGGAGTCAAGTGTTCTCTGGGCCAAATCACTTCCCCCCAAACATTGCAATATGCCTAGCCTTCTCATCATATGAGGTTCCCATATGATTTCTCCACCGTTTCTCTAAGATTCAGAATGTTTTTACATATAAGCCTTCATGATCTGACCAAATCACCTGAGAAATAGGCAACAGACAGGTAGTATTATTTTCACATTATGGACTGAGAAACTGAGATCTACAGAAAGAAATAAAGTGGCCACGTTTGGAAAACCGTCTGCAATGCTGTAAAAATGTCTCACCAGACTCTTGACCACATAGATCATGACTTTTATTGCCCTCTCCCTAGATGAGACACGGATTAGTTGGAGAGAGTTGTTTATAGTTTGGCAAGCTACTAAGTAAAAGAACCTAATTTCGATTCTCCATTCTGGTGGGTGGTAGCAATAGAGGGAATTTAGGGAAGAGGAAATGCTAAGCATTGGGAGGAAATGTTAGACCTGAAAGTTTTGTTTAGTATCCTACCACCAGATGGTCCACAGATTTAATTTAGCCAAGCATGGGTGTGGGGTCAGGTGGAGTTGGTTGAATTCCCAAGTCACCATTATGACCCTCAGTTAATGTTACTACTTACAACCTCCTTTCCACAGTAACAGCTCAGTGAGTTAACGCGTGACTAGGGTGTCACAAAGGAGAGGTCCAGAGGCAGAGGACAGAAAAATAGCTCATTTCTTCCATCTTTCTCAGTGTTTTTTCCTCCCTCTATGTTGTTCTCATCCATTTTTCACTCCATCCCATTTCCTCTTTCTTCCCTTTCATTTCCTCATTTGGGGGCAGTTAGAAGTCACAGTCTTGCTGCCAACAGTTGCAACACTCTCAGGAGTCATGGCAGCCACAAAGCCCGGGTTGGACCCTGCCTAGCAGCCTTGAAGGAGTGTCTGTCTGGAAGAGTGTGGGGGAGGAGGTGGGGGGGAGGAGGTGGGGGGGGAGGGCCCTCAGCTGTCATGTAGATCCTTCATTTTAATTTGGCTCACAATGTCTTTTGCCAAAGAATATTTAAAATTTAAGGGTGGAAAAGTCTAATCAGTCAATCTTTTCTTTATTGTTTCCAGGTCTGTGTCTTTCTTAGGAAGACCTTGTCAATACTAAGACTATGTATTTAAATAGATATATCATATTTCTCCCAACAGAAATTTGGGCAAACTGACACACTGGAAACAGGGTTATCTCATAACATTTGCTTGTGTGGATATTGTGCATGTACTTGCACTCTAAGATTTAGTCTCTCCAAAATGTGCCCCGAGTTGTCTTTCCTCGTGGCTCCTTCACTCACTCCCTGCCCTGAACCCCCATCCCAACCATTTCATCTTAGGGTAGGGGAGCATTCAGTTGCTGTGACCAGAAACCCACCGAGACTAACATAAGTAAATGGGAATTTCTTATACATTTGTAAGGGAATATTATGCAACCTGATTTTGAGAATTCTTCCTGTGGCACTGAAGAGACAGCATCCCCAGGTAGCTACTCTTCCTTCTCCTTTCCTCTCAATTTTCTTTGTCTCTGAACATCTGTTCTGTTCTTCCCTCGAGTCCAGCTTCCTTCATTTATGCATGAGTGAAGATGGCTGCCTGCCTCACACGGGGAGCCACAGTGTCTCATGGGTTCAGCACCTACAGACAACTAACAGTTTCAAGGCTCTTGGTGTCCCAACTCCAAGTTCTACATCAAGAGATCTGATAGGCTCAAGGTGGGTCAGATGTCCACATCTGGTTCAATCACTGATGGCCAGGGGTGTCAGCCATGTGGTTGTCCCTTAGGTAAGTCTAGGTAAGCTAGGTAAGCTTCTAGAAGAAGGGAATATGGCAGCGAGGAAATGACTGGTGTAACTAGTCCAGATCCCACATCCATATTACTCTGTGACTTCTGTTCCCTTCAAGTTTGCCCTTGATGTTGTCTCTGATTGGATTTCCTTTCCACCCATGATAGGATTTATACTAGATCCAGGACCTTTTCAGGACAGATTTTAGTCCCATTGACCCGGGACACTCTGACCTACCATTACATCCTCCTGAAAGTTAGGGAGAGGGGGGAAACTCCTGGGATATAGATGGAGGAAGATGAGTAATTCCAGCGGTTCTGGCCGTGGGCACCTCTGGTGACTGTCTCACCACCATGCCGGCCACCAATGGGGGTGGGTGTAGGAAGAACGGCTGTTTTAGTCCATTTCTGTTTTTTCTTTCTTCTGCATGCTACTCTTGTCACATGGCTGGTGGAGTATGGTGGTGGCAATGAGCAGAAAAAGATGAACTAAGAGTTGCTTCCAGAATTCTCTTCATAGAGTCAATATAGCCTAAATAAATTTTCCTCTGAAAAACCTTTTCCATTTTTTGCAACCAGACTAAGGATTTGGTTGCAAATCCAAAAGGAAGGAGAGGATATGGTGGACCCTTAATCAGGCACACAGCTTCCATAATGCTCTGTTTCCTTATCTATAAAAGCCTGGTGATAGAGGCTCTTTTGAGATACCACTAACTTCAAAGTAACATTGTTGTATTAGTATAATTTATAACATAAAAATGATTGAATCAATATGCCACTTTTTAGCGCACCAAAAAATATTCACTGCTGAGATGCTCTTTGGAAAAAAAATCTGAGGGCTACATGTTGAGACGAAATACATATGGAAACTTTGTTAAAATGTGTGTCTCCAGTTTGCCTGTTTTTAACCAACCACCTTCCTCCAGAACATTCCTCCAGAGTATAAAATGCTACATCAGCATGAGAGAAAAGCAAACGTTTGTAGTGATTCTCCATATGGAGGCTGTTACATAATCACCACAAAGGCACAGTTGGGTTTGAAAACCTCTTCGCACACCAGTTTTAAGCATTGACCCAGATTCTGTTGCTTACACAGGAATTGGCAGATGACTTTGGAAAAATCAATCATCCTCTGTTAACACATGATTCTTTTGGGAAACTCTGATACGACAATGGCAGTTACCTGCATTTGGATTTGGATTTAGAACCTCAAGGTGTGAGTGTGGTGAATATTCAGGAGCTCAGCAGGGTGTAAGGTTATCTGGTATCTTCTGGGCCAAGGTAGGTGGAAAGGGTTTGCAGTTCTGTAGTTTGGGCTACCTCTGACTGAAGGCACAGGCCTGGTTTGTGGAAGTTCTGAATCACATATGCCCAAACGTAATCCCAGACGCCTCCACGTCAAAGTGATTATAATAGGCTTAAGTGGATTCATGGCATGTGAAACACAATCATGAAATGCTTATTCTTTTTCTTTTTATGTGAGTGGGCCCCAAAGAGTCAAGATTCCCTACTGTGCGAAACTTTTGTTCTTTTTTTTAAAATTTAACTTTATTTTTTATTTTTTAAAATTTACATCCAAATTAGTTAGTATATAGTGAAGCAATGATTTCAGTAGATTCCTTGATGCCCCTTACCATTTAACCCATCCCCCTTCCCACAACCCCTCCAGTAACCTTCAGTTTGTTCTCCATATTTATGAGTCTCTTTGTTTTGTCCCCCTCCCTGTTTTTATATTAGTTTTGCTTCCCTTCCATTAGGTTCATCTGTTTTGTCTCTTAAAGTCCTCATATGAGTGAAGTCATACAATATTTGTCTTTCTCTGACTTTCACTTAGCATAATACCCTCCAGTTCCATCCATGTAGTTGCAAATGGCAAGATTTCATTCTTTTTGATTGCCGAGTAATACTCCATTCAATATATATACCACATCTTCTTTATCCATTCATCCGTCGATGGACATCTGGGCTCTTTCCATACTTTGGCTATTGTTGATAGTGCTGCTATAAACATGGGGGTGCATGTGTCCCTTCGAAACAGCACACCTGTATCCCTTGGATAAATGCCTAGTAGTGCAATTGCTGAGTCGTAGGGTAGTTCTATTTTTAGTTTTTTGAGGAACCTCCATTCTGTTTACCAGAGTGGCTGCCCTAGCTTGCATTGCCACCAGCAATGCAAAAGAGATCCTCTTTCTCCGCATCCTCGCCAACATCTGTTGTTGCCTGAGTTGTTAATGTTAGCCATTCTGACAGGTGTAAGGTGGTATTTCATTGTGTTTTGATTTGTATTTCCCAGATGATGAGTGATGTTGAGAATTTTTTTATGTGTTGGTTGGCCACCTGGATGTCTTCTTTGGAAAAGTGTCTATTCATGTCTTTTGCCCATTTCTTCACTGGATTATTTGTTTTTTGGGTGTTGAGTTTGATAAGTTCTTTATAGATTTTGGATACTAACCCTTTATCTAATATGTCATTTGCAAATATCTTCTCCCATTCTGTCGGTTGCCTTTTAGTTTTGCTGATTGTTTCCTTCGCTGTGCAGAAGCATTTTATTTTGATGAGGTCCCAGTAGTTCATTTTTGCTTTTGTTTCCCTTGCCTCTGGAGACGTGTTGAGTAAGAAGTTGCTACAGCCAAGATTAAAGAGGTTTTTGCCTGCTTTCTCCTCGAGGATTTTGATGGCTTCCTGTATTACATTGAGGTATTTCATCCACTTTGAGTTTATTTTTGTGTATAGTGTAAGAAAGTTGTCCAGGTTCATTCTTCTGCATGTCGCTGTCCAGTTTTCCCAGCACCACTTGCTGAAGAGACTGTCTTTATTCCATTGGATATTCTTTCCTGCTTTGTCAAAGGTTAGTTGGCCATATGTTTGTGGGTCCATTTCTGGGTTCTCTATTCTATTCCATTGATCTGAGTGTCTGTTCTTGTGCCAGTACCATACTGTCTTGATGATTACAGCTTTGTAGTATAGCTTGAAGTCTGGGATTGTGATGCCTCCTGCTTTGGTTTTCTTTTTCAAGATTGCTTTGGCTATTCGGGGTCTTTTCTGGTTCCATACAAATGTTAGGATTATTTGTTCTAGCTCTGTGAAGAATGCTGGTGTTACTTTGATAGGGATCGTGTTGAATATGTAGATTGCTTTGGGTAGTATCGACATTTTAACAATATTTGTTCTTCCTATCCAGGAGCGTGGAACCTTTTTCCATCTCTTTGTGTCTTATTCAATTTCTTTCATCAGCTTTCTATAGTTTTCAGTGAGAACCTTCTGTTCTAACTGCATGGAATGAGCAAGATGAAGAGCCCAAATCAGTAAAGGCTTGTGACATCTCAGTCGACCACCCTGGTTGTGCTCACCAGAATCCACTGGAGAGATGGCCTACCTTTCCCACCCACCCCTACCAGGAGCATTGGCTGAAAGCAAAGAGAATCCCGGGCCCCCAGAAAAAAACTGGTCTTTCTCTGAAGCAGGGGCCACCAAACGGTCTCTGTAAAGGGCCAGATACTAAGTAGTTTTGCCTTTGTGAGCCTTCCAGTCTCTGTTACTCAACCTTGCCATTTGCAAGCAGTTATTAGACAAAATATTTATATGAATGAGCATGATCAGAGCTGGCCTGTGACCCACAGCCTGTAGTTTGCCAGCCCCTACAAGAGACGAACCCTTTAGGAACTAGAGCGTTCTACGTGTGAAAAATTGGGTGCAGAAAATAAGGGAAGGCAAACTTCACACAGCTGATGTCATGTGCCTCCTAAATAACCTGTGTCACTGTTGGTCCCCAGGAAGGTCTTGGGCACCAGCCACGTGTTGGCCTTGGGAAGAAAGGGCTATTGGAGTAGGAGTCAGAGGATGAGTACCTTGTCTCCCCACCCCGCCCAGAGCCTCACTCTCCAGACTGGCACAATAGACCATAGTCTCCTAAGTTCTCTGACTTGAAGTGTAGGAAACGCAGAAGTATAGGAAACCCCTGCCAGGCGGGGGCCCCCGGCTCTGGGGTGGGGCTGACAGCAGCAGTGAGAGTTGGGCGCGCACTGCGGATGCTTAGCTTGGGTCTAGTACAGGGGAAAGAGTGCTGAGCGGCACTCAGTCAACAACTTTCAAGTATCACGTCTCTTAATTGTGTTACCGGATGTGTATCATCATCCTTTTTAAAAAGAGAAACAATATGAGCCTCTTCCTGCCAGCTCAGACTGTATCAGACAGCAGTCTTCAGAGTAGGATCTTGACACAACCACAGGCCAGCAGCTTTCCGCTTTTGTGTCTCTCCTTCAAACTGCCTGCCTCCGGCTCTGTCCTGCAGGGACCTATGCTCTCCTGACCACTTGTATGGAAGCATATCACCTGTCCACCTGGCCCCACCAAGGATCCAGGCTGCCTGTCTTTGTTCCTACATGGGTTGGGGGAGCACCCCCTATTTGGGACCTCTCTCCTGGGGCTCACATTCCCACTCAGTTCAGAAAAGCAACAAAGTAGCAAGTGTATGGGCCAGCTTCACATATATCCTTTCAAAGAATGTCCTGGGAGCTTCCACTTTTCAAAACATTTTCAGAAACGTTTCACTGAATCTTTTACATTATTGCCACAGGGAAGCCCCTAAAACTAAGCCTAGGGTTACAAGGAACTTAGAGGCTTCTCTCGATGTGTTTCCTTTTCACAACAGGCTGAAGGAACAGATCCAGGAAGGTATCACATGAATGATGCCCAGAGATGCAATAAAAAGAGTGAATATCTATAGTATTATGGAGAGATTAAAGAGGTTGGGAATTACCCTCTAAGTTCATGTTTTAAAAGCTCATTATTTACTTTGCAAGTACTGTTTGCGCAGAACCCAAGGACAGGAAAGCACTGAGCCATCCTTCCTCTGGCTGGCTGCCTTCCTGATGACCGTAAATATAAACCCCAGCAGCAGGGTAGTCCTAAACCGCCCAGTGGAAGCACAAATTGGAAAGTATAAAAAACGAGCTTCTTGGGGCGCCTGGGTGGCGCAGTCGGTTAAGCGTCCGACTTCAGCCAGGTCACGATCTCGCGGTCCGTGAGTTCGAGCCCCGCGTCGGGCTCTGGGCTGATGGCTCGGAGCCTGGAGCCTGTTTCCGATTCTGTGTCTCCCTCTCTCTCTGCCCCTCCCCCGTTCATGCTCTGTCTCTCTCTGTCCCAAAAATAAATAAAATGTTGAAAAAAAAAATTAAAAAAAAAAAACACAACGAGCTTCTTCAAGCCTCTGACTTCGCCAGGATCATGAATATGTAAGACGCAATGGTTCATTAGCAGACTCTAAGACATCGCAGATGCTGGGCGTGGGCGAGCGCCACTGACGCAAAAGTCAGGGTGTGTGGGACTCTTTGCCAAACTCTGGGGCCCTGTGTTGTTTGTGGCACACATGCTGGGGTCTCCATTAGGGCTGGGCAGAGGCCAGGGAGAACTCAGTGGCTGGGGTTGGGGAGAACAAGACAAAACTGAACGGATGCCTCAGAGTTCAGGATGCAGAGTCGTGTGTTTGAGAAATGTGTCTGCCCAGAGTCCTCTCCAGCTGAGGTCCTAGGGTCCCCAAAGAAGCAGGATGATGTCAGCAAAGAGGGGCCAGGAAGGCCAACCTGCCTACAAAACTTAACAGGTTCTCATAGGCCAAAGATCTCAAGGTTTCAGGCAGTGGGGCTAAAGGAAATGCAGTTCAAGACAGCACTGAGTTCAGGTGCCTTGTTCCAGGACCAATGTGGGATTTCCCTGAGTGCAGGGAAAAGAGTGCAGTTGACAGGCCTCTTGTGAAGACCTGCCTTTTCTTTTTTAAAGTTACCTTTTTATTTTTGAGAGAGAGAGAAAACAGAAGTAGAGGAGGGGCAGAGAGAGACAGAGAGAGAGAATCCCAAACAGGCTCCACACTGTCCGCACAGAGCACGATGCGGGGCTTGAACTCGCAAACTGTGACATTATGACCTGAGCTGAAGTCTGACGCTTAACTGACTGAGCCACCCAAGTGTCCCAAAGATCTGCCTTTTCATGCATTCTCCGTTCCATTCTCTTCGTTGTTTTTTTAAAAAAATTTTTTTAACATTTATTTATTTTTGAGAGACAGAGAGCACAAGCAGGGGAGGGGCAGGGAGAGAGGGAGACACAGAATCAGAAGCAGGCTCCAGGCTCTCAGGTGTCAGCACAGAGCCCCATGCAGGTCTCGAACCCATGAACTGCGAGATCATGACCTGAGCCGAAGTCAGACACTTAACCGACTGAGCCACCCAAGTGCCCCACTGTCTTTGTTTTCAAGGCAGCATAGGTTTATAGGTGAACTTGTTTAGAAGCACAGCATTTATGCAAGGGAATGTTCATATTCTCTTAGTGTAATATCATCAAGAAGCTAGTAGAAATCAGAGATTACTGGATGGGGATGGGGGTGGTGGTGGTGGTTCAGAATACGCCCTTAAAGCTGCCACAGATCTCACACCCAAGAAACATTTGGGAGGCAAAAGGGATCTAGATTCCGTAACTCAGGCTATGCGGTCTTCTTACTGGAAGTCCTATAGCCTTTCCTCTTCTACTCCCCAAGTTGTGGTACAAGAGCCCCCTCTGCATTGCCCCGGTCCGAATGTAATTTGCGATTAACCGCAGTGCAATGCCATGGCAGCGGGGCTATCAGAAACCCAGGATATGCTTCTCTCTCATCATGCTGCAGACTTTTGCAGACTGTTGTTACTGGCAGGGATTCCAGAGAGCTCTTCGGCTGGCCTTTCCGATTCTCCAACGAGGTCCCTTACTTGGTGGGTCTGAGAAGCAGGTGTCTTCTTTCGGGAATCTTCATTTCTTCAGAGTTGATGGACTAAACTCTCCCATGGAGTTAGTTACAGGCAAATTCACCATGGCACTCACTGTTGTGAATGCCTGTACAGGCAAGTAGCACAAAAGTAGCCACTCCTCTGGGCTATAGGCTGTTGAAGGACAGAGGTGATGAAGACAAACAATGGACTACCTACCATAAAGTAGCAAAGAGACTCTGCCTTGGGGTCAAACACATTTATACTTCAAGCTTGGTACCGTTTCTTTGGAAGTCAACCAGTACTAATGAACATCTCTGCTTCTCAGTTTGCTCATGGATACAAAGAACGCCTCCTTCTGAAGTGAAGCATGACGTCTTACTGTAATGTGGCCCAGCAGGCACTGACATAGGAGGTGATCAGTGCAAGGCAGCTGCTGTCCATTTTCTTAAGTTTTCATTCGATTTAAGCACATTAGCAGGTCTATTCAGCTGTTCCGTGAGCAAAAGATAAGTTGTTTTTCAGGATCGTTTAATTTTCTAAATGAAACACTTGGTGTGTGGGAGCCTACCACTTGGGTTTAATTTTCTTGTTTGGGACGAAGCTAAAAACTAAAAAATCAGCTCCCTTTGTTTGTGGCAGAATTTCATTTCCAAGTTTGTTTTTAAAATGCTCTTTGTGACATGGAAATGGCTAAATAAGTTTTCCTTGTTTTTGTTTTTTTTTTTTTTCTTAAAAATGAATAAAAATAAAAACCCCCTTTTGGGTTTGAGACGAATCACACTGGAACTTTGGGGAATGTAAGTTATTTTTTCAGAAATGTGGCTTTAGGGTGGGAGAAAGGAAGGGAAAGAAAGGGCTCAGTGAAAATCTATTTGTCCCCTGGTGGTTCCCGGCATGTTGGTGGCTCAGTAACTCACTGACTTATCTCTTCTTAGCTTTTGTGATTCACAGGAGGGAGTCATCCTAAATTATTCTTTACTAGGATTCTGGAGTCCCTTCTTCCCTCCCTCCCTTCCTTCCTCTTCCTTCTTCCTTCTTCCCTCCCTTCCTTCCTTCTTTCCCTCCCTCCCTCCTTCTTTCTTCCCTCTCTTCCCTTCCCTTCCTTTCCCTTCCCTTCCCTTCCTTTTCCATCCTCTCCCCTCCCTTCTCCTCACCCCCCTCCTCTCCCCTTCCTCTTTCCTTTCTTGCTTTCTTGTTACAAAACTATGGCCATAGATACCAGCTTATCTGCCCTTCTCTTGCACACTAAACACACATTATGAGAGAAAGTGTTTGGGTTTTGTCCCCTATCTCTACCCCTCTTTACAGCAAAACTCTCTGTCATAGCTTGGGCTGTAATAAAAAATTCCATAAACTGGGTGGCTTATTGACAACGGACATTTATTTCTCACAATTCTGGAGGCTGAAAGTCTGAAGCCAGGACGCCAGTCCCATCAGGTTCTGGTGAGGGCGCTCTCCCAGGTAGGCTGTAACTAACTGCTGACTTCTTCTGACCTCATATGGCAGAGAGCAGGGAGAAGAAGCAAGCTCTGTCCCGACTCCTAAGGGCACTGGTCCTATTCATCAAGGGCACTGGTCCTATTCATCAAGGCTTAACCCTCGTTGGCCTCACCTAATCCTAACTTCCTAAGGGCCCCACTCCCTAATACTATCACATGGGTGGGGGATAGGGTTTCCACATATGCATTTCAGGGGGAAACAGACATTCAGCCCATAACACTCCTATTGTCTATAATTGCTATCTTTAACTCCTCTTCTTCTATATGGGGCTTTGAGGACTGTGGGGAAAGTGTGGTCTTTTCCCACAAGACCTATCTATGTTTATGGTGCTTTCGGCCAAAAGAAGCATGAGGTCCTTGGACATGGGGACCCCTATGTCACAGGGCATGCTCATCTGGGTGACAAGCCTTTAGACTCCCTCAGTTTACTCTTATGGAAGGTGATGATATGCATTTTAAGTTCTCCAAATTTACTGCCACTTGGCTCTAGGCAGTGACCAATTCACCATCTACACAGAGAGAGCAATCAGAGACAAAAGACTAGGACGTCTGCAGCTGCCTCATTGCAGGCCTTCCTGGGCCCTGGAGCCTGCACGATTCTTTTGTCCTCCCTGGATCTCCCATCTTCCTGGCTATTTGGTCACGACCCTTGCATCTGGCCTATTTCTTATTTCAGTTCTAACAGATCAGCTTCATGTATTTTGAAGCTCTGCTATCAGAAGCATGTACCTATAGAGTTGCTATATCTTCTTGATTAATTGGTTCTTTTATCAATATAAAATGCTCTTTAACACAATCTGATAATACTCCTTGGTTTTACCAAACCTCATCTCAGTAAGCTGGTAGAGCTCTGTTTGAGCTGTCCCTCCCTTTACTGCAAACTGCAGACTGCCTCCAGACATTCGCGGGGGCAATCAGGGTTCAGTTTGTTTGTTCTCCTCCTCTTAATCGCTACAAATCATGGGGCGCCTGATGTGTGGCTCAGTTGGTTAAGCGTCCGACTTCAGCCCAGGTCATGATAGTGTGGTTCGTGGGTTCAAGCCCTGCGTCAGGCTCTGTGCTGACAGCTCAGAGCCTGGAGCCTGCTTCAGATTCTGTGTCTCCCTCCTTCTCTGCCCCTCCCTTGCTCTGTCTCTCTCTCAAAAATAAATAAACATTAAAAAAAATTAATCACTGCAAATTGTGCTTTCTGTCCAATGTTTGAACTTTGTTTCATGTATTTTGTATACTCCTCCCATATTCTTTTTTTTTTTTTAATTTCTTTTTTTTAACATTTATTTATTTTTGAGACAGAGAGAGACAGAGCATGAACGGGGGAGGGGCAGAGAGAGAGGGAGACAGAATCGGAAGCAGGCTCCAGGCTCTGAGCCATCAGCTCAGAGCCTGACGCGGGGCTCGAACTCACGGACCACGAGATCGTGACCTGAGCTGAAGTCGGACGCTCAACCGACTGAGCCACCCAGGCGCCCCTACTCCTCCCATATTCTAATAACTAAAGGCTGGGAGTGAACATCTCTGTTTTTCCATTAACAGGTAAATTAAGCATTTTCATATTTATTGATGTGACCGGTATTTTTGGACCCAATTTTGTCATATCATCTTACATTGTGATTGCTATGAGATTGTGTCATATTTACTGAGTTCATTATTCTATTTGGTGTACTTATTTACTTTTTGGAAAATTTCTTTTGGGATTAAGAAAAATTTTTAATTTTTTCTCTAATGATTACCTCTGTAGTGTTAATTGCTTTTATTTTACATTTATTCTATTTTTAAATATTAAAATTTTTTATTTTATTAAAAAATGAAAGCAATTTTTAAAAATTAAAAAACTTTTATTATCTAGTCTGTCAATTTTAAATGGTGTCTTCTGACTCCCACCTATTACTTTTAGGTGTAAAGTCAATAATCTTATTCTACTTTCTTTTCTCACTCCCTTCTCTCATTTTTAAAAATTACATTCTCGGGGCGCCTGGGTGGCTCAGTCAGTTGAGCGTCTGACTCCGGCTCAGGTCATGATCTCACAGTCTGTGAGTTCGAGCCCCGCGTCAGGCTCTGTGCCGACCGCTCAGAGCTGGAGCCTGCTTCCGATTCTGTGTCTCCCTCTCTTTGCCCCTCCCCCGCTCATGCTCTCTCTCTCTCTCTCTCTCTCTCTCTCTCTCAGAAATAAATAAACATTAAAAAATTTTTTAAATTACATTCTTAGAGGGGCAGCTGGGTGTCTTAGTCAGTTGAGCGTCCTACTTGGCTCAGGTCATGATCTTGCAGTTCACGAGTTTGAGCCCCACGTCAGGCTCTGTGTTGACAGCTCAGAGCCTGGAGCCTGCTTTGGATTCTGTGTTTCCCTCTCTCTCTGCCCCTCCCCTGCTTGCACTCTGTCTCTCTCTCAAAAATGAATAAACGTTAAAATTTTTTTTTTTAAATTACATTCTTGGGGCACCGGCTGGCTCAGTCTGAAGAGCCTGAGACTCTTGATCTTGGGGTTGTGAGTTTGAGCCTACCATCGTGAGTGTAAAGATTACTTAAAAATAGAATCTTTAAAAAAAAATACATTCTTGGGGCGCCTGGGTGGCGCAGTCGGTTAAGCGTCCGACTTCAGCCAGGTCACGATCTCGCGGTCCGTGAGTTCGAGCCCCGCGTCAGGCTCTGGGCTGATGGCTTGGAGCCTGGGGCCTGTTTCCGATTCTGTGTCTCCCTCTCTCTCTGCCCCTCCCCCGTTCATGCTCTGTCTCTCTCTGTCACAAAAATAAATTAAAAAAAAAACGTTGAAAAAAATACATTCTTTCTATTCTATCCAAAGATACAGTGTTTATATGCCATTTTTATACCTATGTCTTCAATCTTGTATTAGTCCTCACTCTACAACATGTGAACAGCTCACCCTCAGTCCTTTTGCTGAAATGTCCCTAGTAATCTCTTGGCTTAAGGCAGCTCACTCTCTTGTGGACTCCTCAGGAGGGGCACTTGTGTTCAGTTTTCCTGAGTTCGGGCATATTTGACCCATTTGTCTACATCCTTGATACTTGACGAACAGCGTGGCTGGTTATCAAGTTTCTTGGAAATGCTGCACCATTTTTGTTTTGCTTGATATGTTGTTTTTGACCAGTCTAATTCTCTCCCCCTTCCAGCTATTTCTGTGCTTGTCAGGACCCTCTATTGATTATCTTCTGTCTCCTTAAACTTAAGAAGCTTTGCTAGGGGCGCCTGGGTGGCACAGTTGGTTAAGCGTCCGACTTCAGCCAGGTCACGATCTCGCGGTCCGTGAGTTCGAGCCCCGCGTCAGGCTCTGGGCTGATGGCTCGGAGCCTGGAGCCTGTTTCCGATTCTGTGTCTCCCTCTCTCTCTGCCCCTCCCCCATTCATGCTCTGTCTCTCTCTGTCCCAAAAATAAATAAAAAACGTTGAAAAAAAGAAGCTTTGCTAGAATACCTCTCTGGGCTGATCTGTTCCATTGCTTTGATATTCTTGTTCAGGAACTCCAATAGGACATGCCTTGCCAGTCTTTCATTTCATTTGTTTTCCTCTGACCCTTTTTACTTATTTCTTTATCTCACTTTTACTCTCTTGGTTGTTTTCGTGCTTTTCAGTAATGTCTTTCATTAAATCTCTTTAAATGTACTCTTCCTTAGGCTTTATGGTTTAGTTTTCAATTCTGGTAATATTTGTTTTTTCTTTTTCTTTTATATCTTTCCTATTTCAACAACTGGGATTTCATTTCTTCTGCTTTTCTTTTTTGGTCCATTTGTGTTGTTAGGTTTTATATTTTGTATTCAAAAAAATTTAATAACTCTTCTTTAAAGATAATTAATTTTTACTAGACTGTTCTGGTAAAGTTTTCCTCGGTTTCATGGAGGCTTTGGAGTGATATTTTCTTCAGCTGAATTACTTTGGCTTGCATTTTTTTTTTTTTAAACAACAGTTTGGATATCATCTCTTTTTTCCTATTTCTGGTCATTTTGTGGAGGGGGTTTCTAGAGTGAAGGCAGCATCTCTTATGGGTTCTGCCCTTTTCTGTTTAGGCTCTTTAATGTAGGGTGTTGATGGTGAGGTTGGGAAGAAGGAAAGGGTTTAATGTGTCTTTTTTTCCTTCAGGATCATTAATTTTGTCTTATTTCCTTCTTTCCTTTTACTGCTTGTCCCTCAAAGATACCCACAGCCTCTCATCTCTTATCCTCCCCAAGAAGCAACGCCCCTCCAATGCTGATGCTTCTGGTCTCACTCATGGTCATTTCCTTTCCTTGGAGCTGGTGTTGTGAACTACCAAGTTCCAAATCACATCCAGTATTTTTTAACTTAGTTGGATTTTCTCTTTCTGGGTCTGATATTGTCTGTGCTTCAGGAAAGTCCTTGATGCCTCTCTGCTCTTTTCAGATGCCCTTTAATCCCCACTACTCAACTCTTCATGGCCACAGGCTTGAAGCAATGGGCACAAGAGAACTCTGTTGGCATTTGGCTCATTTTTGTACTTGCTGATGATTTGAAGCTTATAATATTCTCAGATTCCTTAGTAATGCTGAAGGCATTGCATGTTATTTTTAATTTTCTCTCCTTATTTCATGGGTTCTGATTTTGTTTTTTGTTTTTGTTTTTGAAATTGTGTGGGGAGATTCAAAGTGAGGCAGCCACCATTGTTTTTCATATCTGGAAGTCTGTAAGTTTGAAGTTAAGAAGCAAGAAATTAAAAACTTCTGCATTTACAGGTATATTTCCTTTTCTAGGGTTTTTTTAAATTTGTGTAAACATGACTTTTTATTTGACATAATTTTTCTTCAGCTTCAAGCACTTTTTTTATGTAAACATTTCTTTTAGTGTATATCTATGGGTAAGGAAATCTCTCAGGTTTGGTTTGCCTGAAAAGTCATTATTTCACCCTTCTTTTTTAATGATTACATTTTTTTTTTATTTTAGAAAGAGAGAGGCGGGGAGAGAGGCACAGGGGAAAAGCAGGGGAAGGAGAGACAGAGCAGGGAGAGAGAGGGGGGGCGGGGGGAAAGAGAGAGAGAGAGAAGGAGAATCTTAAACAGGTTGCACGCTTAGCACAGAGCCCAAGGTGGGGCTCAATCCACTACCCTAGGATCATGACCTGAGCCAAAATCAAGAATCAGACACTGACTGAGCCACCCAGGCACTCCAAAAGATATTTTTCCTGGGTGTAAAATTCAGAGTTGAGAGTTTTTCTTTTAGCACTTTAAAGATATAATACAAATTTTTCAGTTAAAAGTCAACAGCTCTGCTCTCAGAGAGCGGGGAGAGTGAAAGGACGCCAGGAAGGAGAGTTGTTGAGCCCGGGAAGACAGAGCTCAGCTCCACGGGGGATCAAAGGTGAGGGTAAGCACCATCTCCCTCTCCCATCCCCCAGCCGAAATTTCAAAGGGAACCAATTCCCATCACCAAACTTGCTTGCACCACGGAAACACCCAACTCTGTGCTTCTGTGGATCCATCCCTCCAATGGGTCTGCCTCCCTCCCGGTGCTGCAGGGCCCCTCCAGGAGGAGACCACCGATGGCAAAGCGAGCTAAGCCTGCCCCTCCCGCCCCTGTGCACCTTGTGGATCCACCCAGGCTAATATGCCAGACCCCACTGAAGCAGCACCACAAGCCTGGCAGTGTGCAAGTATCCCAGACAGGGGCCACATCACTCCACAGTGAGTCCTGCCCCTGGGAGAGGCGAAGATAAGGTACACACTAGTCTGACTGTGGCCCCAGCGGTGGGCTGGGGGCAGACACCGGTCTGACTACAGCCCTGCCCACCAACACGAGTTACTCCAGACAGCACAAGGGAAGTGCCCTGCAGTTTGGAGCCACCACAGGGACTACCCAAAATGACGAAACAGAAGAATTCTCCTCAAAAGAAACTCCAGGAAGTAGCAACAGCTAATGAATTGATCAAAAACGATTTAAGCAACATAAAGGAACAAGGGTTTAGAATAATAGTCATAAAATTAATCACTGGGCTTGAAACAAGCATAGAGGACAGCAGAGAATCTACTGCTACAGAGATCAAGGGACTAAGAAATAGTCGTGAGGAGCTAAAAAATGCTATAAATGAGGTGCAAAATAAAATGGAGGCAGCCATAGCACAGATTGAAGAGGCAGAGGAGAGAATAGGTGAATTAGAAGATAAAATTATGGAAAAAGAGGAAGCTGAGAAAAAGAGAGATAAAAAAAATCCAGGAGTATGAGAGGAGAATTAGAGAACTAAGTGATGCAATCAAATGAAACAATATCCATATCATAGGAATTGCAGAAGAAGACAGAGAGAGGGGGGCTGAAGGTGTACTTGAACAAATCATAGCTGAGAACTTCCCTGATCTGGGGAAGGAAAAAGGCACTGAAACCCAAGAGGCACAGAGAACTCCCTTCAGACATAACTTGAATCGATCTGCATGACATATCATAGTGAAACTGGCAAAATACAAGGAAAAAGAGAAAATTCTGAAAGCAGCTAGGGATAAACAGGCTCTAACTTACAAATGGAGACCCATAAGACTAGTGGCAGACCTATCTACTGAAACTTGGCAGGCCAGAAAGGAATGGCAGGAAATTTCCAATGTGATGAGCAGAAAAAATATGCAGCCAAGAATCCTTTATCCAGCAAGTCTGTCATTCAGAATAGAAGGAGAGATAAAGGTTTTCCCAAACAAACAAAAACTGAAGGAATTCATCACCACTAAACCAGCCCTACAAGAGATCCTAAGGGAGATTCTGTGAGTGAAATGTTGCAAGGACTACAAAGTACCAGAGACATCACTACAAGCACGAAACCTACAGACATCACAATAACTCTAAACCTGTATCTTTCAATAATAACACTGAATGTAAATGGACTAAATGCTCCAACCAAAAGACATAGGGTATCAGAATGGATAAAAAAACCAAGACCCATCTATTTGCTGTCTACCAGAGACTCATTTTAGACCTGAGGACACCTTCAAATTGAAAGTGAGGGGATGGAGAACCATCTATCATACTACTGGAAGTCAAAAGAAAGCTGGACTAGCCATACTTATATCAGACAAACTACACTTTACGTTAAAGGCTGTAACAAGAGATGAAGAGGGCATTATATAATAATTACAGGGTCTATCCATCAGGAAGAGCTAACAATTATAAATGTCTATGTGCTGAATATGGGAGCCCCCAAATATATAAAACAATCACAAACATAAGCATCCTTATTGATAAGAATGTGGTAATTGCAGGGGACTTTAATACTCCACTTACAACAATGGATAGATCATCTAGACACAGGATCGATAAAGAAACAAGGGCCCTGAATGATACATTGGATCAGATGGACTTGACAGATAATTTAGAACTCTGCATCCCAAAGCAACAGAATATACTTTCTTCTCGAGTGCACATGGAACATTCTCCAAGATAGATCACATACTGGGTCACAAAACAGCCCTTAATAAGTATAAAAGAATTGAGATCAGGGGCCCCTGGGTGGCTCAGTTGGTTGGGCATCCGACTTCAGCTCAGGTCATGATCTCGCAGTCTGTGAGTTTGAGCCCCGCGTCAGGCTCTGTGCTGACATCTCAGAGCCTGGAGCCTGTTGCAGATTCTGTGTCTCCCTCTCTCTCTGACCCTCTCCCATTCATGCTGTGTCTCTCTCTGTCTCAAAAATAAATAAATGTTAAAAAAAATAAAAATAAAAGAACTGAGATCATACCATGCACACTTTCAGACCACAATGCTTTGAAACTTGAAATCAACCACAGGAAAAAATCTGGAAAACCTCCAAAAGCATGGAGGTTAAAGAACACCCTACTAAAGAATGAATGGGTCAACCAGGCAATTAGAGAAGAAATATCACTGTATGTTTCATATGTCTTTTATTCTCTGGCTTCTTTTAAGATATTTAAAAATCTTTGCTGTACAACTATTTGATTATGATTTCCTAGATGTGGTTTTTTTTGTTGTTGTTGTTTTTCCAGTTTGTTGTTCATTCAATGAACTTCTTAAATCACTGAGGTGATATTTTTCATCAAATTTGGAAAAAAACAGACTATTATTTCTTTAAGATTTTTCTAAATCTCAATCTCTCTTCTCTTTTTCTGGAATTCCAACTACATTTATGCCTGAGCATTTAATAGTGTTTTACAAATAATAGAGTCTATGTTCTTTTCATTTTCTCCAGCCTTTGTATCCTCTTCTTTTCAGGTCAGATGCTTTCTATTGCTCTGTCTTTAAATTCACTGGCCCTATCTTTTGCATTATTCATTCTTCTGTTAAGTCCATTCAGTGAAAATTTTCACTTCAGATACTTTATTTTTCAATTCATTAAGTTCTTTTTAAAATAATTTCTATTTCTCTATAGCAGTCTCCAATCTGTCAACTTATTATGTCTATCTTTTCCTTTAAACCTATATACATATAATGGCTGTTTTTTTTTTTTTTTAATTTTTTTTTTTTTTTTTTTAAATGTTTTTTTTTTATTTATTTTTGGGACAGAGAGAGACAGAGCATGAACGGGCGGGAGAGGGGCAGAGAGAGAGGGAGACACAGAATCGGAAACAGGCTCCAGGCTCCGAGCCATCAGCCCAGAGCCTGACGCGGGGCTCGAACTCACGGACCGCGAGATCGTGACCTGGCTGAAGTCGGACGCTTAACCGACTGCGCCACCCAGGCGCCCCTAATGGCTGTTTTAAAGTCTTTGTTAATTCCAACATCTCTGAATCTGTCCTATTTTCTGTTATTTTTTTTTTCCTATGTATAGGCCACATTTTCTTACTGCTTTATGTATCTAGTAATTTTTTATTGTGTGCTAATCATTGTAGATACTTGAAATTTTCTTCTCTTAGCCTCTGTGACACAATAATCTTAGGGTTTTTCTCCCACTTCTCTGGTATTCTGTCCATCTTCTTTAAGTCTGTCCTCTTCTCAATCTTTTAATGTTAGAAATCCTCATGTCTGAATCTTATATATTGTCTTTTATCACACTACATTTTCTCCGTAGGCAATCTCATCTGCATCTTCTGCGGTAATTACCACCTATACACTGATGATTCAAAAGCATATAAATTCAGTTGAGACCTCTCCTCTGAGCTCCAAGCTAACTGCTACTTGTTTTAATGGTACATCAAACTCAATATGTGCAGGGGAGCCCAGGTGGCTCAGTCAGTTAAGCATTGAACCTTGGCTTAGGTCATGATCCTGCAGTTTGTGGGTTCAAGCCCTGTGTTCAGCTCTGTGCTGACAGCTCAGACTCTGGAGCCTGCTTTGGATTCTGTGTGTGTGTCTCTCTCTCTGCCCCTTCCCCACTAAACTCTGTCTCCCTCCCTCTCAAAAATAAATAGACATTTAAAAAAAAACTCAATATGTCCAGAACCAATCTCATGATCTCTCTAGCCTGCCTGTACACACACACACACACACACAGTTTAAAACAAGACTTCACTGTAATCATCAAGACAGTATAGTATTGGCACAAAAAACAGACACATAGAACAATGGAATAGAATAGAGAACCCAGAATTGGACCCACAAATATATGGCCAACCAATCTTTGACAAAGCAGGAAAGAGCATCCAGTGGAAAAAAAGACAGTCTCTTTAGAAAATGGTGCTGGGATGGGGCGCCTGGATGGCTCAGTTGGTTAAGTGGCCAACTTCGGCTCAGGTCATGATCTCACGGTCCGTGAGTTCAAGCCCCGCATCGGGCTCTGTGCTGACGGCTCAGAGCCTGGAGCCTGTTTCGGATTCTGTGTCTCCCTCTCTCTGACCCTCCCCTGTTCATGCTCTGTCTCTCCCTGTCTCAAAAATAAATAAAAATGTTAAAAAAAATTAAAAAAAAAAAAGAAAAAAAGAAAATGGTGCTGGGAGAACTGGACAGCAACATGCAGAAGAATGAAACTAGACCACCTTCTCACACCATTCACAAAAATAAACTCAAAATGGATGAAAGACCTAAATGTGAGAAAGGAAACCATCAAAACTCTAGAGGAGAAAGCAGGCAACAATCCCTTTGACCTCAGTTGCAGCAATTTCTTACTCAGCACATCTCCAAAGGCAAGGGAATCAAAAGCAAAAATGAACTATTGGGACCTCATCAAGATAAGAACTTCTGCACTGCAAAGGAAACACTCAGCAAAACTAAAAGGCAACGGATGGAATGGGAAAAGATATTTGCAAATGGCATATTGGATAAAAGGCTAGTATCCAAAATCTATAAAGAACTTACCAAACTCAACACCTGAAAAACCAATAATCCAGTGAAGAAATGGGCAGAAGACACGAATAGACACTTTTCCAAAGAAGACATCCAGATGGCCAACAGACACATGAAAATATGCTCAATGTCACTCATCATCAGGGAAATACAAATCAAAGCCAGACTGAGATACCACCTCACACTGGTCAGAGTGGCTAAAATGAACAAATCAGGAAACTACAGATGCTGGTGAGGATGTTGAGAAATGGGAACCCTCTTGCACTGTTGGTGGGAATGCAAACTGGTGCAGCCACTCTGGAAAACAGTGTGGAGGTTCCTCAAGAAAATTAAAAATAGAGCTACCCTATGACCCAGCAATAGCAGTACTAGGAATTTACCCAAGGGATACAGGAGTACTGATGCGTAGGGGCACTGTACCCTAATGTTTATAGCAGCACTCTCAACAATAGCCAAATTACGGAAAGGGCCTAAATGTCCATCAACTGATAAATGGATAAAGAAGATGTAGTTTATATACTTAATGGAATACTACTTGGCAATGAGAAAGAATGAAATCATGCCATTTGTAGTAACGTGGATGGAACTGGAAGGTATTATGCTGAGTGGAACAAGTCAGTCAGAGAAGGGCAGATATCATATGTTTTCACTCACATGTGGATCTTGAGAAACTGAACAGAAGACCATGGGGGAAGGGAAGGGGGAAAATATAGATACAAACAGAGAGAGAGGGAAGCAAACCACAAGAGACTATGAAATACAGAGAACAAACTAAGGGTGGATGGGAGGCTGGGGGAGAGGGAAAATGGGTGATGGGCATTGAGGAAGGCACTTGCTGGTATGAGCACCGGGTGTTGTATGCAAGCCAATTTGACAATAAATTATATTCATAAAAAAATAAAAAATAAAAAAATAAAAGAAGGCTTTGATTGTTTTTCATTGCTTTGTTAGGATAAAAATAAAAATTATTAAGATGGAGTGGCTCCCGTTTGACTCCTCTTAATACGGCTTCTTCTCCCTATGCCTCTCTGTCATCCTATTCCTGTGTCTGCCTGTTAGCTTTCATCCTGCCTCTGGTCTTTGTCTATACTCTTCCTTCTGTATGAAATGCTTTCCTCTCTTCATCATATGGTTAACACCTTCTCCTACACCAGATTAGAACTCAACTGTCCTTTTCTGGAGGAAACCTTGCCTGACCCCTCTTGACGAAATCCAACCCACTCTTCTAGGTTCACATTGGCACAATGTACTTCTCATACATTGTGTATGCTCATGCATTGTGTATTGCTTATAACAGTTGTAATTTTATACTGGTGTTTATGACTACTTCATTCACGTGTGACACCTCTACTGAATTTTGGACCCCATGAAATTTAAAGTTGTCTGTGTTTACTCACTCTTATATGTTAGGCATCAATCATAGCATAGATGTTCAATAAATATTTACAGGACAAGCGAATAAATGAACCAAAATGCTCTTCCATTGTTCTTTTTTTAGAGTCATGCTTAGATCTGTCTCTGCCTTTTTAAGAAATGTTCTAAGCAGGGGAGGATGCTGAGGGACTGGTCAAACATCAGGAAAATCAAGTAACATGGAAACAAAATAAGTTGGTCCCTTGCAATTAGGCTTCTCATAAGAATTCTTTGTTTCTTCCTTAAAGATGAAACTGGAACATTAAAATTGATATTTTGGTCCCAGAATGATAAACTTAAAAACCATAATTAAAACATGTCTACTATTGAGACTGGTGGTACACTTTGTCCTTCTTACCTGTAAGCCTCAAGGAGCCACCCAAATGATTGTGTCATCAATGGGATCACAAAGCCCAAGTCTTTACCCACTTTTTTAATGCTTCACTTCTAACATGGGAAGCTACCTTTTCAAGAGATCTCCTGCTACATTGTCAAGCCTCTGACTAGGCTGGGCTATAGTTGCCTTGAAGTAAGAGGGTCAGTGTTTTTAAGGGTAAGATATAGTTTGGGATGGTATTGAAAAGGGTAATCCTGGGGAAGTGAAGGCAATTATTAAGACCAAGTATGAAACAATGCCTGGTAGCCAAAAGTGAATTCATATCAAAAATTTCTACAGAGAGAGTTATAGCTTCTGAAGTGGGAATGTAATACATGGTCTGGGGATAAAAAAAAGAAACAAACTAAATATGAGAGAAAATACAAGGAATGATTCAGAAATTAGAGTAGATAGGGTGCATGTCAGGGGCAGAAAGGTATCATGGGACAAGTAAGGCCATGGACGTGCTGGTCTGGAACACAAGACAAAATATTACTGGTTAAGTTGGTTTTGTTGACTAGTAAACTAGATGGATTTGAGGCATTTTTATCTGTTCTTGCTCTTCATGTGATATTTTCTTCCCGATTCTTGCATCACTTTTGTTATCTCAGAAACACATCAGGAGCAAGACAGAAGCTCTTAGGTGGCTTATTAGTACTGGGACAAGTTGATCCTTCCTTTCACAAAGACATTCATTCCTGAATAAAATAGAACTTTCAGTCAAGTAGTTGGTCCTTAAAAGAAAGAAAAGAAAAGAAAAGAAAGCATGAACTCCGTCCCTTTTTTGACTAAATACTGAGAACCAACTTGTCTATTTCTAAGTAGAAACTTTCTTTCTTTATACATGTTAAATGCATATTTTTTCTTTAAAAAAAAAAGCCATTTGGCCCCTTTATTCCTGAGTTCTTGATAGAAAAACAAAATGGTCAATAACTCATTTCAACATCCACATTTAGCTGAGAAGCTTTTGGTGATTCAACCCCACAGATGTAGGTAAAAGGTTCCAGAGAGCAAGTGGGAGTCATGAGTTTACCAAAACTCTGTGAACACATTCTTTTTAAGGCTTGAAAAACCCCAAGGCTTGCCCTTGTTTTAGGAAGAATAACTACCGGAGAAGTTTCTGGCCACTAGAAGATATGGCCCATCATGAGGAGGGCAGGGACAGCTGGGCCCAGGCCACAGTTGGCATGTCACCCGCATCCCACCCCCCTCCTGCCTTGCAGCTCTCCCCAGAGATATCCACTGGGTGGGAAGTCTGTTGCCAGAGAACACAGCCTGATGTTTTCCATTCCTGATCCAGGAAGTCCCCCTTCCCCTGCCACCCCCACATCCTCAGCCCTGCAAACAACTTTTATAGAGGAGAAGGGGAGCAAAGCTGAAAAAGGCAAATATCCCTGGTGGAGTTTGAAGAGAGGGGCCCCTTGTTCAAGGATTTCTCCTCTAGACTTGAAAGGACACTTCAGAGTCACTCATCTTAGTTCTGATCTTTCTCAGTATGTAAGAAGCCACTAAGAAAATTTACCCTGGGAAGAAAAATTCCTGAAGCTGAGTTAGACACAGATAGCTGTTACCACATGATCTGGCCGTTAGTTACCTCTGACTTTGTGTCTTCCCACTCCCCTCTATGCTGGACTGGCCTGCAGCCACTCAGGCCTCCTTGCTGATTGTCAAACAGCTAAACATGCTCCTTACTCACAGCCTCTGCCCACCCTGGTCATGCTCCCACAGATCTGTATGGCCTGCTCTCTCGCTTCATCCAGGGCTCTGCTCAAATGTCATTCTGGCAGACACATCTTTCCTGGCCATCCTGCTCATACCCTTATTCTATTTTATTTTCTTTCGTAGCACTATTTTTTACCACTTGATGCATTTTATGGTCATGTTTGTTTGTAATACAGCTCACTTGACTAGAATATAAGATCCATAGAGAAGAGACCTTCCTGCTATACCCACAGCACACAGTGGGTGCTCAGTAAATATTTGAGGAAGGAAGGAAGGAAGGAAGGAAGGAAGGAAGGAAAGAAAGAAAGAAAGAAAGAAAGAAAGAAAGAAAGAAAGAAGGGAGGGAGGGAGGATTGTAGGGAGGGATGGGAGGGGAAAAACAGAAGAATGGAGGGAGTTGGGAGAGAGGAGGAAGAAGGGGATGAGATGAGAGGTGAACAGAGAGCTAAATGGGGTCTCTGAAAGTAGACATGGGAGGCACCCAAAGAAACATTCCTACTTCATCCATTCCCTGTGCCTGGGATAATCCATTCTGAGTGGTAAAGAAATATCTTGACTTCATGTTAAATGAACTATTGGTCATGTTATTGTCTTCCATCCCCCAAACCCACGTTAGCCTCTGCGTTAGTGTCTATTCTTTTGTTCTGCCGTGTTAACCCTAACTAGTCCCAAGCCCTTTCAGAAAGGTAGCCCTGCCCTGATCCTCAGTCTGATGGCTGAAGACCCTTCTGCCTTGCCTTACAGAAGTCTGCCCTCCTCCGTTGTCCCCATCCCAGCCTAGCAGCAGCAGCCTGTGCTACCTGAAACACTTTCCCAATGTCAGTTGATGGGAACCCCCCTGACTCCTGTCTGCTACACAAACAGAGCCAACCCCAGCTGCCACAGTGATTTTCAGTCTTGTGCTGGATTCCATACCTCTTCTCTTGCCCACCTTTGGTTATTGCAGATTAGACCATCTTTCTCTGTACCTAAGACATCATTAAAAGTTATAGAAAAGAGAATTTAAAAAGAAAACAATTAAAAAGTGAGATGGCATATGTGGATATATACATATGTATCATATATATATATATATATATATATATATATATATATATATATATATATATCAGAAGGCCTTTGGCCTAATAATAACATGTCACATCAAGGCAAATGACCAAAAAAGTAAAATTTCCCGACCTACCTCCCTGAAGTGGACTCATCTGCGGAGATATGGGCCTGGATGGGGTTCTAATTACTTCCTGCCCTTTAATTAGAAGGGCCTGTCAAATCCAGAGTTGACCCAGTGGATCAGTATACAGGTCTAAGCTGAGGCAGCAAACGGTGATTCCCTCTGAGATGCCAAAAAAAACCTGGGCTCCCCTAGGTAAGCCATGGCTGGCCTTGGCTTTTTGGAGGTCCTGCATGACCAGCAAGTTCTCCCTGATCTGTGCAGGCCCTTGTCCCTGACACAAACCCCCAACATTGACCTAGAACCAGTGCCAGGTGGCTTCGGCCTGGAGTTTTTCTCAGCTAGACTCACTATCCTGGGAGTTTCCCAGAAAGTCCTTGTCCTTCCACAGCCATCTCTCAATGCAGTGAGATTGTTTGTGGGAGAAAGTTGATGGATGAAGGGTGATGTCACAAGCTGCAGCCAGGCTGTTTTTCTTGAAGGCTGCCCACACAGTACTATAATCATGCAAACTGAAATTCAGGAAATAAAATGGAACACAGATAGTTTGTCATCCTTGTTAGCATTGGAATTGATGAATGAAAGGTCCAATCATCCAAAAGTCCCTGAATTGGGTCTTCTTGTTCAAGAAGACAACAACAAAAATTGGCTTTTAAGTTGCAAAGTAGACAAACTGAACAATACATAGTTGTTGAAATAGTTGTTTGAGCTTCATCTCCCATTCTTGCTCCTGATCTGTGGTTTCCTAACCACAGTATGTAGAGCAAGTGGAAACAAACTACCCAAATTCCGAATTATTAAAAACTGGATAAGCAGATTGAACAACTGAGAGAAGCCATATTTTCATAGTTTCCTGGGTGATTATTAAATATGATAGAACATTGTCTACTTTGTTATAGATTAGACACCCAGTCTCACTTCCAAGAAAGGCTTCAGGTGAGCAAATGGTTGCCCTCAATTTTTCACTTTCCTTTTCTATGGCCCACCTAGGAGAGACCGAGGAGTTGAACCAGTCAGGAAGTTCAGCAGTTCTCAAGACATACTACAGACAAAAAGATGTAGTTTAAAAAAAAACAACAACTGCTTTCTGGGGTGCCTGGGTGGCTCCATTGGTTAAGCACCAACTTCAGCTCAGGTCATGATCTCGCAGTTCATGAGTTAGAGCCTTACGTCAGGCTCTGTATTGACAGCTCAAAGCCTGAAGCCTGTTTTGGATTCTGTGTCTCCCTTGCTCTCTCTCTCTCTCTCTCTCTCACTCTCTCAAAAATAAAATAAAAATTAAAAATCTTTTTTAAAAAACTACTGCTTTGGGGACAAATGTATGACCTGGCCAGAAAAAGGCCTTCTTATTGGATTCTAAAGAATCCAGCAAAACTGAAAGTAACAGACAGGTACAAAATTCTAAACAAAAAGATGAGTTGATATCATAATACACAGACAAATCAGGAAAGAATGGTGGGCAGTGGCTGTCAGACCAAACACATCAATGACATCCTAACATAGATTGTCAGGTCTGAACTAGTGATACAGCAAAGTTATAATTCTGATCCAAGTATGGGGGTTGGTTCCCTCCGCCCTCCTTCTGTACAATCTGCTGTATAGACATGCTTTGTTTGGTAGAGCTGTCCTTTATAGTACCCTTGGCAGACTCCTCCTAAGTGTTAGAATTCTTGGGTTTGGCTTCTCTTTTTATCTCTTCTCTTTCTACCCTTCCTACCTAGATCATTCTAATGGCTTTAAATAGCATCTCAAATCTCAAGCCTCAGGTCTGAGATCCAGAATCATTGGTTCCAGTATCCACTATCCATCACCACTTGGATGTCCCATGGACACTGTTAACATGAAATGCACAAATCTTTCACTTGCTTCCTTGTAAAATATCTTTGTCCTCCTCCTATATGCCCCAGCTCAATAAATGGCATGCCCACTCATCCATTTCTCAACCCAGAAATGGGATCACATTCAACCCAAGTTCGGTCAATTCTACTTCCAAAATAGGTCTCAAAATTATCCATTTCATCCCATCCTCGCTGGCACTTTCCTAGTACTAGTCACCATCATCTTTTGCCCAAACTAATAACCAGTCTCCATATATCCACTCTTGCTCCTTCAAATTCGTCCAGAGTTACTTCATCCATCAAAAGATGGATGATTGTGTCATTCTCTTTCAGTATATTCCCACTGAATTCAGGAGAGTCTAGTCTTCTTCCTGTGGCCTAAAGACTCCAAGATGTTGCTTTTGTTTATCTTTTGCCTTGTCTCATGCCCGCATTCCCTTCTGCCAGTTTCAATGGTCTTAAACATGACAAGGTCTGTTTGTTTTTTAGCTCACTTGTTTATAATCTTCTTTTTCCATAAAACTGTTACTCACTTTGTCATTACTCTAAATCCTGTCCCTTAAAAGTGTCCTGCAGTAGGTATGCAATAAAAATGTATTAAACAAATGTTGATGGATGCTGGAAGTCAGAAAAAGAGCCACCTTGCATCAACTTGAATGGTTCCAGTAGTTGTTTGACTTTTGAAGAAGGAAGTATGCCAAACTATCTCCTCAATCAAAATATGCTTTTCCTGGGGTGCCTGGGTGGTTCAGTCAGTTAAGCCTCCAACTTTGGCTCAGGTCATGATCGCATGAATCGTGAATTTGAGCCCCACATTGGGCTCTGTGCTGACAGCACGGAGCCTGGAGCCCCCTTCAAGTTCTGTGTCTCCCTCTCTCTCTGCCCCTCCCCTGCTCACTCTCTCTCTCTCTCTTTCTCTCTCTCAAAAATAAATAAACTTTTAAAAAAATATGCTTGTCCTGTTTTCCTTTCTCTCAAGGTCTGACTTAGCAATACCGATGAATTTAATAACTATTTGTTCTGGTCACTTACTATGAAACAAACTACCCTCTCAACATAACGGCTTAAGATGACAATCATCCATGTTATTATGTTCAGATATCTTGTGGGTCAGGTATATTTAATCAGGACACAGTAGCGGTGCCTTATCTCTGCTGCACAATGCTGGAACTTCAGCTGGAAAGATTCAGAGGCTGACAGCTACCTGATAGCTGGGAATTTAAACCATCAGGTAGCTCCTTCGCTCACATGTCTGGTTGCTAAGCTGAAAGAACTCAAAGATCAGACTGGTGACTAAATACCTTCTCATGGCCTGTCTACATGGCTTGGCTTGCTCACAGCATCATGGCCTCAGAGGTTTAAGAGCTAATGTTCCAGCAAACAAAGAGAGGAGGGCTTATCACTTTTTATGATCCAGCTCCCTAGGTCAAATAGTGTAGTGTCACTTTCACCCTACTCTGCTGTTTAAACAATCACAAGCTCACTCAAATTCAAAGGAAAGGAAAGTAGACTCTCTTGAGGATTAAGGGACAAGGGCACCCTGTGGAAGAGAATGTGAGATGGGAGACATTGGCCATCTTTGGCAAATACCATCTACCACCTGTCACATGTTAAAGTACAGATGAAGAAGTGCTGTCTGCTCTACTCCCTTCCTTAGCTCACCCTACCTTCCTGTGTTCCTAGTCCTAATTATTTATAACATGTGGTCAACATACTGAGAATATTTTGCATCCCAAAAGAGTGAATCCCCTGGTGGGCTTTTCAAACCACACTAGAGGAAGTAAGGGAAAAGACTTGTAGCTCTAAGGTAGATGCCCTTAGATCTTACCCTTACTCCAGGTAGAGACCCTACAGATCTTGAACTCCAAGATTTCCAGAGGCCACATGTCTGCTGATATCAAAGGGTCAGGTTTATATTCTTCACACATACAAGTTAAGCATATACACCTGATCCTCATTACTCATGGGTTCTACCTTTGCAAATTTGCCTACTCACTACAATTTATTTGTAACCCCTAAATTAATATTCACAATACTTTCACAGTCATCTACAGACATGTGCAGAGCAACAAGAAATTTGAGTTGCCCCATGAGCTCATTAACAGCTGGGTCACATCAGACACTGCTTTGCCTCCTTCAGTGTTTGCATTCTCCCACACCGTACACAAGTGACCTTTTGTGGTCAGTGTAGTACCAGGTCTTTCACACTGGGAGTGTAGTGCTGATGCATAGTTAATTGGTCCTAAGCACACTAAGGCTGTAATGTGCCTTACATGTGTCAGGCAGCTTTATTCAGGCATGAGTTAGAATGCTGCTGGCTGTGAGCTCAATACTGATGAATCCATGATGTATGCTAATTAAGGTGCCTTTAATATGTGTCTTTTACACACGTAAAACAAGGTTATGTACACACATAAAACAAGGTCATTTGACAAAAATGTTGAGACCAGAGGCTCTTAGGAACCTAATTTTGTGTTTCTCCTAAGAGCAATTGTTTTGTATCTGCTAATTCAGTGTTTGCAGAGACTTTATGGACCATAACTACAATGAGTAATGAGAATCAACTGTAATATATATCAGGGCTGTTGTAAGCCCTAGAGATGAAATAGTGAACAAAAAACCACAAAAATGGAATTTACATTCTAGAGGAGAGAAGAAGACATAAAGGAAAAAATGATACAATATGTTAGAAGGTGATAACCATTAAGGAAAAAATAAAGCAAGGGATGGGAGATGGGGAGCTTCCAGGGTGGACTTGTTTTTTTTGTTGTTGACACTGTTGTTTTCTGTTTCATTTTGTTTTGTTTTTTTCAAAACAGAATGATGAAGGTAGACCTGAAGAAGATTCAGATGACATTTGAGCACACGAAAGAGGTATGAGGAAGCAGGTTAAGCAACCTCTGGGAGGAAAGTAGAAGGAACAGACAGTACCCAGGGCGGTAATATATCTGACATGTCCAAACCAGAATGGGGCTCATGTGCCTGGAATGGAGCAAGTAGGAGATGAGGTCACACAGGTAAGAAAGTTCAGCTCAACGGGGCCTTCTAGCCCATTGTAATGATTGGAGTTTTCAATCTGAGTGAGAAACTGTCAGTAGCCTTGGTTGAAATAAGAGCATGATCAGAAGAATGTTGCAAAGATCTAGATTTGAAGGATGGTTATGGTCAGTTATGAAAAGTGATCAGAATCCAGATATATTCTGAAGGCAGAGCCAACAAGATTTGCCGCTGCATTAGATGTGAGGTTGGGAAAGAAATAGTGAAATCAAACATAACTCCAAGGTTTTTGGCCTGAGAAGTTGCAAGGATGATGTTGCCATTAACTGAGATGGAAAAAAACAAAACTGTAGAAGAAACAGGTGTGAGAGAGAATATCAGGGTTTCAAGTGTACCCATTTTAAGTTGAGGTGTCCAGTTAGATTTCCAAGAAGAGATATAGCATAGATAACTGGGTGTTCAGGGCTAGAATCAGAGAAACCCACACTGGTAATATACCTTTTGAAGTCCTCAGTGTATGGATAGGATTTAGAGACATGAAACAAATGAGACCACCAAAGAATGACTGCAGGTTGGGAAGAAAAGAGAAAGGGTCCTCGATTGAAATCCCAGGTCACTCCATTTTAAGAGATCAGAGAGACAAGGAATGAGCAAAGAAGTTTGAGAAGCAAGGTCTCCTAGAAGCTGACTGAAGACAGTGCTACCCAAAACAGAGAGTGATAAATGGTGCCATCACGTCCAGAAGTCAGATAGAATGAGGACTGAGGAGTGACCATTGGACTAGCAACATAACAGTGATATGCTGGTTAAATGCTTCACAACAGGCTCTTGGGAGGGACAGAAATCCCTAATCTGTAGTTGGTCAGTTTCCATATTGAAAATACTCCTACCATGGCTGATTTCAAGCTGTTAATGTGAGGTCACTGAATGCAGCTTTTAGAAGAGATGTGCACAATTGACTCTAAAGAGGCAGTACCAGCTGGCACTGGCACACCTCTGAATGCTAATGGTATTCACTGCCTCCGAAGGCTTTGGCTTTGGCTTCCAAGGGGAAACTGCCTGGTCAAGCGTACTTGGCATGGCTGAACTGCATCACCTAGACAGAGCCAGCCAACATTTATCTTATCAATCAACGATCATTTAGTGAGGACAGCTAAAGGACCTCACTGGAGGTACTGGGACCCAGAGCAGGATATCATGGTCCCTGAAGCCTAGACTCATGCTAACCTTTAAAAGAGAGAACATTCCAACAATGAAAAAGTGTAAGGCACATCCCCTAAGCCCACAAAAAGTGCAGAGTGGAGCTACACAGCCCCAAGACAAGGAACACCAAGGACTGCCGGCAGCCACCAGAAGCCAGGAGAGAGGTGTGGAATAGATTCTTTCTCAGAACCTCCAAAAGGGACCAACCCTGCCAGGCCCTTGATTTTGTACTTCTGGTCTCCAGAAATTTTGTTGATGTACGCTGCGGTAATTTGTTATGACAGCCCTAGGAAATGACACAGATTGTTAGGATGACAGCATTTCTCACAGAAACATGAGAGAAAAGGAGAGGAAAAAAAGAAGATTAAGAAGTATGGTCCCTGAAGCCGAGTGAAAACAGCATGCCCAGGAAGAAGGAATGATCCCTGCCCTGCTGCCCGTAACAAGTTCTGATCCTGACCTGCTCATCATGGACTACGCTGTTCACTTCAAAGCTGTAAAGTAACCTCCCCAGTGGCCCCTGGTGGTGCCTACCCCTTCCCCCTAGTTCTGTCTTCACATGTAGGCATCAGACAAAATTCACTGCTTTAACAGAATTAAACCATCATGAGCCATTAACACATCAGTTCTGTGGGAAGCAGTTCTCTGGTGATTTAATGTAGAGTGAGAGAGGAGAGAAAGACCCAACAAGAAACTACCTGGGAGTCCTGGGTGCTTGGGAATATTAGCAAGAAATGGAGAGAGGACTACAATGGAGGTGATAAAGAATAAGAATAAATCATGCTCGTGTCCTTATATTTTTGTGTTGGCTGTTCAGGGACCAAAAGTGGTCATTTGATGAATTCCATTTAAAGCCATTTACTAAGGACCTGCTAAGAGCAATACACTCCATTAGACGGCTAGCAGAGCTGCAAAGATAAATAGATCCATGTAATAGATCCATCTTCAGGGAAGAAGGCTGACTCTCGGAGGAAGGGAACATGTATTGTCGTGAGTGAGCAGAGGGAAGAAAAATGTTACCACACCCCTCAGCTTCTGGGTAATGATGCTCCCGAAAGAGAGCAGAGTTTTTAACATTGAGAGCTCCGTGGAGCTCTTCCTTCTCCAGATGGAGGTCACGGACACCATAGCAGACTAAAGACTTCACGGGAATCTGGCAGCTCAGAGATCTTCCCTTAGGTCTCCTTACCCCCCTACCCATATTCTGAACAAAAGTTCCATGTGAAGGAGTTCAGGTGGAGAACCCACTGGAAGAGTCTTTGTCGTTATAAGCAGGAAGAAAATGGCAAATGGGATAATTATTTGTTTAGTTCAGTCCCCTTGGAGTCCTATATTTTGCTCAGCTTTTCATGGTTTGGGGATAAAAGTTGTTTTTAGGCCTAAGGGACTCAGCTGATCGGCCGGTTTCCCAGTTCATCTTTCAGGAGTGGGCACAGCTTTGGGAGACCAGTTTTTACCCTCTGAGCTCTTGCATTCCGTCCCAAATAAATACGTATTAAGAAAATGACGCCAAGTGGAGCAAGGTTCAGGAGTGGGAGGAAAGTTGACATAAAAGCCTCAGCGACAACAGCTGGCTCCAGGAACGAATGACAGAACTGAAGGGGATATTAGTGAGTGGAGCTGAGCCAGTCACATAGCAAAGTTTTGCAGGAAGAAAAAAGGGAACAGGGAATTAATTACAACGAATTCCTCCTAAAACACTGAGAGTTGGAGGCCGTGCATAGGTTATTCAAAGGGTAACTTCGAACGCTGCAAGGTTTCAGAGCACTTCTTACAAAGGAAGCTGCAGGGATCTCTGCCAAGCATATGGAATTTCCAAGTCAAAGTCAAGGGAACTGGCTTCCGAGCCTCCTGGAAGTGGATATGTGGACACAGATGGCAGTTTTGCTTTCAGGTTTAGCGAGGAGTAAACTTCGGCTCCTTTGGTTTTCTTACTCGTCTCTATCCCCTGCTGATATTTCCCTTGGCAGAGAATGATTGCACTGACCAAGCCAAATGCAAGCAATAAAATCCAGCAATGGTTTCTATTGTATTAACTCCAGCAAGGGGTTAGAAGGCCCCAGGACAAACATGACTGCTGTGACATTGGAGCTTCATGGTCTAAAGGGGCAGACCAGACCCTGGAGAAGTCTAGTGTGTGGAGCAGAGGCTGAGAATGGGGATTGGAGTTGGTGGTCACGCCAACTTTGTTTACTTTTGGTAACTCTTCTCAGAGGATGGTGGGCAGACCAAAAAATCATTCTGGAGAGGAAGCCAAACAAATAAATATTTCAGGAAGGCTGCAAATGAAGAGAGACTTTTCTAATAAAGCTAATTGGACCGTGGAGAGGCTGCCAAATGCTGCTCACTCTGATCTGTTTTGTTGGCAGTGAAAGTAAGTGAAATAATTGCTAGCCCTTTCTTAGAAGTGACCCTTGTTGAAAAAAAAAAAAATCCTGTGTTTTGCTAAGTGGTCTGTCTCTGAAGAACACTGTGAGCAAAAGAGAAACTCTAGCTGTGACTTTGGCCAAGTCAGGTAGTCATGCAATTCAGGACGGGGCTGGGTCCCAAGCATTCCACTTGATGCAGAAAATGAACCACCAGGGGGACCTGGGTGGCTTAGTCGGTTGAGCTTCTAACTTTGGCTCAGGGTCATGATCTCATGGCTCATGAGTTCGAGCCCCATGTCGGACTCTGTGCTGACAGCTCGGAGCCTGGAGCCTGCTTTGGATTCTGTGTCTCCCTCTCTGTTTCTGCCCTTCTCCCCTTCGCTCTCTCTCTCAAAAGTAAATAAAAACATTAAAAAAATTTTAAAAAGAAAAAGAAAACGAAACAGATGAGGGGAGAAGGTATAGTACGACGTTGTTGTTGTTGTTGTTGTTGTTGTTGTTGTTGAATATTCTTTGGGCAAGGGTGCCTGGGTGTCTCAGTTAGTTAAGCATCCCACTCGATTTCAGCTCAGGTCACGATCTCGCAGTTCATGAGTTTGAGCCTCACATCAGGCTCTGCACTGACAGTTTGGAGCCTGCTTAGGATTCTCTCCCTCTCTCTCTGCTCCTCCTCTGTTTGCATGTGCTCACTCTCTCCCTCTCTCCAAATAAATAAATAAACAGTAAAAAATATATTTTAAAATATTAAATTTAAAATTAAAAAAAAAATTAACGTTCTTTGGGCAGAAGGTCACCACGCCCTAAGCCTGACCTGGAACCGCCCATCACCTCCCAGCTATTTGTACTAAAATTAAGTTGGCCAGAGGGATGAGGTGAAAGGTAAATAAGATTCCTTGTTAGTCCATGGTTTTGAACCCAAAGTATTCTCTTGTGGACACAAAGAGGATGTGGTAGAGTCAAAAGCATTCACTGAACAGTTCCCCTGTTGTTTTAAATCAATTAAAATTGATTTAAATGTGTCTGAGGACACATTTGATGAGACAGCAAACTTGCTTCTTGCCCATCATTGGAAATCAGTGTGACCAGTTCAAACCCCATCCATCCTCTTCTCACCAACCCAATTTCACAACAGGAAATCCGTACCCTTATAGAGACGGTATGGGTTAGCCAAGCAGAAGAAAACCTCTCAGACACAGAATGCAGAGGGCCTCTGTTATTTAATATCTCATGAACTACTCTCCTCATGATCAGAGAGCAGACCCCACTAGCATAAGTCACAGAGGAGCTGAGTTTGCATGGGGTGGAGGGTTGAAGGAAAGGTCTAGAACCAGAGTGTCATGTGGCATGGTCCAACCTAACAGCCTAAGTGAGGAGCCCTGGGAAGCGTGGGGATGGCGTGAGAACAGAGGTAGAGAGAGACAGAGCCTGGCTAATTCTTGGGTCAGCCCTGCGTGTCAAAATACCCTCTCGTCAGCCAGTTTCTGAGGCTTGGCTTGTCTCCACCTGGAGACATTTCTTTCGTCACTCCTGCTTCCCTCCTGGGAACATTACTCAAGCTGAGGAAAAGTTTGTGCTGCATTGAACTTGAAACTAACTTGTGGCACAATCTAGTTACCAACATGGAATGATTTGGGGGGGCTCTGGGAAAACACTCTACTGCCCAACAGCTTCCACACCTTTGTGCCAAACCGCTTATCATTCCCGTATGGGTCACGTGCCCTTTGCTTTCTTCTGGTGATCTTCTTTATACGTGCATCTATCTTTCAACTTCCACTGGTCTAAACGTATGGCAGCATGGTTGAGGGCCTTCTGGTTCCAGATATTCCCCGGGGGGGCTGCTACAATTTGGATGTGCTAAGGATGTGGAAATGTAAAGGCATGCTCTCTTACTGAGAACAGTCTGCTATCAGAAAACACCACTCATTTGCTGTAGACCTGTAAACTGAGGAAGGCGGGCTTTTCTTGACGTATTATAAACTGGTCCAAAGCTTGCCTGGTTAATTAGGTTCGTTACAAAAATAGGTTAATTGCTGCTCCCGGGATGGCAGCCCCTCAGTGCCCTGCTCCTCCCTCCTCTCCAGTTCCTTACCACCACCCCCAACCCCCACCTGGGTTTTGGCCCCCTTTTTCTCTTATTTGGATTACCTACTCAACAGCCTCCACATTTGTCTGCTACAATCCCATCATTTCAAGGTGGTGCAGTGTACCTATTTACAATGCAAATCTGACCACGTTTCTCTCCCACCTCAGACCTCCTTCTGCCCCCATGTTTCCTAGAAAAGAACATCTGATGAGGCCTGCAAACCCCTGCCTGACTCTTCAGTGCCACCTGTCCCCCTCCTGCTGCCCTTCAGATGAGCAAGATGTCCCTTACTGACACCAAGCTATTTCTCTGACTCTGCTTCTGCTGTCACCTGTGCTCCAGGGCCACTTCTGTGCCTCCCTTGGCCAACCGCTATGGGTCAATGAAGACTCAGCCCAGGAGACTGTCCCTCGGCCGAGGCCCCTTCTCCTCCCTAAATACCTTGTATGCTTTCATCACAACACCCCCGTGAGGTATCATTACGAACTGTTCAATGAGTCTCTCCTCATTTCTTGACAGCAGCGAATGGATCTCATTCATTGCAACCCCAACATCTAGGCCAGTGCTTCTCAACTGAGAGGTATTTTTTTCTCCCCAGGGGATATTTGGCAATGTCTGGAGACATTTTTGGTTGTCATAACTGGGTGGGCGGTGCTACTAATACCTAGTGAGTAGTGGTCAGGGGTACTGCTAAACACCTACCAATGCACAGGACAGTCTCCCACAACAAGAAGTTATCAGGCCTCAAAATGTCCATAGAAACCTTGATCTAGAACAAAGCGTACATACCTAATGCTGCTTAATGGGAAAAAAAAAATGTGAATATATGTCACTGAATCAAACTCTGCTCCCAAGCAAGGTCCATGTGATAGTTATTAGGTTGAGAGAAGGAATTCAAATGAATGTACTCCTTCTTTCATGATGATTTAGTTTAAGCCTGATCTCCCATTGTGTTCTGAAAGTTCAGCTCCAGGAAAGGTATTTCAGGAATCAACTGAACAAACAAGAATGGTATCTTGGGACAGTTCTCTACTAAGAATTCGTAACCTGGAATAGAATCAAAGAATGTCAGAAATAAAAGGGGTTGTATAAACCACCCAGTTCAACCTACCAATTTTATAAGTGGGGATTCTAGGTCCTGCTTGATAAAGTGACTCACTCAAGGTCACCTTGCTAGGAATGATGGGAGTCTGGGAGCCAGTGGAAGAATGGCCTGTGTTGTGACTTCACCAAAAATAAATATAAGACTGTAGGGCCCATCTATGAGTCTCTAATAGAGACTGGGACCAGGGTGAGGAGGTGAAAAGGGTAGGTGGGGGAGGGGGGCTAGATTTGCCCCCTTGGAGAGATAAGGACAAGAGAAAAATATAGAGAGCTGGGAAATAAACTTTATAATATATCTTGGTTTTCTGAACTTCCAGACCTTTCCTCAAAACTCATGCTACTGAATTTGATGTCAGCCTGGTGCTAAAGTCTATACCCTGACACTTCAGATCACACACAATCCAAACCTTTCCACCTGCCAGTGTCTCTCATTGGAAGCAGCATTGATATTCTGGGCAGGACAATTCTTTGTTTCAGGACTGTTTGGCATCCCCAAATGTCTGTTGTATCTCCAACCATGATCATTAGAAGAGAAGCCTAAACATTTCCAAATACCCCCTAGGAATATGGTACTGCTTCTCCTCCCTGACCTTTCAATCAGGAACCATCAGTGACCAGATGGCAGAGTCGCATTTTTATTGAGCAAAGTACATCTTGGTTGGGACAAGAAAGCAATCAGAATAGTAGACTAGAGTGGTCTTAATAACCATCTTCATCAAAATGACCTGTGGAGTCTGCTAAAAATAAGATTCCCACCTCAGGGGACAGAATGCAAGAATATATATTTTGAGCAGTTTCACCAGGTGATTCCTATGTACACTAAAAGGTTTGAGAAGCATGTCTTAGCACTAGCTCTGAACCTTGCCTCCAAGAAGAATCAATGTTTAAAAACATCACTGCTTATATGCCACTCTTAGGGATCCTGAGTTAATTTGACTACATTGGGGCCCTGGCATGAGATGTTTTAAAAGCTCCCAAGATGATTCTGATATTCATCTAGGATTAAGAAACACTATTACTAAGGAGTACTGCAAAATAAGATGTGACCACAAATTCATTTTCCCCTTCTTTCTTCTGAATTAGATACAAATAACTTAAGACTCAACCACTTCTCAACCTTGGTTGCATCCCCCAAGAAGCTTTATAAAATCCTAATGTCCGAACCATACCACATACCATTGAAGTAGGAATTTTGGGGGATAGGACTCAGGCATCAGTATGTTTAAGGGTCGGCAGTTGCCTCCAATGTGCAGCCAAGTTTGAGAACCACTGATTCAGACTATTTGCCCATATTCTCCCATAATCTTCTGCTCTTGGCTTCTTCTATCTCTCCTCCAACCTCCGGGCTTCCAACGTCTGAGAGAACTTGTGGAGTGGGGGTTAGATGAGACTGGTGAGGGGATAAAGAGCAAGATTTGGCCCGTTCTTCTTTCCACTGAATTCCTGGCCATCACTTATCTAGCACTCTGGGAGTAAAGGACAGTGGAGAACCCTCCAGATTTACTGTTATATATTTCCAAGAGGAAGATTCTTGAACAAGCACCAAGGTTGTTGTTTTTTTTTTATTTTAATCTCTGTTCTTCCCAGAGGTTTCTAAATATTGTTGTAGGATAAAGATTTCAGCTTTTATTCCTCCCCAACATTTCATTTATGTGGCACAAACAGGTCAAAGAAGCAATGGAAAGTTGGAAGCCATTCTCTTCTAATTAGCAGAAGTCACAATGGCTGAAATTACTTTAGCAGTAACAGAGCCAGCACAAGCACCTGGAATGTTAATTACTGTCACTGGTAACATGACTGCTTTCATAACTAAGAAGGATTATTAATATGTCACCGCTGCAGTTAGGACTCATAAAAGACTTCCATCCTATGTCTATTTGGGTAATGACCCCCAAATCTGCCTTTGGGTGGATTGGAAGGTCCCATGTGCCCCCCCGCCTTTAAAGAAATGCTAAATCTGACCTCATTGCTAAAGGCAGAAGAGTAACATGAACATAGAGACAGAGATGCCTCCTCTTTGACATGTTTTATAGTCATGTCAAAACAGGGGCTGCCTGTACCCCTCATTTTGCCAACTCCAGCCCAATTTGTTGCTGCTGCTGCCTTGAGATGTAAGAGAAGATTGTTCTTTCTATGCTAGGCTAGGCCCCAAGTGCTCAGAATAAAACTAAGTCTGGAGTGTTCTGGCTCCTAGGGTTAGATTCTTTCAATACACATACACATGCATGTGTGTGCGTGCACACGCAGTGCACGCGCGCACACACACACACACACACACATGTTCTCTCTAAGACATATCATTTGCATTGCGCTGGTGGATCCTGGTGTTGAGTTGGGAATCACTGGTCTCCACTCTTCTTTCCTCTTACTCAGTAGTCCTTCTCTGCCACATGGTCTCACTTAGGACCAACTCTGATCATCAGATAGTTTAGCAAATCTGAACTGCAAATCCTTCCTCCTCCAGGAGAAACCCTTCTCCTTGCGTAAACTTACATCAGCAAACAAAGGTGAGGGTAGGGAGGGAAGAGCACAGGATGACAACACATAACAACGGGATCTAAATCTAAATCAAAAATGTCCTCCAACAGGTCAATACTTGCCTGAAAACTGCAAACCCCAAAAGGGATCACTCAAGTGATTCTTCCCAGAATTCCAGGCATTTTCTACCCCAAATGGCCTCTTACAACTTAACATGGTGGTTACAACTTAACACGTAGTTCCCACCACTTACTATTTATTGAGCATTGTACTAAGCCCTTTACATATGAGATCTTAATCTTCACATGACCCAAGGAGGGAGGCATGACATCACTATCCCCACTTAAGAGGATGAAATGTGCCCAAGTTTACTCAGCCAGGAAGTGTGAGAATCTGAGTCAAGGTGTGCCTGGATCTGGAAATACACACCATTAACTGCTGTGCTTTATGCATTGGCTCAGCCTGCTACTCTGACTGCCAGTACTAGAAAACCTTGCTTTCTGCCTATCATTCCAGTATGTGTCACATGTCCTTTGCTTTCTTCCTGTGACCCTCTTTAAACACTCATCTATCTCTCAACTTCCATATGGCTGGATGTGTGGCATGGTCTTGCCATTTCTCTGTGCTTTTATCATAGTTTCTGTCATCACATTTGTTGACCTCCCCACTCTTACAGTCTTGGTTTAGTTCTCGCTGAGATGGGAGAGGTCTTTATCAACCAGTTTCATGGTTCTTTAACTGGATCCCAGCCATGGCATCTTTGTGTTCTATTCCTTTTACCAGTGCCCTGGTACTATAAACATCTAGAAGCTAATATTCCAGGTTTGTTACAGGTACCCCCTTTTCTCTTCCCTCTGCTTCCCTGCACTTGTTTTCCCAACCACAAACTTAGAACCAGTTCTCCAGAGGTTTGGTCAGAAGCACTTTTTTGGCACCAAGAACATTAGGAAGTAGTAGGTCTGCCAAACACCTTTATTCTCTCCCACTTCAAGGTGAGTTACTTGTCTGTCCATACTCTTCTTAGACTAATCATCTAAATGTTTTCACTACCAATTGCATTGCACAATTGTGCACTATAGTGTTTTGTACCTTCCCAGTACCCTGATTGTGATTTAGGGAATCATCCTTGCCTTTTAGTCTATATACAATCAATCTATGACCTTGGGGTGGACATGTGATCCAGACCTTCCCACTCAGAATATGATTTCTCATTGGCCAAAGGATTGGCTCAATGATGTAGACAAATAAAGCCAATAAGAATTAAATCTAGACTAGTCTTCAAGCAACTGGAAAAGATTCCAACTCTTTACTTCTGGACTTGTAGTCATGAGGATATAAGCTGAAGTTGCTGGCAGCCACTGGTCCACAAAGAGTAGACAGTCTATGTGAAAAAAGAAGAAAGCAGAGCCAAGAATTGGAGAGTGACTGGGTCCCTATGACATTGTCTGAGGCTTTGAACCCAGCCATGACTCAAGCATACCCATAGACTCTTCAGCTACATAAGAAAATAAATTATCTTTTTGTTTAAGCTGGTTGGGTTGGTTCTCTGTTACCTAAGTGAAAAGGTTCACAATACAATATTCTTCTCATGGGTCATTGAATGATTCCTCATGCAAAAGAATAATCCAGATGCTGTTCTGGGATAGACTGGTACAAAAACATCTCTCTGATAATATACACCCTTATGTCCAGAATCTTGTAGACACATGAGAAATGGCTTTGTAAATAGTAAACCAAGTACTGATGAAGTAATATTCATATACTTTAGTGTGCATTTGACTTTCTCAGTATGAGAGTTAACTGAGGAAGCATAGAAAACATATAAGGCTCTGGGTGCTGATTCCCAGGGTATGCTAGAATGGGGTGTTAAGGGAAGAGGCTAGATTTGGAAAAGATAGAAAGAATCAATATGTATTAAAAATGAACATCTTAATTTTGCCTGAGGCCATGTTTCCATTAACTGGCTTTTGGACCTGAATCAAGAGTAGCAGAATTGAAAACTTAATAAAAACAAAACCCATGGAGAGAAAATTTTTCATAATAGCCCAAGTGAAAGTAATGACATGAGCTAATCCAACTTGAAGTTTAAACAAAGAAATTACTCCATGCAATGGGACTGCTTCATTTTGTTTCAGAACTAAATACCATGAAGTAGACTGTAGGTCAGGGAACCTGGCCTAAATACACTAGAGGATGGGAGAGATGGAGATTAATTACTCTGCTAGAGGAGACAGGGAAAAGGAACAAGAAGTTCTTCCATGGCAAACGACCATAAAGCTTTTAAAAAGAAGTATTCAAATAGCACTTCAACCCATAATGCAAGTTATGAGAAGCTTATTGGGCAAAATGTTGTTGATTTTTAAAATTCACTGAAAAACAGTCAATTAAATTTTTAATTTCCTTTTTATGATTGATGCACTTGACTTTTCAGGACCAGCGCCTATAAATTGGCATTCAGATATTAAGGTCAGTGGGAAGATGAAACATTTAAGCCTTCCTTTAAGGAAGGTAGTCTGCCACATTTTTCATGTCATTGTGCACACAGAAAATGACAATAATTTTATGGCATAATGTAAAAGGACTCAGTCATTTGAGGAAGAGATTGCTATCCTGGGCCACCCCAGGTCCACCCAGATCCCAAAGACAGGAATACCTCTTTTCCACACAAGCAAGCTGGGTCCACCAGTTAGGAAAGTGAGTCAAAGACTCTCTGCAGGGGTAAGCCCACACTGAGGTCACATGGAGAAGAGGACAAGGCACTGAAGTAGAGGGCAAAGACTGGCACTTTGGTTCTAGCTCTGCCAAGTGCAAGACATTGGACAAGGCCCTTAGTCTCAGTGAAACTTACTCTGCTTACACATAAAACAGGTTTGAAGATATCTTACATTCCCTACCTTACAGGGTCACTAGGATCAAGAGTACCATGTTCATGACCGTAACTGGCAACCATGGAGTGCTAGAGAAATGTATGGCATGATGATGATGATGGGTGTGGTGATGATGTTTTCTCCCCACCCCCACCTCCAACTACTCAAGACTTCCAGGAGTCACTTTCTCAAGACTTCCAGGAGTTACCCCGCAATGGACAAGAACTGACACTGAGGAGAACAATAAGCTGCTGAAGAGAATGACTGGGAGCATAGAGTGTGGGAAGCTAGTCTGCAGCTCAGCTTTTGTGTTGGGCCAAAGAGCTAATGGGGTTTTGGCTTCGTGAGCACCTCTGTTGAAACTCCCTGGGGAATTTTGCTTTATGAAATTCCCAGCCACATAGGATCCCACTGGGTTGGTGATTAGGAGCCTGGAGGGCTCTCTTTTCGATGAGAAAATGTGTTTGAAGTCTGCTGGGAAGAGCTGTAGGAGGGAGTTGGGGGGTTCTTCCCTGACTCCCACTGTGCGTTGACAGAAGCTGCCCCACCACTGCTTATTGCCAATTCATTTGGTCTCCAGAGCCAAAGAAAATATATTTGAAGTGAACTCTTTGAATTAGACCCATTTTTCACTAGGATCCACAGATGGTAAAATATTAATGAACAGGTGGGTTGCGCAATACTTCCAGACTATTTTAGATAGGTTTTTACAGACTAAGTTATTAACACCAGAGGTGCTGACATATATTCCAGTATAGTTAGCCGACCCAGAAGTCATTGATATCAGCACAGAGCAAGTTCAGGACTATCGAACACAATGTCTACTTTACCAAAAATGGAGTAGTAGATAAAGGGACAGACTGAGATTGCATGCAATTCATCTCTGCAGATAGAGACAGCTAATTTTGTAAGGCATTTCCAGCAAAAGCTGTGACAATGGCTACTGTAGAAGTCTCTACCTTTCTTTTCTGCCTGGGAAGGGTATTCTGTGGTATTTACTGGAAAGGAAGGGATGGAGGAGGTGGAATAGTTCCTCTAGAAGTCACATCTACAAACGGAACAAATCCTGGAGTCCCTCAAATTTCCATCCATACAGGAAGTTACGCAGAAGGAAGTATGGCCTGGCAGCTAAACCATTCCAGTCTTGAAGACACATTATTCAGTAACACTTGTCCAGAGCCTCTCCTCTAGCTTACAGTGCTTCACATGCTCTCCATTACCAAACTTTAAAACTCTTTTCCAGCCCCAAACACTCAGTAACATGTGTGGCCCTTGCTTATATCCTGATTTGAGCAAACCAACTTAATGCAACAGTAGAAAGACAATGAGGGCAAGTTTCATTTGGATGGTGTACAATATGATACCAATAAACTATTTTTAGTTTTGATAGATATGGTGGTTATGTCAGAAAATGCCCATATTTGTAGTAATGCACATCTTTTTTTTAAGTTTATTTGTTTATTTGGAGAGAGATAGAAACAGTGTGAGTGGGGGAGGGGCAGAGATTAAGGGAGAGGGAGAGAGAGAGAGAGAGAGAGAGAGAGAGAGAGAGAGAGAGACTATCACACAGGCTCCACACTGCCAGTGCAAACCCTACAGGGGCGGGGTGGGTGGGACTTGAACTCATGAAACTGTGAGATATGACCTCAGCCGAAACCAAGAGTAGGACGCTTAACTGACTGAGCCTTCCAGGAGCCTCTGTAGTAATGCACACTTAAATACATAGGTGAAATGACACAATTATGAGATTTGCTTTAATACACTTCAGCCAAAAGAAATGGGAAGGAAGGAAAAAAGTAGAAATGATGCCAAAGAGGGAACATACTGACAATTGTAGAATTTGGGTAACTGATATTTGAAGTTCATTATATACTATTTTCTCTAATTTCGTATATGCTTGAAATTTTTCCCAAGACAATTCTTTTACAAAAAGAGAAAGAAGAAAGCAAATACAAATATTCTCAGAACATGATAAGCACAGGCAAAAATAAGTCAGATAAGGGGCGCTTGGGTGGCTCAGTCAGTTAAGTGTCCAACTTTGGCTCCGGGCATGATCTCATGTTTCATGAGTTCGAGCCCCTCATTGGCTCTGTGCTGACAGCTCAGACCCCGGAGCCTGTTTGGGATTATGGGCCTCCCCCTCTCTCTGCCCCTCCCATGCTCACACTCTGTCTCTCTCTCTCTCTCTCAAAAATAAACAGTAAAAAAAAATTTTTTTAAGTCAGATAAATCTTTATTCAAACAACAATAAAAAGAGATATTTTACAGATAGATAAGTTCATCAAACAAACCTGATGTATTTGAGGACCATTTATGAAATCATGGGTCAACAGGGCACTGTGTGATATATTTCAATACAAAACCCCAAAATTATAAAAACAGGATCATGTGCACAAACATCTTAAGCCTTTATCATTCTTTTTCAGTCTGACTGGCCTAGCCTCACTCATAAAATATTTACTAAATGCATATTCCTTTTAAAATTAGCAATATACCATTGAATTCTTTACTTAGATTTTTAAAGAAAGACTTTTCAAAAACATTCAAATCAAGTCAAAAACAGTATAAAGTGAGGTAGGGCTCTGAAGAGAAGGGAAATTGAGTTAAAACTTTTCAAAATGGAATTTAACCTCATATATTTAAAGCGTAGCTTTCTGGCAGGATTCATTGTTTTCCTCCCAAGCCCTCCGGGCTGTGGCTAGCGTCTGGAGGAAAGCATTGCTACTCATAAGTGGGGTTTTAAGAAACTGGCATGGATTCTGGAAGAAGCAGCCATGTGGGGGGGGGGACTTTTTTGGGGTCCTCAAATAGTTTAAAGACAGCTGACATTTACATCTAACTGCTGCTTAAAAGACCAAGTTTCATTTGAGAACATTCAATCAGTTGGAATCGACTACCCCATCTTGTACGAGACAAGGCCAGTGTACAGTCTTGTGTCCCTTGTCCCTTGGAAGCAGACAGCTCAGAATCAGGGAGGCCACCGGGAAACAGGCTGGGTGAGCAGAACATTGCTTGAGCCAGAACACTCAGATTTTTTTCTGTTTCTCAGGGTCACAGATATTTTTCCAGCTTAGGCTCTTATTTGAGCAAGACCGATATCTTGATCTAGCCAACTGATTTAGCGGAGAGTTAGCTCAAATTGGTTATTTTGCATCTCGTTAGCTGAAGGGGAAAAGGAACACTTGAATGTTTCAGTTTTCACCCTGACATGGAGATGTGAACTTGGGCGAATGAGGATTCTTCCAGCTGCAGAGGTAAGATGAACACACAGGCAGCTTTAGGACCCAGAAGAAAGGGAGGCATCCTGCAGAAAGGTGTGGTTATGGGCTGAGACTTTAGAAGGAGAGAAAAAGAAACTATCTGAGTTAGACCTTAAAGGACAGGGAGGGTGAATCAAACAGTAGTTATGGCATAAGCCAGCTCACACAGGCCGTGGTATAGATAGAGAGGGTGTGGGAAAGAGTGCAGAGGTCCATCTGACTATACACAGGGTAAATCGAAGGGAGAAAGATCAGAAGTTTAGACAAGTACTTTATGGAAAATCTGGAATGCGGGGATGGGAATATTAGGTGTTAGTTAGCTCCTGGGTGGGGCACTGGGTGTTTGTTAGACATGATGGGAGCTGCCTTGAAGGTAAACCCAGCCGTGGTGAGGAAAATGAATTGGAGTCATCAGAAGACAAATGGTAATAATCACCCCTGTTACTGAGTGTTTCTCTGGTGCTACTTTGTATATATAATCTGATTGAATTCTCACAGCAAGAGGTATTATCCTAATTTATAGATGAGGAAATTAAGCAACTTGCCCAAAGTCGTGCAGTTGATAAGCAGTGGAGGCAATATGCTTACCTCCTCTAAATCCCTGGACTCCTTCTTAAGGAGGCCAGAAGGGGTAGGAAATGATGAGGGTCCGAACTAGGAAGGCGGCAACAATGATGAAAAAGGGAGATCAAATTCTTTTTTTTTTAAATGTTTATTTATTTTTTTGAGAGCGAGACCAGAGGAGGGGCGGGGGCGGGGTGAGGGATGTGGACAGAAGATCCAAAGCAGACTCTGTGCTGACAGCAGAGAGCCTGATGAGGGGCTTGAACCCACGAGCATGAGATTGTGACCTGTGCTGAAGTAGGATGCTTTACCGACGGAGCCACCCAGGAACCCAAAGAGCTCAAACTCTCGAGAAGAAGAACTGAAAGACTTAGCAAACAATTGCCTATGGAGGGCCTTGATGTGGAGCCTGGGTAGAAGGAGAAATGGTACTGTGGCTAAGCTAAATAAAGATACCAGAAGAAAAACCTGGTGTGGGACAAAACATTATTAATCTGCTTTTAGCTATGCTGAGTTTGAGATACCATTAGAAACTTCCAGTGAAAATGTCCATCAGGCAGTGAGAAACAGTTTGTCTGCTGAAGGGAGGAGATGGAGGTAGAAAGAAAATCTGAGGCATTGCGGGCAACTTGTAAAGCAGTAGACAGGCAAGGGAGGGCAGTGGAAGGAAACCAGCCGGGTTTTCTGTTTCTTTTCTCTCAATTCAACGGTATAGATGCCTTTTGAGCTTTGTCAGCCACCACCACCCCCAAACCATCTACCCCAATTCAGGAATGAAATGCAGAAATGTAGGACAAAATTTTACACGTGGACACACGGAATAATTCTCTGCCCTTCTGTTGTTGGGTAGAGTTGAGGTGGCTTCAGTAGAAGTGTGAGAATTCTAAGTAAAATGATAAGGGGCAACCCACTCTCTCTACGTTGCCCTCCACCAAGATAAGCCAAGGGCATCCGTCTTTAGACCTCAAGTCCTGGTCACCGTCCCCAAGAGCCACCATGCACGCTGCCCAGCACAGGCATTGAGGGGCTAACACAGGTCAGGGAGGACATGTGCCCTGTTTGGGGGTGGGGGAAAGGTGAGGCTCAAAGCTTGTAGGCGATGCATAGCACCCCTGAGATTTTTTCTGAAAATATTCTAAATGATAGAGAGCGCGGCGGAAGGGCAAGATTCCACTGTTGGATTCCCCAGCAGGTTCCACAAATGAATGACAGAGTGTCAGTGGGCGTGAAAGTGAAATAAGCACGGAAGGAGTTTGTGCAGTCTCCTTCGGTCAGGGACCAGGGCTATCGCCTCGTCACTCTTTCACTGATAGACATGTTCTCATCTCCATCCACCCTCTCCCTCGCCACTTGCCTCAGGATGTCACATGTTTCCGTTGTGAGCACACAGGGGTCACGGTAGGACAACTCTCCCACCATGAACTTGAAATGACAGGAAATCAGATTACTGAATAAGACCAAAACTTGAAAGTCAATGCTGATGAATCAGGGAAGAAATACGGGAGGGAGACCGCCCGAAAGAACAAATGTGTTCCTGGAACAGCAAGATTTGACTGGATTCTGACTGATAAGATATCTGAAGAAAAAAGGCATCCGTGAGAAGGAGAACCCTGCTCAGCTATGAACAAGGCAATTGCACTTGGTAAATTTTCCTGAGTACCGACTATGAGCCAGCAGTGAGCTCACATTCTATTGGAGGAGACAGAAAATAAACAAATGCACCTATAACCAAATGTCAGGTAGTGATTTGTGTGTCCCAGGTGGAGGATCTGCAGAGCAAATGACAGTGGCTGGTGCTTAGTGGCCACAGCAAGATGTGCCCATTCGAGTTTTGTGGCAGATTTCGGAGGCACGCTCGGACCTACAGCCCCAAACCTGGGTCTCCAGCACTTCCTGGTGGTATTTTGACCACTAATAGCCCTTCTGTTGATTTCCTTCTGTGTGAATTTCATGAAGACACACACAGAGAAAGGAATACATATCAAGAGTACGCAGCTCAATAAATTTTCCAAACTGAGCATACCTGTCTAACCAGCACCCTGAACCCCTCTCATGCTCCCTTTCAGCTCTTTGTCCACCACAGGTTAACTACATACTGATGCTAACACCATAGATTTGTTTAGCCTGTTTCTGAACTTAATATAAATGGAAATACATACTGTCTGGCTTCTTTCACTCAATATTATGTCTATGTAATACATTCATATTGTTGTACGTATCAGTAGTTGGTTCTTTTTTTTCTTCATGGTAAATTTCATTGTTTGAGTATATTATGATACATTTATCCGTTCCATTTAAATGGACAGGTCATTTCCATTATTCTTTTTTTGTAAGTTTATTTATTTATTTTTAGAGAGAGAGCACAGGGAAAGGACAGAGAGAGAGGGAGAGAATCCCAAGCAGGCTCTGAACTGTCAGCTTGGAGCTCGACGTAGGGCTTGAACTCACAGATGAAATCACGACCTGAGCCGAAATCAAGAGTTGGATGCTCAACCAACTGAGCCACCCAGGTGCCCCCTATTCTCCTGATAAATTCTTTTTCTGTTTAAAGCTGTTAGAGCTAGTTTCTAATGTTTGCAGCTATGAATCCTGACTGACACATTTTTGTCTTAATTGTAGATTGCTATTGAGTGGGAAAGTGACTGAAGATTTTCTGTAGAATTTCTGTAGAAATTCTTTCTTTTTAACAATGCTATGAAGACATGGACTTCTTCTTCCTCAGCTATTTGGCAAGGAACACAGCCCACTCTGTCTCAACAGTGAGGTCAAGGGATCAACAGTAACATTCATCACAGTTAAAACTGAGTTCCTGGCTTAAATACAGTAATTTCTGGAATAGTAGCTATAACTTGGGGTCTCTTTGGTTGCCACACAAATTGGTTAGAAGGCTGTCTTTGCAGGGGCCATTGAAATGGCCACTTCTGGGTATGTGCCTCGGCAGTTATAGTGGTTTCCATCTTGATTGTGCAATAGGAGAGGTTTTGAGATTGTGGTTTTGGTTTTCTTCACATCCCCCCTGGCCCCAGCAGCTGCTCTTGGGAACTCTGAAGAGCATTATTAATAGGGTAACACAATCCAGTGAAGAAGAAAACGACAGACTCAATGAAAGGACAGTCATTACCAGTTATTCATCCATCAGTGGGATCTTCTCATTTTCCACGCACACAAGAATGCCCCTTAATGTGGGAGTCCACCCTGTCTGAGCAGGGCTGTAGGAGAAAAGAATAGCCCACTCTGCCTTTTCCTCATTTTCCTCTCTGGCCAGGCCATATCAATTGTGGAGGCCATCATTCACGGCCTGATTTTCGAGCAATGAGTTGGGCCAGCCGGTAATTGTTCCCTTTGGTTATTCAACCCAGACGCTTGTAATCACCATGGCAAGTACTCACTGAGCACTTACTGTCTGTACCGGGTACTGTGCGAGGGACTCCATGTGCATACCTTCTTCATTAAAGGCCAACTTCTCTATCTGTGCTCTGGATACCATCCTTTCATCCTTCCCGAGGCCTCTCCTCCTGCAGTGAACACGAACCTCTCTCTTCTGTACGTAAGCAGTCACTCCCTCTCCCCTGGATCATTTCCACGAGCAGCCATTTCTCCCTCCGGGCACACTTCCATTCCTTAGCTCTTTCACAACACAACTTCCTGAAAGAATTATCTATGGTCATAGCCTCGCTTCCTCATCTCCCAGTTTCAGCTCAGCCAACTCCAGCAGACTTTCCTCCTCTCCCTGCCACTGAATCTGCTGACTTCAAGGTCATGAACGACCCCCTTTGGCCATCCAAAGGACATCATCACCTCTGTCTTCATCTTACTAACTTCTCAGTAGCGCTTGATCACTTGACCACTCCCTCCTTAAAATCTTCTCTCCCAGTTTCCACGATGCCATTGCTCTTTTCCTCCTTCCTAACCTGCTGCACCACCTCTGACTTTTTGCTGATTTCCCTTTCTCTGTCTAATCACTATGTGTTGGAATGACGAAAGACTTGGTCTGGATCTTCTTATCCTGTCCATCTATATACCCTTTTCCTAAGCGAGCTAATTCTATCTCATGGGGATTTTTTTTGGTTGTTTTAAGTTTATTTACTTATTTTGAGAGAGGGAGAGAGGCAGAGAAAGAGGAAGAGAAAGAGAACCCCAAGCAGGCTCTGCACTGTCAGCTCAGAGATGGACATGGGGCTCAATCTCACAAACCATGAGATCATGACCTGAGCCGAAATCAAGAGTCAGATGCTTAACCTACCTAGCCACCCAGGCACCTCTGATCTCATGTTTTTAAATACCGTCTACATACTGATGATATTCAAATTTAAAATATCCCATCTTGATACCAATGACCCTTCCCCCGAGCTCAAGCCCCTACATCCTACTGTCTGCTCTGGATCCCCAATGTCTAAGAAGCATTTCAAACCTGTTGTAGACAAACAAAGCTCTTGGTTTCCCCATCCCCAGCTTTGCCTCCCGCTCTCAATAAACAGCAGGAATACGCACCCTCTTGTTTAAGGCAAACATTTAAAAATTATCTTTAAGTTATCTGTCCCTCATTTTCCCAAGTGAATCACCAGCAAGTTCTGTTGGCAACAGCTTCATATCAACAGTTAATTATGAGTCTTGTATTGCTTTTCGTTTGACCAATTAAAAGAAAGTTGGGAAGATGGAGGGAAACACCCAGGTTTTCTCATATTCTTCATAATCACCATTTTAATAGCTGTGTGATGTCTCACTGAGTGGACGCATCCTGATTTCCTTCACAGGCCTCTGATGTCACATCTTCACTTCTTCTCATATTTGACTTTCGCGAACAATTGTGCAGCAAATACCTGCATGCACATACAGGTGTTGTGTTTTTGTTTTTAAAATAGAGAAGCTGATATTTTAGTTCAATATAAGATCACTGAGTGGTTGCCTTAGCAGAGAAGGAACTAATATCTAAACCCTGTTCCTCACAATTCAAAATTAGAGAAACCAAGAGTGGAGGAACCGGTGTGACCTCCCAAGGTCTTGTGGCCAAGAAAGGCAAGGAGACCACTGAGGCACAGGCCGTGGGGAAAGGGAGGCTCAGGCTAGTGGTCCAGCTGTAACATGATGGATGCTTGCATTCCTCATGTAGCTGAGACTGAAGCACCTCTGGGCCCAGCCACCCTGTTCTGGAAAGATGCTGTCATTCTGGGAAGGATGAATGAACAATGACAACACAAGCATTTGAGCTGGAACCTTGGGCGCCAAAATGTTGAGACTATTAAAAAGCTCAGCGTTGAGGTGTGGGATTACATTTCAAAGACAGCTCCTGTGGCAAGTGCTGAGGCTAACAGGGACCTCAGTCTGACCTTGGACGTGGATGCCCTGGACCACTTTCAATAGGAGAGCAGGTGGTAATGACAGAAGCCAGAGTAACTGAAGCTGGAGGCTCTGCTGTGGTCTCGTCCATTTCTCTTCTTTTCTGACCCTCTTTGGATTGACGAAAGTGCCTAGTATTCCTGACCAATAAAGCAGACTGTAGGAAGCCTCAAAAAGTCAACATTCGACTTCCTGCTAATAGAGCATTGGAAGTTTAAACCCCTAACTAGAAAATGGATATTTGCACCTTCACACTGTGGCTCAGGCTTGCATGTTACATGCAGGATTCTTTCCTGAGGCTATATTCCCGGAAAAAGGATTACTGATTCAAAGGACACGAACATTTTTATGACTCTTGGCCAAAAGTACAATTTTTTTCAAAGGGATGCACTAACATCCACTTTCTATTTCTCCACACCCTCTCCAGAGATGAATAATTAAATGGATTTTTTTTTTGTGGTCAAAACCAAGAATTCTTTTTTTTTTTTTTTTTTTTTTTTTTTGCGAGGGTGGGGAGAAGAGGGGGGAGAGGGGCAGAGGGAGAGGGAGAGAGAGAATCCCAAGCAGGTTCCATGCCCAGTGCAGAGCCTGACGCAGGGCTTCATCTCACAACCGTGAGATCATGACCAGAGCTGAAATCAAGAGTCAGAGGCTCAACTGACTGAGCCACCCAGGTGCCCCAAACCAAGAATTCTTGAGAGGAGCGATCAGTGTGAGAAGCAATGGCCCACAGAGGAGTAAGTGCCCTTGTGAAACATATTCATTGCTACTGGTTCTGAAACGTACGTTCCCAGGCTGCTTCCCACATGCCTCATCCACTCTCTCGGGGCTTCCCTTCTGTGACAGCTGGGTCGGGTTCTCATGCCCTCACCCTCCCTTCTCATGCTCATTAAAGCCAGCACAGGGGCAGCTATGATATCAGTCCCTTACCTCTTCATGTGGCTCTAAATCAAAGTATCGCCTCTCTCTTTTTTTTTTTAATTTTTTTTTTAATGTTTATCTTTATTTTTGAGACAGAGAGAGACAGAGCATGAGCGGGGGAGGAGCAGAGAGAGAGGGAGACACAGAATCAGAAGCAGGCTCCAGGCTCTGAGCTGTCAGCACAGAGCCCGACGCAGGGCTCGAACTCATCAACTGCGAGATCATGACCCGAGCCGAAGTCGGACGCTCAGCCGACTGAGCCACCCAGGCGCCCCAAAGTATCGCCTCTCTTAAGCACATGTGTGTCTCTTAAAGACTGAGGAATGAAAAGCTCTCTGTTAAAGGAACTTTGAGCTTAGATGTCCCAGACTGAGAGTCCATCAAAAGCTGGACCTTTGACTCGAAGGGCAAAGGACCTCATCAGGCTGTGATTTGAGAAGCATCAAGAGGCCAGAGCTTCAAAGTTGAGACCAGGAAGATGAAGTTGGATTAGGAGGCTCTAGGCACACCAGAGGAATGAGGTGGTGGGAACCAAACCTGAGATGAGGAACTAAAAGTGGAAGCCCCCAAGGCTGAAAACATGCTCCACTGATGTCAGCATTTCGCCCAAAGCCGCTCCAAGGTGAGCATAGCTCACTTGAAATAAAAACCTGAAAGTTGTTTTTCACGCCAACAAATAAAGAGCAATTTAATAAATGCTTGTCAATTATTTTTTTATAAAACACACGTAAAGCACGAATGGTTTTAATCTTTTATAGTCATGACAATAAAAGCTTTTAGTCCTGTTCACGGTTCTATCGTTGCATAAGCCTGGGCAAGCCTTGCAATCCTGCTGGCCTTGACTTTTATTTATGAGCTATAGACAATTACACCCTGCCTAATGGCTTGGGGGGCAGGTGAGGATGAGGAGGGCAAATTCAGTGTTTAAGCTGAAAGTCAGATGTGTTCTTTAGTGGTTGATGCCAAGCATTACCTATGATCAAGGTCTAATCTTGAGGAGTTCAAGATTAAATAACAGGTAGACGTGAATGCCTTGAGCTCGTTGTCTCGTGTCACGGATGTGTAGTTAACAGCCTACAGCCCAGGTTTGTAAGATACTAATGGGAATATAACACAAACCCCACAGAGAGTAAAGGACAGAGGAAACTTAAAAATAAGAGGCAGGAAATCAATGATATTTAATTTGGACATGTGCCCCCCAATGCATCTGGAGAAAAATCAACAGAACATAGATATCAATGGAAAACCTAGAGAGATGAGCCATAATTACTCTAAAAAGATATGCAGACAGGAAATTGGATAGGAGGTTAGAATGTTGTTTTAGGCTGCACAGATGGCCTTTTGTGCCTGCAAAGGGAAATTTGTTTATCTCTGAATGATAAAATGGAATTGTCTATAAAATCAGGCTAAAATTTGCCATAAGCCATTTCTCAACTGCAGGGGTTTCTGTATTCTGTAGGTCAGTCCACGATCCTTGCAGAGACATGGGTGCAGGAAGGGGGTCAGGTTTACGGTCAGACACCTTCGTGGGATCTTTGCCTTTTGTAGCTGTGTGTGTTCTAACTTAGCAAACCAATGGGTTTCATTCAAGAAAACGGAGAGAAAAAAATCTCCCGTTCACGGTTGTTGGAAGGACTACAGATAAAACAGATGAAGTTCCTGGCACATGCAAAATAACAAATAAATGTCAGTGAACGGCAGCACCGTGAGGAGAAATGAAAGTGGACTCCTGAGTTTTCAAACTCCACCCATCGCAGTGTCTCTCTCTGCCCTACATGGTCCCACAGTCCTGATCCCTGCACCCGTGCTCCTCACCCGCAGCCAGCAGAAGCTCTAGAATTGTTCAATAGGAGGGGCTGGGAGATGATGGAGACTGGGCCAGCCGCTGGGAGAATGAGTTGGAACTGAGCTTACGTGGGGGACGTGCTTGCTAGCTGCCCCACTCACCAGCCGCCACCAGCAGCTCCCAATCCGCCTACAGGGTTTCTTAAATGGACTTGACAGGATCAAAATCTAGGCTATTTTCCCCTTTAAACTATCCATTTTTCCAGTGGCAAAGTACAGCACTTTCTTAGTGTCTTCCTTCTACAAATCATGATGGGATACATTTTCAACACAGGCTTTGCCAATTGTTTTTCAAATGTTGTTGCACATAATAATTTTAACCACATGCTTTCTCAACGGCTTTATATACTTGTTCATATGATAGTTTTGGCCACATGCTCTGCCGCATGCTGATTGCTAGTGGTTTGAAGAAAAGCTGTTAGAGATGCGGGCCCTTGTACCCCCACCGAGCCACCTGTTGGCACCACCACTATGGTGGCGGTGGCAGTAGTTCCTAGGAGGTAGTTCCTCCTCTCGAGAAAGTAGTTCCTAGGAAAGCAGGAATCCTTTCGGGCAATACCCTTGACTCTGATACCAAGCTTAACAAGGGGATGTACTGCATTCTCAAAACAGAAATAACAGCCGTGTCCATCAGAACCCTCAGAGACCCTGAGATGTGGGGGAGGGGAGCAAGGGTGAGGTAGAGGGAGGCTGGTGGGAAGGTCTTACCTCCCTGACTTTCCCTATCCTCAAGTTCTTTATGCTGAAAACTGCTGATGCCAGACAGACTCTGGATTTGGGTTAGATGTTGATGTGCTGTGCACGAGTCAGGATCTCTAGTCCTCACCCCAAAATGACTCCATGTCGAATGGCACTTTGCCCTCTGCCCTCTTAACTTCATTGGTTTCATATAAATGCAGCGTAGCCTCTGGGTCAGAGGACTTTTCAGAAAGGGATGACCAAAAATAAATAAAGCCTCTGTGTGCACAGAGGAAAGGAATGGGTCAGAGCTATAGGCCAAATATTGAACTATGAGAAAAAGCAATTGGAGAAGTAAGAAAAAAATGGAACTCAGAAGTTGTAAGTTATGACTGACTTCTCAAAAGCTGGCAGAACACTTGAAGCCAGAGTAGAGAATGTAAAGAAATTCATAAATGGTCTCTATTTTAGCTAAAGTGAGGAAAAAGCATGAACTTCAAGTGAAAATAATGTTCAGAGATGAACACAGGGCGCATTAAAGATGTGGAGGAAATTAGGAGCAGAGAGATACACGCAAAGAGAGACTAGACGGTATTTTAAGCAGTGGGACTCAAATAAAAGTCCACACACACACAGATAAAACCAAAATATTTAGTGATTTCCTTTTCCTGTGGTCAGCTTTAGAATCTACCCCAAGGCCATTTGCTTTTGTGGTTATTCAGATTTTGTTTCTCTTCTTTCCACCTCCTACTGTCTAGTCCCTAATCCCCAGAGTTTGGGTAGAAGAAGGGAGAGGAAGTGAAATTCAAATCTGTGTTTGGCCTCTGTTCTTGGCCTTTTGGCTGAGAGATGTGAGGGGGAAAGAGGTGTCTGTGGCCAGAGTGTGGTTCCTAGACTGTGTGGGTGCTGTTTGTTTATTTTTGTGTTTAGCTGCTCTACTCATATTGCCCCAGTTTACCACATCAAGAACTGTTTGGGCAGGAAAGAGAAAGACTCAACAAACATTTGTTGAATGGCATGAGTCTGCTTTGCTCCCTCTTCTTTAACCTTCCTCAGCGGAGTTTATCAAGTTCCCAGTACAGAACACATGCTAAAGTCTGATTCAGTCTGTTGTCCATGATGCGCTAATCGCCAGTGGGACACAAAGTGGTCTAAAGTGTGCACCAGCGAAAGATCTTATGTCAGCAACAAGGTAAATAAGAGAAAGTCTAAGCTACTCAGGAGTATAAGCCATTTTCAAATATTTCCATATGTAGTTGCTTGCCAGTGAGAAACATGCTAAATACCAATAGCATTTCTCAATTCATTAAAGCAAACCAGCGGGGCCTCACCCTGGGAGTGCTGAGGACCCTTTCTTAGCCACTAGTTCATGTACATTACATATACATGTTAGTTATAACTATGCATCCTTTCCATAGTTCTCAATATTTCAGATCATTCGCTAACCTGGTCTGCCCTTCAGTCATTCCAAGCAAGGTTTTATCGTTACCTACAAAACTATGCAAGAAGGCAGGGAGCAGTGTGTTCCTCTAATACTGACTGTTTCTTTCTCCTTGTTTAATCTGGAAAGGACCCTCCCCACCCCACTTCCCCAAAATCAAAATTCTGTCCTGTGAGATGACTTAGGGCTGGATGAAAGATAAAAAGGCAAGGGTCTCTGAGGTCAGTGAGGATTGCAAATTGATTTGGAAGAGAAGAGATCCAAGAAGTTGGAAAGCCCGGCTCAATGTGGGAAGCCTTTTCTCTTAGAACATGGGTTCCAATTCTCTTCCAGTTCCATACCAAGCTGGGTATAACCAGCAGGAAATTTAAAGTCCCTTTCAGGCTGTAGCCCATGACCTGGGGAGAAGCTCTACTCACCAGCATGCATCTGCAAAGGCACCATTTTGCCACATTGGGCTCCCAAAGAGCCCTGCACCTTGGGTGTTTTGAGAGAACCCCAGGTTACGTAGGAGAGATACACTTCTCGCCTCCACCATTGATGGTAAGCATTTCTTCAGAGTCATCAAAAGAAGACAGGCTTTTTTTTTTTCCTTTGAAAACTTGACAGCCAGCAAAGAGAAAAAGAAAGACATATACAATATTCCAGGAATCCCACATTTTTAGAGCCTTTTCATCTGTGAATCTACTTTCCACTGAGCTCATGTCTACCTTCTGATGGGCTGACCACTCTACCCCAAATTCAAGTCAGTAACTTGTTCAACTTTGACCAAGAGACATTTTTAAGAAAAGTCCCATAAAAGCATAAAATTTTACATATGGCAAAGGCAGTCAATATCTACATAAAACTGATAAACATGCATGATTCCAAGGGAGAAATTTTCCTCTCTGTATTATCTACGATTAAACTTAATATGGTTTATATATCTTTGGTCAATGAATCATCTCCTCTGATTTTCATCCATCCTCTTCACCATTCTTGGGAGTATGGGTCATACAGTCTCGCCATCAGTAAGTCAGGGATGCAGGTTAGGGCAGCTTTGAAAAATCAAATTCAGTTATTGGAGCACAAATACGTGGCTATATGATGACCTTCTGATGGAGGTGGTCATTAGGTCCCGAGCTAAGAAATCCTCAGAGAGAAGAATAAGGGAGCACCAGATAGGTGCTGGTGTCCCTATATGACTTGACAAAGCAGTGAAGAGTAGATGTGACTTTCACCCATTCAGCCCCCATTCTCCCTCCTCAAGCCATTCTTGTCTTCTTCATATATTCTCACCTGGTTCTTCCTGACCCTGAGTCCTAAAAGAAGCCTAATTTCACTTCTAGATCTCCCTCCATGAAAGTAAAGAATCGATACAAACTGGATCTACTTCTCCTTTTATAAGTTAGAGGGACTTCTAGCTGAAATCCACATTGGCCAGATGAGATGGTCTTCACGAATGTTGATTCTTACTTTGAGCACAAAATCAGCACAGAATGGGCCACTGGATATGTAAAAACACCCCCAAGTCACCCAGTGAAATGGACAATACTTAGAGCCATGGATACACTGTCTATATACCTCCTTCAAATGAATCTTTATTCATTTGTTTAGTCGACAGCAGGAAGCCAACTGCTTCACTTCGGCCCAGAGTGGGGAATGCTAAGACACTGAACAAACTGCATGCAGTTTTCCAAGCTTCAGTAAATTCGAATTAAAGCACTGACTGAAAAAGCCCCCAGTACTTTTACATGTTGAGCTGTTGTTGAAACCCTTTTTTCACATGTGATGAGCTCAGATGCAGAATGTTTTGACTCAAATTGCATAAAGGCTTGGCAAAGTCTTGTGGGGAGGAGCACCCTGTCACAGAAAGCAAGAGAAAAACAAGGCTGGGGCTCAGCACATTCTCTCAGAGCACACAGGCCACCGTGGGCCAGGGTTTCTGTTATTAAAAAAGCAAATAGAGACTTCTCTCAACACAGCACTAATTCCCAGGTTACAATAAGTCAACAGACACTTTTGTCATGGCTTCCTGTTACAGAGGGTCCCAACAAAGTACATCCTTGATGGATTGACATCTGTTCTAAAAGGCAGAACAATTAGACATTAGCCAATATCTGTTTCAGTTATGTTAAAGTCACAAATGTTTAAAACGGCCATCATTTCAGAGTTGACCGCATGCAAGATACATATTGCTTTAATAAGTTTATTTAACATCTGGAAGGGATACACATTTTGCTGGGACACACTGTTCTGAGGAGTTTATAAAGGATGTGGTGCTCACAGAGCCCAGGGTTGTTAGCTCTGACTCTGCTAGCACTGGTACTCCCCAGCATAGATGCCTACAGTGTGGATCTAGCTGCAGACTTAGGCTCAGATTTCAGTGTTTCCTGAGAAAAGTCCCTGGGAAGGACTATGAACACAGCTCATGATAAAGTTTTTGCCCTCAAAAAGACCGTCATTCTATTCCTGTGCTTCAGTTGAAACTGTAGGAGATCCAGGTTAAAGAGCTAGATGGCTGCAATGAATGGACCACACAGAATGCCATGCTGAGCTATGTACACTTTGTTTTTCCATTAATGGGGAATCCAGTAAAGTTTTAAAAGTTTCTTTGGGTACACGAGTCCAGCAAGAGAGAGGAAGACGAATTCAAGGGAGTAGACAATGTAGGGAGATGTAGGGGGCAATTCAAGGCCTCGAAGTGAATAATGCTGGGAAGAACAGGAAGGAAGGGAAGAAAATAAGAGACACTTCAAAAGAAGAAGTGATAGGGGCACCCGGGTGGCTCAGTCAGTTAAGCATCCGACTTCGGTTCAGGTCGTGATCTCACAGTTCATGAGTTCAAGCCCAGTATCGGGCTCTGTGCAGATAGCTCAGAGCCTGGAGCCTGCTTCTGATTCTGTGTATCTCTCTCTCTGCCCCTCCCCTGCTCATGCTCTGTCTCTTTCTCACATTAAAAAAATTTTTTTAAATAAGAAAGAATTGATAGACCCTGATACTGAGCAGAATTCCAAGCAAGAATCTTGAAATTCACCCTAACTGGATCTGCTTGGTCACATGCCCACCCAGAACCAATCACAATGACCGTGGAGTCAAATATGCTGATCGGGGTCACATGCTCCACCCCCAGAATCAGGTTCTGTAGAGACAAATGGATCCCTAAACTGAAACGAGGGCTAATGGGCAAAAACTAAATAGAAGCTGCAGGATTAACCCAAATATCTATTATATATTGTTTGGCTGAATCCTTTTCTCTTTGTTTCTATTTATGACTTTTCTGTTAGATACAATTAAGTGGTTTGCCCAAAAGTTTCAAAAATGTATTATACAGAAATCAGAACCGCTGTACTCACCACAGTGTTGAGAAAAGAGAGCACGTGTTTAACAAAAACTTTTGAAAGGGTAAGAAGAGTGACTGGAGTGAATAGATTCAAATTCTAGACAAATGCAACCCAGTCTTTGCCCCTGAAACAGATTTTAGGAGCATCCTCTAAAGCCAGGTGAATTCTGAGGCTGCCGTGTTCTGCATACTTTCTCCCCGGATTCAGTTGTGGGCTGGGCTGGTGGTTGATGGCTCTAAAATATGAGGCTACTTGTCACTCTGGAGTCAGTGATGAGGGGTGTGACAAGGTTTGGTGTATCTTTGAAAATTGCTTAAAAATGACTCCCGGTTTTGATTTTTCTCCCTACACTATTGCATAAGAAAGTCTTTAGCAACCAGTGGTACGTGCTTCTGAGAAGCATTGACCACAAGTGTCTCAGATTCAAAACACATATTACTTTGTGGAAAGAAAGGCACCACCCAACACACAGACCCATCCTAATTTTGAATGGACTTAATTTCTGGATTCTAGACACTGCCTCACAATGCTATTAAAAACAATAAAAGAGTCTCATTAAAACTCCGGAGGCTGAGCCCACGAACAGTGACTAACGGAGTTCCTAAGAGAAAGGTATATGGACAGCATTTCTAAATTTTGAGCTGGCTGGCTGGCTGAGGCAGATGATCTCACAGAAGGAATGGTTTTCAAAATATCTGACGCTGACCAATCAGTGCAGACAGCCAACCAACCTCAATGGTCACTGATCTTACATGCTACCTTTCCTCACCCATGGACTGGGCAGACCTAAGAGGGAAACAAACACAAGGCTGTGTTAGAGCAAGAGAAGGCTGCTCTAAATGGGGGAATGGGAAGCCAGCCCATCCCTCCTAATTCAAACCGTTCCAAGGAGAAGACACTGATGAAAAGAAGGAGGGAAAGAAGTTGAAGCAGACATAAGAGGTGGCAGAGATGGACAATGATGAAGCAGAAGCGGGGAAACAGAGGGAGAAGAAATAAACAGAGGAGAGTAGGAAAGGACACGGACGTAGAGGAGCAGACTGGGAACAAGGAAGAACAGTGAAGAAGTCCAAGGAAAGGGGAGGCTGAAAATTCAGCCAAGTAGAGGAGGAAAAAGAATGATGATGAAAGGTAAAGCAGAAAAAGAGAGGAGCTAAATCGTGATGAAAAATGGTAATGTTTCCGAGTGATCATTGGTCGCTCATACCATATAATGCAGGGGTCAGCAAACTTTTTCTATAAAGGGGTAGACAATGAATAGTTAAGCTTTGTGGATGGTACAGTCTTTGTTCAACTCACAACTCCGGTAGCTGGAAAGCAGTCCCAGACAATAAGTAAGCAAATGGGAGTGGCTGTGTTCCAGTGAAACCACAGAAACAGGCATTGGGCTGGATTTGGCCTGTGGATCATAGTTTGCTGACTCCCACGGACGAGGGTGGTTCTGAAATCTCTGGTACCTCCACAGTGCCCAGCATGACACAGGCACAGAAAACTAGAAAATATTAGAACCTCCTGGAACAGCCATTTTACAGCACCCCCCCCCCAAAAAATGGTCAAAATAGCAGCCATTTTCAATGGCTTTTTAATAACTTTTAACCTACAAAATGACAGTTTCCTGTGATTCAACCTCTCTGCTGCTTGATTGGTCATTTGCTCCCTGGCCCGTATGATACCCCCATGGTCTCTCTCTCCCAAATAGATCCCATGACAATGTACACGGAAGAGAAGCACTAGGTGGCTGATTCAGAGCCATATTCAGTGCTGGCTGTTAAGCTTTCAGATTGGCAGAGTTCTCCATCCTCTATAGGTCATGGCTCCACAGAGTTTCAGTCTGGGTCCCAGTACTGCTTCAGACACCAGAACCAAAAAACAAAACAAAACAAAAACGCTTTTTGTCTCTTTAATTTATAGCCTCCCCTATTTCCTCCCGTTTGGCTCCTAGAATGCCTCTAACTTAACTGCAGATCTAAGTTCATCTCCAATCACCATTAATTTCCCTAAGGGGCCTATGGTGCTTGGGAACAGCTTCAGTGATGGGAGGAAACAAGGTGTAGCCGAGGGGGTTCCCCTGGGTGTTGGAGCATGCTTAGCTCTCAAGCTCAGTATCAGAGAGGTAGGGGCTTACTCTGGCCTCAGGCTCAGACTTCTGACAATGACCTCACATTCTCTTGTTTTGTGATTGGGAAGAGCATCTTGCAGCCCCTGACATGGGCAATTCTTGCTTGGCCAAGGGTTTCTGTTTGGGGAAGCCAGAGCCACTACTCTATGGCCTCTGAGGCACCATGCAGGTCATGTGAGGTTGATTCTGTGGCTGGTTTTCTTTTGTTTATTTTCATTTGGTACCTAGCACGCTGGCCATCCTTCCAAGTTTGTCTTGGTTCCTGACCTCAACCATTCTTCAGCCACCAGTGGTCCTTCTCCCATCATTTCCCAGGGTAGCACAAGCCACCTTGTGAATTACCAGAGTAAAGAAATGGCCCAAGGGACATTGTCTTGAAGCCACACGATTGCCTGTAAGTAAAACTTGATGATGCCAAACATTCAGAAAAGGAAAAGGCAGCACGGGTCTAGCTTGACCACCCGATCTGCATTCCAAGGAGAACGAACACTCAGCTCTTGCGGGAAGGGAATCCTAACGTGTTACTCTCCTAGTCAATAAAGTGCAGAAACCCTTCTGTAGGCATTTTGCCTCTGCAGGAAAAAGTCCAGCTTGTATTTAGGAATGAATGAGTGTGCATGGGTGTGTTTGCATGAGCATATTTGCTTAAAAACATTTTCTAGTAACTGCTGACAACAGCAACCCTAAGCCACCAGACACGCGGTTCTCCCCATCTTGAAATGGCCTGTTTGCTCCCCAGAGAGGCAGCTGTGATGCTCCAAAGAATCATCCATGGCCTCCCCCGTCTCTGAAATCTACATGCCCTGACCCTTACTCCCCGGCCTCATCTGTCTTCCCAGCCTCTCTGCTCCTGTCACGCAAAGTTACTCAATACCCAGTAGGAACTAACCAGAGCCAAGGCACCATGTTCCCACAGCTCCCATCTTGCCATTCACTTTGTGTGGCTCGGTTCCTCTGCACTGTCACCACAGGGCACAGAAGGGGAGAGAGCTCCACATTTCCATCCCCAGCTTTGGGAACCAGATCATTCCTCCTCCTTTGTCCCGCACCAGTCACTACTGCCTCTGGTTGAACCCCTTCCCCACACCCTGCTATCTGCAGCCCAGCATGTGCTGTTTTTTGTAACCAAATCTCATGGCAGGCTGCAGGCAATCCGGTCATATCATCAATAGAGCTTCACCTTTTTCAGTCTACTTAGAGCTCAGGTTTAAATCTACCTAACTAGCTCTTTTATCTGCATTATCTTTCATACTCTTTTTTTTCTCTTTGAGGTCTTAGTTGATCCCGTTTGAAATGGTGGAAGAAAGAAGCTTTGTTTAAGATAGTCTGATTTACTATATCTTTCTCGTCTCTGTTTCTTCCTTTGTAAAAGGACTACTTCCTTTGTAAAAGTAACTACCCACTTGAGAAGGGCCCGCTGAGCCCATGCATCTGCAGGGAGCGTATACTGTGCCACTATCCATCCAGACCGGAGCGCAGCATCACCTGCAAGCTTTGCGAGGCTGTCTGCCCCGCCCAGGTCATCACCAGAGAGGTCCAGCCTCGGACCACCCGCTATGATAATCCACCCGGCCAAGTGCATCTACTGCGGCTTCTGCCAGGAGGCCTGCCCTGCAGACACCATCGTCAAGAGCCCCAACTTTGAGTTCTCTGTGGAGATGCACAAGGAGCTGCTGTTCAACAAGAAGATGCTCGACAACAGGGACAGGTGGGAGGCTGTGATCATGGCCACATCCAGGCCAACTACCTCTACCGCTGACGCCGTGCACCCAGCCGGCCTGCCCACAGCACGAGCTGCCCAATGAAAGAGCTCTGCCTTCTCCCCCTACCACCACCCCAACCCCCCGCCAGAAAAAGCATTGCCTCCTTTAGCAGTTGTTTGTTTCCATTGGTGGGGCCATCTTGAGATTTTTTTCTCTTAAGAAGTGAAAGATTACCTCCCCCTCTCAAGAATACTAGATAATTCATCAGTTTGAAACACGTTCCGGAGCCAGCTCTCTTGTATTCACTAAACCCTCCTTCCCACCTGATTAATAAATATGACTGCAGATGCCACTGGGTTCCTTCTGTTCTTGGAACAGATCCTACTTTTCCAGGGACAGGGTGGCTGACTCACAGCCCCCTGTGCTGCTTCTCTCCTGCTTGTGATAAAACAAACACAATAATTGTTTTAATGTTTATTTATTTTTGAGACAGAGAGAGAGAGAGAGAGAGAACAAGCAGGGGAGAGGCAGAGAGAGAGGGAGACAGAATCAAAGCAGGCTCCAGGCTCTCAGCTGTCAGCACAGAGCCTGTCATGGGGCTCGAACCCCCAAAATGTGAGATTGTGACCTTAGCGATCATGACCTGAGTCAAAGTCAGAAGCTCAACCAACTCTGACAGCCAGGTGCCCCACAAATCAATACTTTGAAACACACATGTACTCAATATTTTTTAAAAGAACACTTACATATGCTAATAAACTGTTCGATTACATTCACCTCTCTTTTGTATTAAAACTATGGTTTTTACATGCTTATCGCTCTAGCGTATTATTATGAACGCATCGCCTTTCACTGGCTCACCCTGTACCAATTTGCCATCATTGTATTCATTATTTGATGTTCACATGTCCACAGCCGGGTGAGTAGAAACTCCATCCAACACCATACTGATACTCTTGAAATCCCTTTGTTTTCAGGCCACAGCAACAAGATGCTGTTTTTTGTGTGTTTTTTCTTCATATCCTACAACCGGACTCCACCAACTTCCAAGAAATCCTGATTGCTTTGAGAACAGAATAATATTAGAAATGACAGTCCAAACTTCTCGCCTGTGTGTTGCAGAGAAGTGCCCAGCCTTTAACGACTGTGGCTTGGGGCCTATTTTGTGACACAGCCAGGAAAGATGTTTTTGTAGGGTAAGAATTCATACTGATTTTCCTTGTAGAGCATATTATGTTGCTATAGGTTTTAGTCAGCCAAGGTCTCATAAGAAAAATAGAGTGACAGTTCCTAGACAGTCTAAAGGTAGGTAGTTTTCTAGCTAAGCAGTGAGGCAGAAGCCCCCAGAGATACCCCCTCCTCAAGATAGGGGCACACAGCTTTGCATGGACCCTGGAGAGAGAACAGCAGGGCTTACAGCTTCCTTGATGGCACCGCCTGGCTGCCTGGTTTCCTCCCAGAGCTGCATTTCTATCAGGATTAACTCTTCATCTCCACTTTGCTGCTTTACTCCTCCACCTTTCTTTGCCACCCAGCAGCCTTAGTGCTGCTTGTAGGGTGCTCAGGACTGCGGGGGTTTCTAGGACGCAGGATTTTCTGTTTTCAAACCAAGATAGTCCCAGGCCAACTGGGATGAAGTGGTCACCCCATTGCCAGTGACCTAATAGCAGGACAGCTGAAGGAGTTCATCACTTCTGCACTCTGCTCAGTAGAATACTGGAGGACAGAATAAAAATATGCTTGGGATTTCCATGTAAGGCAATCACTCATGTGAATTTAAGAGTCATGCTGCAGTGTAGACAAAGTCTCTAGCTCATCCAGCCAAGATAATTACATGCAAAGCTGGAAGAGGTTGAGCTGTTTAACCTAGAAAACACCCAGCTGTGAACAATTTTCTCATTCAAGAAGCTCTGGTCTTCTAGCTGCAAAGCCTGGTTTCCCCTTCCCTTCATCAGAGGACCCTCTAGAAGGTAGGTCTGCAAAACCAATGCAGGATAGGAGATTCTCCCGGAGGGAGAGGTACAGGGAGTAAAGCCCCGGACGCTGTCTTTATTACCCACAAACACCCTCTCTCCTTACCCAAAACACCCCCCATCTCTCACCTTTGTGGGATCTCAAGGTCCTTTGGATTCTAGAATCAGCCATTTCAATACAAGGCTTATTTTTCACTTTGAAACGTGAAAACTTGAAACCCAGGGAATATTATTTTACACAATGTCAAACTGAATCTGTTCATTGCAAGATACCACACCACTGGATTTTGGTATGCAGCCATCCAGTTGAAATACAAATGAACATGAACCTTCTATCTAAAATACGTCTTGGGGTGCATGGGTGGCTCAGTTGGTTGAGCCTCTGACTCCTGATTTTGGCTCAAGTCATGATCCCAGAGTCGTGGGATCCAGCCCTGCATTGGGCTCTGCGCTGAGTGTGCAGCCTGCTTGAGATTCTCTCTCTCTCTCTCTCTCTCTCTCTCTCTCTCTCTCCTTCTGACCCTTGCCCCGACTCACTCTCTAATACATACATACATACATACATATGTAAATACATAAAGAAAACACTTCTTCATGAGATTTTCCATGCACCAAATAATTGAAAGCCCAAATCACTGGTCAGGTTGTAAAATCGTGAAATTCTCTCAATTCTGAGAAGTAGTTTAAAATTAAACCGAAAAAAATGCCTTACAGTCTCTTAGGAACAGGCGCTAGCTGTGGTTTGTCACCCAATATTGAAAAAGCTATGGAGAAAATGATGACCTTGTGTAAGGTGTGTGCACTCTTCCTTAGAATTCTTCCCTCTGAAGGGAAGGTCAGAGGGCCGATCTTGCTGCCCCACGTGGTCCCCACATGGTCCCCTTGTGGCTGGGAAGTACCCATTCACCACCAACTTTACTTCCAAATACTAGTTTACCATAGCATACTTAATTGTATTTTCTGAAAGAAGTACCTCAATGTTGTATTTTGGCACAAGATAACTATAAACATACAAAAGAAAAGGGTCCCGAGTCATTTGGCCATTTATAGACACAGTACTTGGTGGGGGGGGGGGGGGACTTGAAATTCTGTGTCTCATAAATTAAAAAGTCTTCTGTAAGAGCTCTTGTTGAATTATAGCTGACAACAGCATGAACAGCCTAGTCACGCCACAGAATTCTTTCCAGATCCAGCTTCATAATTCACCCTCTCCCATGAGGTCTTTATTATTACATTTAGAAGACTCTTCTTAATAAGGGTCACTTATGGGATCCTAACTGGGGATGCAAGAGGGAGGAAGTTTAATAGCTTTTCCAGGAGTCATGACATTGTAGAAAACAAATGCTGGATTTTAAGACTAAAAACTTAGCACTGAGTGCAGTTTCCACCAGACACTAGATGTGCTGCACTGGGAAAGCTGCTTGCCCTCTCTGAGCTTTAGTTTTCTCATCTGTCAACTGTTCAATGGGTTCAGTAATTTGCAATCCTTTTTATTATTTTCTAAAATCCCCTTTAGGTATTGTGAGAGCCGGATGGATGGATGGATGGATGGATGGATGGATGGACAGACAGATAGGCAGATGATGGGTGGGTGGGTATGTTATGGGCTGAACTATGTCTCCTTAAAATCCATTTGTTGATGTCTTAACCCCCAGGAGCTCAGAATGTAGTTTTGTTTGGGTCTTTAACAAGGTAATTAAGATACAAGGAAGTCATATGGGTAAGTCCTAATCTAATAGGACTAGTGTCCTTAGAGGAAAAAGAAATTATAAGAAAAGCTGCCTGGGTGACTCAGTTGGTTAAACATCCGACTTTGGCTCAGGTCATGATCTCACAGTTCATGGGTTCGAGCCCTATGTCGGGCTCTGTGCTGACAGTGCAGAACTTGGAGCCTGCTTCAGATTCTTTGTCTCCTCTCTCTCTCTGCCCCTCCCCCACTCGTGCTCTGTTTCTCTCTCTCAAAAATAAATAAGTATTTTAAAACATTTAAAACAAAAGAAAAGGAAAGGAAATTAGGACACACACACACACACACACCAAAGATGGCCATGTCTAAGCCAAGGACAAAAAAAAAAAAAAAAAAAAATCAACCCCATTGATATCTTGATCTCAGACTTCTGGCTTCCAGAACTGTGAGAAAATAAATTTCTATTGTTTAAGCCACTCAGTCTATGGTACTTTGTTATGGTCAACCTAGAAAACTAGCATATGTATATGGATGGATGGATGGATGGATGGATGGGTAGGTGGATAGATAGAGAGAGAGATAGATAGATAGATAATGTGGACCAGAAAGACCTGTTGTTACTAAGATTGTGGAGTTCAAAGTTAGCAAACCAAATAAGGAGCATCCCTTGTAATGCTATTCTGGCAGAGTCAACAGTTTCTGTGTAGATGTGCTCTGTATTACAAAGATTTTGGTTGCACTTTTCAAAATATAAGACAATACCTGAGAACCCCACATCCCCACTTTTCCAAGCCACCAACTCTTTCTACAAGCTCCTAAGAAAACTATGAAACTAGGAGACTCCAGAATGATGTAAACTCCTCATTGCCAACTGGACCTTGGGCCTGAGCCTTAGCTGATCTTGGCTGATCTGCTGATCTGGGCTGGACATGAAGACAGAAAGGACTTCTGTTGCCCAGAAGCCTTGAGCAACCCAGACCAAAAGCAGTACAGTGGTCAACTTGGCCCCTTCCCTAAGGCTCACACTTTCACCTGGTGGCCTAAGGTCTAACAGCTTGAAAGAGTCAGGAAGAACGAGCCCAAAAAACAAGAGGAATAAAAGCTTTCCTCCCTGGGGCTGAGAGCAGCTGGCCTGAGTCATCCTTCCCTGTGCCCTACCCTGTTATTGCTTGGCCTTCCCAGAACAGGATGCTCCCACACGCAATGTAGCCCCAAGCCCTTCATACCCCTCCAGAGGCCTGGGTAGCAAGATTCTAAATGTGAGGGAAAGGATTCAAGAAAGAAAAGCCAGGCTCAATGGCATAAATACGTAAATGCCTTTAAACTCCCCTAAACTCCCCCAGTAATATCCTCCCCCTTGATACTGATCACACTCCTTTTCTCCAACCATAGAGCTGTGGAGGTGGGGTAGAAAACCCAGAGAGTGACCTGATAAAAGCACTTTGTGAATGCAAATAAGAGGTCATTACCAAGAGGTTTCATTACCAAGATGTCTGTGTTTTTCATTAACAAATATTCAGTGCATCTCGATGCAAGGCACTGTTCTAGGTGCTCATCCCACTGGAGCTTACATTCCGGCCCTGGTACAGAGGGTAAGAATAAAGTGTGGCACCTCAGAGCCTGGCAATAATTAACTATATTACCTCTCTTCTGGATTCCAGCTGTCCCTTATGTGAATCATTCTTTTTGTGTTGTCTGAGGTTGGCATCCTCTGTACATCTAGTCCCCTTTGGAGCCCTCCAGAAACAAGGCCCTGCTTCACACACTGCTGGGCTGTCAATAGCTCCCAGCCCAACACCTACTCACATGCAAGTTGGTTAAATGTTTGTGGAAGGAAGGAAGGAAGGAAGGAAGGAAGGAAGGAAGGAAGGAAGGAAGGAAAATGGGGAGGGAGGAGGGAAACTTCTTATGGCTTGCTCCGGGAGACTTCTTACTTACTCAAGGAAGAATTAACTTTTAATGATCGGTTATACCTTTTGAAGTCTCCACATCACAACTGCCATCTGTTCATACTGTGGACCAACCCAACTGAAATGAACTTACGTTTTAATGTGACATTTTGCAGACCAAAGAATAAATCAGCAAGGGGCTCTCAGAAATAGACCATACCGTTATATCACCAAGAGTGATCATTTCAGCAGTCTCTGACACTGCATGCCCTTAATATATGAGGCAGTCATTGGAGGGGCTTTCCCAAATGCTATTGTCATAAACAATCAGATTAATATAGGGGATTTTTCTTGCATTTGTTTGGAAACACTTCATCCTGATGTAGAACATTCAAGCCTCACCGCTTACAAATAAACTCCAGCTTTTCCTCTCAGTTGTCCCTTAGCCTTCCATCTCGCCCCATCTGAAGCAACAGGCATGCTTAATTTTGCTTTGTTGCCCTCCTAATATAGAAAGCAGTTCAGGTCAAGAAACAGAGAATGTGAGTGCTGACTCTATATGTTTTTGGTTATTTGTGGTTTCCTGTGTACTTTCTCTAGTGTAGACTTTCCCCCCTTCATTTCCTTACCCCTCAGGCCCTTAGGATTGTACCAGTTTATTTTTCTAACCTTAAGGGAATGGATTCTTAACTTATTCACAGCCATGAGAGGCCTACCAGATTTCAACAACCACAGAATTCCATCAGGAGTCAAGATTTCCCAATCACGAGGCTGAGGGGCCTTCCTGGGGCCATTGGGCTCAACACTGCCTCCTCACAGGGCCCATGGGCCACCCAAGATGGCTAGCTGGCTGTGTCATCCTTTTTCTCTCCCAGCCAACCATCTTTGAAAGAAAGAAAAAGGAAAGGTCTCTTTGAACATACCCATTTCTTTCCCAAATAATTGTGTTTAATGAATCCCTTTTTAGGCCAAATCCAATGCACTGAAATATGGGCGGAGCATGGCATTCTGCACAAAAGGGGTTTGAAAACAGCCAGTAGCTAGTGTGAGGAAAGCACATGTGAAAAGACCTGGTGAGGAGTTTCCCATCGGTGGCCAGAGGTCCACCACTGCCTCGCTGTTTGCATATTTGGGCTGAGCTATGCCTCACATTGTTCATGTAAAGAAAAAGCGGCTGTTCTCCCTGAGTGCCCCTTCCCTGCTCCAAATGGCTGCGATCAACAGCCCCAAGACCCTAATTGCCACAGCCTATTAGAAATAATGAGACTTACATGGCAGAAGCCAAGGGTAAAAGCGACATCTCACAACACGAAAGGTTAATATCAACATATACTGCCAGTGAGTGCAAAGGGCACGTCAATTGGTGGCTCATTACCGCGGGTTGACCCATGGGGAAAGTGTCATTCCGAGGAGAGGCTCTCTCAGGATGTGGCAGCAAAAGTTACAAAAGATAAGGACTTGCCTGTGGAACACGCTGAACTAATGAGAGCTGGAAACTGTTTGAAACATCCTGATGACCTCACAGATGGGGGATGCTGATTAAGGTGGCTACATGAGGCTCCTTTCTTGTCTGACAGCCCATTGAGAAGCTTTGGTGAGATGTGACTAACCGGCCGTGAAGGTGTCTCCATCTTCCCTGACATGGTCCATGCTTTGGGCAAAACAAACATGAAAAATAAGTCTAAACCGACATGCATGTTTGAGTTTCGTTTTCAGGGACATATTTTGGGAAAAGAGCCCTGGTCGGGCTGTTAGCTATGATTCCTTTATGGCAAAGGGGGTTTGTGACTACTTGCGTGACTAATCGCATGACTGCGCTGGGGGTGAGCCAATGGCAAATTTAGGTCTTGAACACTTGACAAAACAACTCTACTGTTCTGGGGGTGAAATTCTATGGAGCTTCATGTGTAATTAAAAGAAAGTTTCACAAGAGTCTATACCTCGGTCATTCAATGCTGATATGTGGCACAAAGAACGGACTTTGCCACATCAAAATACATCCATGAAACAATAGGGAAATGAAACCAGATTTTTGTTTGCTTTGCCAGACGTTTTCTGAGACAGAGACGTTCGAAGAAGAAACCCTGGAGCTCTCTTGACCTTCATTTAGAGCCTGAGACTCTGAAAAGAGATCACCATTACTGATGTTCTGCCCCTCTCTCATTCTACGGATAAGGATGAGAGTGGATCTCATACTGCTTTTCTTAATGCCTTCTCTAGAAAAGCTGTAAGTAATGCCTGCCCATTTACCACTTCACTTAAAATTGCAAGAATCATTCATGTCTTGCAAAAAAAATAGTCAGATCTCAGAAAAAGAGCTTATCACTATATTCAATAAGGTCATACAAGGGTTTTTATAATGCAATTTAGGAAACTTTTATTGAAGCATTTCTAACTGGTTGTACTAGTTACGGATTGCTTTATAACAAATTATCACAAAACATAGTGACTTCACAATTAATTTTTTTAAGTTAATTAATTTTTTTGTGGGGGGAGGGGCAGAGAGAGAGGGAGAGAGAAAATCCCAAGCGGGCTCCATGCTGTCGGCCCAGAGCTTGATGAAGGGTTCAATCTCATGAACCATGGAATCATGACCTGAACTGAAATCAAGAGCTGGACGCTTAACCAACTGAGCCACCCAGGTGCCCCAACAATGAACTTTTATTATCCGACATAGTTTCTGTGGACAATCTCATAGGGTTGCAGTAAGATGTTGACCAGAGCTGTGATACTGTGTGAAGGCTTGTCTGGGGCTGGAAGATTTCCCTCCAAGGTAGCTCACTCACATGTCTGGCAAATTAGTGCTGATTGTATTCAGGAGGCCTCAGTTCCTGACACATCCTCTCTATACAGCTACTTGAGTATCCTTACAACATGGCCACTAGCTTCTCCAAAAGTGATAATTCAAGAGAGAGAAAAATGGAAGCCACAACTTCTTTACTGATCTAGCCTCAGAAATCATGCACCATCATATCCATAATATCTTAGTGATTACACAACTCAGCCAATATTTAATGCAGGAAGGGACTACCATGGGTGTGATTATGAGGAAGCAAGAATCTTTGGGTGCCATCTTGGAGACTGAATGCCACACCACTTTCTAAAATACTAAAAACATACAGTTAAAAAAATGTAAGGAATGTGACTGTTGATCCAGTCAACCAGAATTCTTCAAAGGAGACAAAACCAAAAAACAAAAAGTCCATGGTAAAATTTCTGAGAAAATATACTCCATTCAACTAAAAAGATTTTTCTACTCATGTATATCTATACTTTGTGCCTTTAAGGCCAAAGTGAAGAGATGAATTAAGAAATTATACAAGGGGGCACCTGGGTGGCTCAGTTGGGCGTCCAACTCTTGATTTTGGCTCAGGTCACGATCTCACAGTTCATGAAACTGAGCCCCGCCTGGGGCTCTGCACTGACAGTGTGGAGCCTGCTTGGGATTCTCTCTCTCCCTCTCTCTCTCTCTTCCATTACTCTCTCTCTCTCTCTCAAAATAAATAAACACTTTTCCAAAAAAGAGATTATATAAGAGAAGTTAATCTTTATAGATTTCTTTTTTTAAAAGTTTTTTTGGAACAATTCTTTTGGCCTCAAGAGCAGGATTTTTTACCTAAAGCATCTAGAAAATTTCACAGTCTCCCTTTTGAAGTACATATCCATGGAGTGGTTTACAATCATTCACCAATGTGCCAAGCACAGAGAATTCAAGAGGAACAAGATGGAGAAAATCAAAATTGGCTAATCTATTTTAGGGAGAGACACCCTCTTTGGGGGAATGGACTTGATAAACCTACTGAGGAGTCCCTGTGAGTATGGATGTGACCAAGGTTTATACATGTTCTATATATATTAGAACTAAACTGGTTTATAAAATTTATCAATATTTCATCTCATAAAAGAAATTCTAATTTATTTGAACCACTTTAATGAATTAACTCTTGTTTCTCTATAGAATATTATAGACTTGTTCACCTACTTCAGTATGATCACAAAATTAGATATTCCACGCTTTAATTCATATCAAATTCCTATTTTCTGAAAAAGAATTACAACTTTCTTAAACCTCTTTTCTTTCTGACTCCCATCCTAACTTCTCTGACCTAAATAAATGGAGAGATGTAGCATGTTCAGAGATTAGAAAACTCTGTATTATTAAAATGGTAACATTGCCCAAATTTCCTCCAAGATTCAACACAATCCCCATCAAAATTCCTATAGGAATTTTTGTAGAACTTGATAAGCTAATTCTAAGACTTACATGGAACTTCAAAGAATCTAGAATAGCCAGAACAATTTAAACAATGTACCAAGTTTAAGAACCTAGTCTACTTGATTTTAATACTTACGATAAAATTGTGGTGATTCACACTGTTGGGTATTGTTTAGGGATAGATATATAGATTAATGGAAAAGAATAGAGTCAGAAATAGACAAAGTGATTTTTGAAAAATATGCCAAGGCAATTCACTGGGGAGATGGAAGTCTTTCCAATAAATGTTCAGTGAACTAAGTATCCATATTTTAAAAATGTCAATCCATACTGACTATAATACACAAAAATCAACTCAAAATGAAACCTGTAGCCTAATGTGAAACCTGAAACTATGAAACTTCCAGAAAACACAAGAAAAATATCTTAGCCCTCGGGCCAGCAAAGATTTCTTAAATATGACACTAAAAGCATTACCTGTAAAAGATTAAATGTTGACAATTAAACTTTATCAAAATCTAAAACTTTTGCTCTTTGATCAGACACCAGTAAGAAAATAAAAAACAAATAAAATACTGGTAGAAAACATTCACAACACATTCACATCTGCTAAAGAACTTCCATCCAAAAAATATAGAGAACTCTTAGACTTCAAAATGATATGAACAGACTCTTCACCAAAGAAGAGATATAAATGGTCAATAAATACATGAAGAGATGTCCAACATCATTAAAACTCATTGTGGCAAATGTATAATAATGCAAATTACAACCATAATAAGGCACCACTCCACACACATTGGCTAAGATTAAAAACACTGAGCACATTAAGTCTTTGCAATTATGTGGAGAAATTCTTACACACTGGTGACAGGAATATAAAATGGCACAATCACTGCCAAAACAATTTGGCAGTTTCTTAAAAGTTAAATATACACCTACCATGCAATGCCCAATCATTTCACTCCTATGTATTTAACCAATGAAGCAAAAAATGTATGTCCACACAAATACTGTACATGAATTTTCTGTTTTTGTTGTTAATTTTTTTTAATGTTTATTTATTTTTGTAGGAGAAAGAGACAGAGTGTGAGCAGGGGAGGGGCAGAGAGAGAGGGAGACACAGAAGCTGAAGCAGGCTCCACGCAGGGCTTGAACTCACGAGCTGTGAGACCATGACCTGAGCTGGAGTCAGACGCTTAAATGACTGAGGCACCCAGGCGCCCCTATACATGAAAATCCTTAGCAGCTTTATTTGTAATAGCAAAAAATTAGAAACAATCCAACTGTCCAACAGGTAAATGGATTAATAAATTGTAGTATATCCATACAAGGGAATACTATTCATCAAGTAAACGGACGATTCGTTGATATACACGACATGACTGAATCTCAAAATCATTGGACTAAATGAAAAAAACCAGGCCAAAAAAAAAAAAAAAAAAAAAAAGGCAGACAGATGGGCTCAGGTTTCAATTTCATCTGGCTATGCAACATTGAGCTGTGACTCACTCTACTTGCTTTAGTTTTCCCACCTGCTAAATAGGAATAATAATACCGATAATGATTCATAATAATAATAATAATTGCTACCACTTATTGAGTACTTAATATATTTCAAGGTCTTTACTTGCAATATCCCCTTGAATCCTCACAACTCCGTGATATTTGAGATAATGCATGTTTAGTTCTTACCACATGACTCAACAAATTATAGTTATCATTTTACTTTCTTACTGGTTTCTTGTTAATATTAAATAAATATATGTTGAGACCCAACTATGTTCAGGCCCTAAGGAGAGATACAAAGATAATAAGATTGCATCCCTACCCTCCAAAAACTAACAATCTACGACTGAAATAAAAACACATACACAGGTAACTGTAACATGAGTAGCATTAAAAGAAGCAAATATTGGGGTGTCTAGGTGGCTCAGTCGGTTAAGCATCCAACCCTTGGTTTCAGCTCAGGTCATCATCTCACCATTCATGAGATCAAGTCCCACACTGGGCTTTGCGCTGACAGCATGAAGCCTGCTTGGGATTCTCTCTCTCCCTCTCTCTCTGCTCCTTCCCTACTCGCATGCACATGTGTGTGCTATCTCAAAATAAATAAATAAACTTAAAAAAAAATGAAACAAATGTGGTGCTGTGAGAGAGGATCATGGGAATTCCCATAGAGGGACTAGTGCTTAAGCTGTATGGCGGCACCACACCAGCAAAAGCTGCTAAAGCCCCAACTCCTTGCCTACTATTCAGGCCTTCCAAGATCTGACCTCATTGCTCCCATTTATTTTCACACAACTTGTGCTCCACTAATACTGTGCTATTTGCTGTTCTTCCCACCCTCCTGCTTTCTCTCTTCATGCTATTATGTCCAGAGTTTCTTTGTGCCTCAGCTACCAGGCTTTCCACTCCCACCTGGTGAATGTTCAACAAGCAGGAGATGAGGGTCTATGTTAGTAGCTGATAGGAGGTTACCGGAGATAAACATACGTGTGTCATTCATTAAAACAGTCATGGATAATGATAAAGGGAACGGAGTGAGAAAGCTAAGGAAAGAATCTTGGGGAATGCTTACCCGTAGGTGTTGGAAGAAGAAAAATAGAGAAAGAACAAAGAAGTAGGAAAGGGTCAAGAAATGCATGCACATGAGCCAAAGCAGAACAATGCTTCAAAGAGGAGAGGAGCAGCTAATAGCAACAGCAAATGCCCCGCAGTGGTTAAGAGCATGGACTTTGGAGCCAGAGTTTCTGGGTTCGAATCTCCATTTCCTCATCTGCCAAATGGGACTACAAATGGACACTACCACATTAGGTTAGTTCATCTGAACAGTGCTAGCACCTGCTTATATAGACAGCCCCAAGAAGATGAGAAGTGTGAGGAAGACTGATGGATTCAGTAGTTAGGACTTGAACTGGAGCCAATTTTGGAGAGCACTGGGGGAAGAGGGGCAGAAGTTTGGTAAGAAAATAAATACTAAGAGAGAGAACCAATGATGAACAACCAGTATCCCTAAGACCACAGGTGAATCTTTCTAACATGACAAAAGGGTCTGGTCACCTTCAACTTCTCCAGTTCCTAGTACTCCCTTGTATTCCAGATATGAGAGTGAGGCTATAGGTCAGCCAGGGTCCCCATTAGACAGGGACCTCCAAGCAAGTGGCCCAGGAAGAAACAGTGGTTTTCTCAGTTGGCTGAGGAGTCTGAATGCAGCCATACTTATCTTCTAGAAATAATGCCAGGGTATAGTTTCTGTTTCTCAGATTAAGAAGCTTCCCCATTAGAAACCCATCCCAGGAAGGAGAGAAGAGGAGAAATCCTAGACAATTGTTCATAAAGACTGACTTAACGGTTCTCTCCAAAGCTTCTTTTCCAATGGTGCCCTTGATGGGCAGCCCCCATGGCGACACTAAGTTTAGCTGTATTAACATATTGACGTATTGATGTAAGTATTGATATAACTAAGTATTGCTCTTGTCCTAACTTTCCTGCTATTTCCAAGGGACATCTCAACCACTTACATCACGTCCTTCAAAAATACATCTTTGAATGAGATACACTGAATTTCTCTGTGCTTCTATGTTTTCTGTGAGCAATCAAAAATGTCTTTTTTATGGCACTGAATTCTTTAGAATTTATCAGATTCATTGAAATCCCTACATCATTCAGGGGGCTTTTGTTTCAATGCTGATAGTGACAGAAAAAATATGTGAAAATTAGAATGAGTATCTTCATCCTGTATGCTCACAGAGGGATCCAAAGAAGCCAAAAACACATACTGAATAATAGATATTTGCCTTCTATGAAAGGTACTGTTGTATCTTTAGATATCTTGCTGTTGCAAGAGTTAGTGTAAGCAGGTTATCCCCGTGACTTTGGACAAGTTAAGTTCATCAGGGTTTCAAGTAAGAATAAGACTGGACCACAGAGAACTAAAGTAGAAGCCAGAAGAGATGGTGTTATGAAGAAATTGCAACTCTGAACACGGAGCATAAATTCCTATATTTTTTCCAGAAAGTGTCAGGGCCACAAATCATAAAACTTATTTTAAAATATCCTTTAACCTAAAAATCTCCCTCCTAAGAATTTATTTTAAGGAAGAAGTTCAAGAGAGGCCAAACAGAAAGCTATATATGGTAAGATAATTTTGTAGTGCTATTTCTAATAGGAAAAAAAAAAGTGAGAGTAACAAACAGACAATGGACAAAGTTTTGTAAAATAGGATGTTAACAGAACAAGTATTAGTGACTTTTCAAATGGTAATTATGAAGTCTACAAACACACAGGGAAATATTTTCCATATTTTAAAATATGATAAGGAAAAAAAAAACCAGGACATAAAAATGTGCATACACTGATTACTAATCCATAAAAGATTATATGAATGTCGGCAAGAAGTGGAAAGTAATATGTAAAAATGAAAAGTTATGTTAAGATGAGATTATGAATAGATTTTTTTCTTTTGTCAAAGATGTGTCGACTTCTGCTTCCAGGAAGATAGAATATGTGTAATTTTCCGTTCTTCCCACGAGCTACAACTAAAAATCCTGCACATTGTATATAAAGCAAACATAAGAAAACTCTGAAAGGAGGAGAGAAGAAGGCAGGCCAGCTAGGGATGTTAAGAGCCACGGAACAACATGATGTGAGTTCCATGGGCTTTCTCTTCTCCATACACCCCAGACTTGGAACCGAAGAAGCCAGCAGCCCAGAAACAGCAACAGGCGCAGACAAAAACAAAACAAAAAAACAACCAAAGACCGCTGTCTTAAGCCAAAGGGCTAAGAAAGGGTGGCCTAGAAAGCCAGAAAAGCTTTAGACAATTTAGATAATTATCACGCTACTCCAGCCGAACACCACAGAAAGAACTGTGGGCCCACCCTCACCCACACGTGCAAAGGCTGAATGAGAGCTGGGTTATCCACTCTTGCCAGGTTGTATCGAGGCTCCCCAAACTCCTGACAGGGTGGTATTAGAGAAGACCAGTACTTTAGGAAACCAGTACTTTCATTCCTACTGGCCAATAGTATACATCCCCTCCACCCCCAACCATTGTGGGAAGCCTGGTTTTCCACTCCCACCTGGCAATAACATGGCCCCACCATCTACCCCACAGGGTAGTGTCAGAGTCAGGTGGACAGTCAGGACCTTATTTATCCCCCAGGGGTAATGGGGGGGGGGCGCACCCTTACTGTAGCATCACTAAAGACTACCTTTAGTGAAAGGGAGAGCTGGAGCTCCCTCTCCTGCCCAGCAGCCATGAGGAGCCACCCTGGCAAGTGTCAATGAAGGCTAAGTGGGGACTCTGGACTTCTACCTCCATTGGAAGTAACAAAGCAGTACTCTCCCCTACCTTTCTCTGCCAGAGTGATGTCAGAAAAAGCCAGCTACAATGGATCATTTCAATAAAATCCAGGGTCTCATAATTAGGAAATGTCCACGTCTGGGGGCACCTGTGTGGCTCAGTCGGTTAAGCATCCGACTTCAGCTCAGGTCATGATCTCATGGTTCATGAGTTCAAGTCCCGAATCAGGCTCTGAGCTGCCAGTGCAGAGCCTGCTTGGGATTCTCACTTCTGTCCTAGCTCTCTGCCCCTCCCCACTCGTGTGTTTTCTGTCTCTCTCTCTCTCTCTCTCTCTCTCTCTCTCTCTCTCAAAAATAAATAAATAAACTTTAAAAAAAAGTCCACATTTTAATTATAATCACCCATACTACCAAGTACCAGGAATGTCTCTGACTAGATGAAAAAAAACCATCAAGGATGCCACCATGATGAGAAAACTATTAAAATTATTGGACAAAGATTTGAAAGCAGCCATATGTAATGCCCAGAGCAGCCACTGAAAAGCTATACAAGAGATACACTTTCAAACACTATAGATAAATCACTACAGAATTCTTTAAAATGTTTGAGTAACCCATAGGAGGGTAGAAAAATGAAAAACAGAACAAACAGAAAACAGAAAATAAAATGGCAGACTTAAGCCCTAATATATCAATAATTACGTGAAATGTACAAGGTCTAACTATACCAATGAAAAGACAGAGACTAGCAGAGGAGATTTCCAAGCATGATCCAACTATGTTCTGTAAACAAGAAACTCATTTCAAACATTACATTGGCAAGGTGAAAGTAAGCCACATATGAGATGTCACTGAATACCTATCAGAAGAGCTAAATAAAAAAATAGCAATGATGCCAAATGCTGACACACATGTGGAGAAACTGAGTCACTCATCCATTACTGGTAGGAGTGTAAAATGGTACAGCCAGTTTGGAGACAATTTGACAGTTTCTGAGGAAACTAAGCATTTAATTTTCTTATAAAACTAAGCACTTAGTTTTCTTTTAAAACTAAACTATCCCAAAACTTAGCAATTGTACTCTTGGGCATTTATCCCAGAGAATCAAAGACTTACATTTATACAAAAACCTGCATATAACTGTTTATAACAGCTTCATTCATAATAGCTCCAAAACTGGGAAAAACTCAGATGTCTTTCAATGGATAACTGGTTAAAAAAAAGAAGAAGAAAAGAAAAGAAAAGGAAAGGAAAGGAAAGGAAAGGAAAGGAAAGGAAAGGAAAGGAAAGGAAAGAAAAGAAAAAAGAAAAAAGAAGAACAAACTGTGGTAAACCCATACCGTGGAATATTACTCAGCAATAAAAAGAAACAAACCATTGGTACATACAACAGCCTGGATGAATCTCTGAATTATGCTAAAAGGGAAGAGTCAGTCCCAAAAGGCCACATACTGTATGATTCCATCTATATGCCATTCCAAAATGACAAAATGACAGAACTGGAAAACAAATGAGTGGTTACCAAGGATTTAAAGAGGGGATGAGGGTGAGGAAGAGGTGGGCATGGCCCTAAAAGGGCATCAGGAGAGACCTTTGTACTGATGGAATGTTCTGTATCTTGACTGTATTGCTGTCTGTATCCTGGTTGTAGGATTGCCTCGTAAGTGCTCGAGATGTTTCCTTTGCGAGAAACTAAGTAAGCAGCACACAGGATCTCTCGGTATTACTTCTTACAAGTGCATGTGAATCTCTAATGGTCTCAACATAAAAAGTGTTTTTTTACGTGTCACACTCTTCTTTATAGGAGACCCTTGGTATTTCAGAATAACAGATCCAAACCTTCAGAAATCCCCAAATACCAGGAAACGGACATGCTTGTGCAGGCTTTCTCCCGTATCACCTTTCCCACAGAATCACCCATCCCCACGCATCCTCGGTCCTCCCCACTCAACTTGTGCTGCAGCTCACCCCTCCCTTTACGTCCATTTCCACAGCACGATCCTTGTGACCCGAGTCACTGCACCCACGAACAAATTGGGAGCCCTGGTGCTGCTTCAGGAAGCAACAGATGCCAGGTCCTGGGCTGCTCAACTCCATACCTCAGTAAAACGCCAAATCGCTGGAAAGGTTAGTGAGCACTGTGGTGCTAAATGCAGAGGAACCAAGGGCACGCCACGTCCTCATTGTTTTTTGTTTGGTTGGTTGGTTTTGGTTTTTTTTTGTGTGTGTGAATGAAATGGATCATTGGTGTCTGTTCAGATGTGCCAACCAGGTAGAAATGACACCAGGTAGAAATTATTCAGAAGTGAAGCGAATGAAGGTCTTCCATTTGTGGTGTACTCTCAATCTGAAGTTTGCTTGAATCTTTCAGTGGAGAGTTACAGCCAAGACCTTCATCTGATTCCATCTGACTTAGAAGGTAAACACCAGTCACACCTCGCTACCAGCTCCTTACATTTACCTAACATGTCCTCTTAGCCCAGGCTGCTGAAACAAAAATACCAGATGCAGGGTGCCTTATATACAGCAGACGTGAATTTCTCACAGTTCTGGAGACTGAAGTGCCCACGTGGCCGGGTTCCAGTGAGGGCTCACTTCCTGGGTTATAGACAGCTGCCCTCTCCCTGTAACTTCAAGTGGCGGAAGGGACTGGAACACTCTCTTGGGTCTCCTTAATAAAAATCCTGATTATTATTTTTATAAAAGAAAAACCAGGATCAGAGCCTCGCCACTGTCAGAACCTCACTGTCGCACCCAGAGGGGTGAGAGACTCTGGAGACAATAGGGGAAAAAAAAGAACGAATCTTCCTGTGGAGTCAGACTGACAAGGTGGGGGTCCTTGGCAAGGGCAGGATCAAAAAGACCGCTTAGCCAGCACCTGTTGCAACCGTGCATGGGGCCCCGTGCCTGTCAACGGCTGAAGGCCCTCTGAGCACCTCCCCCGATGAAGTCCCAGCTGGATGCCGGAGCTGTTTTTTTAACCCTAACAAGATCTGTCATTAAACGTTACTGGAGCCTGACTTTGCCTCTTTCCCTCCAGGCCCCGCTAGTGGAGGTCAGAGGTCACACCATCCATCCACACAGGCTCCTGGGCCCCAGCTTTTGTTCACCAGGCCTCATAGTGATGATGGGGAAGCACTCTCTTGGCCCTTGGAGGCCATACAAGAAACCAGCGAACCATGGTCCTTAACGAACTGGGCCCCTCCACGGCCAGCCGGCAACAACCACTTACGATATTTACAGCCTTCTGTCTGCACAGATTAAACACAGGGAACAAAAAATGGAACTCCTTTGTCCGGTAAACTTATGTCATTCCTTGTTAAGACAAATTGAGAACAAAACTTGATTTTGTTGGGAAACGTTTGCTTCTAAAGACAGTCTTGGATGAGGATAGGAGCATTTCTGGGGACAAGGACATCTTGTACAATATTATGAATAAGTGACTGTGTTCTGATAATTTCACAAATACTTTAGCTGTATTGTTTTCTAGCAACAGAATATATTTTGGCCAAGAGCACTATTTCTCACTTGTTCATTGGCAATTAGTGTTGTAAACAGATACCTCGTGGGCACATTCCTCAGCAAAGAATCAACACCACAGCAACATGATCTTGGCAGCCCGAGTTATCACTTTTTGTTTGAAATGTAGACATTTTTCTAAAGATCCGTCGGGGCTTTGGGTGCTGAGGTCGAGGGAAGGGTTCCATTCACTGTCTTTGCAATTTGAGAACCATGGATCTAGGGACAATACATTTTGGCAGAGAAACACTTTTTATTTTTCCAGAAAAAGCATATGCACAAACCCAGTATGTCAATTTAAACCCAGAAGTGCTTTTTAAAAAAAAAGTTTTTTTAATGTTTTTATTTATGTTTGAGAGAGAGAGACACAGAGCACAAGTGGGGGAGGGGCAGAGAGAGGGGGAGACACCGAATCCGAAGCAGGCTCCAAGCTCTGAGCTGTCAGCGCAGAGCCCGACGCGGGGCTTGAACTCATGAACCGCGAGATCATGACCTGAGCCGAAGTCAGATGCTTAACTTACTGAGCCACCCAGGCGCCCCCCCAAGAAGTGCTTTGATTTACACCAAGTAGGAGACCAGAGCTCCCCTGACCTGCAACCCTACTTCTGGTGCCACCCCAACTCCACTGCCCCCACCCACGGTATCCCCTAAAGAGGCTCTGCAGAACACAGCTGAACAACCACAGCTCTACCAACCGTGTCTGGAACTAGTTGTCAGAAGACCTGGGTGCCTAATGGATCTTCCACAAAGTTTCTCAAGCTGGGAGAAGCCCCATGGTCTCACTGTGTCTTCACTTTCTCATCCAGTAAACGTGGCTTCCTTATTCCACTGCCTAATGGGACTGTGATCAGTGTTGAACAGAGAGGACAACGTGCTGCTAAATCCCTGGCACCCTCCCCCTAAGGTGTGGGGGTTGCTGCTCCTAATGGTTGTTTTATAGACTAACTTGAGATATAATGCACACATAACTCTCCCGCTGAAAGTGAACAACTCAATGGCGTCAGTACATTCACAGTGTTCTAACCGTCACCACAGTCCCCATCAGAACGTCTTCATCACTCCAGGAAGAAACCCTGTACTCACTGGCGTCACGTCCCCACTCCCCCACAGTGCCTCAGACTTTCTGTCTGCAGAGATCTGCCAATTTGGAGATTTCCTATAAATGGAATCATACACTATATGATCCTTAGCAACTAACTTTTATCATTTAGGGTTACTTTCAAGGTTCATCACTACTTCATGTCTTTTTATTGCCGGATAGTCTGTTGTGTGGATGTACGCAGTTTCGCTGAAGGACGTCTGAATGGTTTCCATGTTTGAGCTATGATGAATAATGCTGCTGTGAACATTAAAAACATCAACAAGGTTTTGGTTTTGCATTTTTGCATTTAGTTTTTCATTTCTCTGACTGTATCCCTAGGAGTAGACCTGCAGGGTTACATGGTAAGTCCATGTTTAACCTTTTGAGGAGCTGCCAGACTGTCTTCCAAAATAGCGTACCATCTCACATTCCCCCCAGCAGCGTGTGAGGGTTCAGTCTCCCCATATCTCTGCTACACCTGTTAGTATGTACTTGCCTTTCTGATTATAGCCATCCTGTAAAGATTAGATAAAGTAGTATCTCCTTGTGATTTTGATCTGCATTTCCCTAATGACTAGTGATGCTGGGTATCTTTTTGTGTGCTCATAATGGGTCTTTTTTTTTTTTTTTTTAATTTTTTTTTTCAACGTTTTTTATTTTTGGGACAGAGAGAGACAGAGCATGAACGGGGGAGGGGCAGAGAGAGAGGGAGACACAGAATCGGAAACAGGCTCCAGGCTCCGAGCCATCAGCCCAGAGCCTGACGCGGGGCTCAAACTCACGGACCGCGAGATCGTGACCTGGCTGAAGTCGGACGCTTAACCGACTGCGCCACCCAGGCGCCCCTCATAATGGGTCTTTACATTTATTGTTTCCTCTGTAGAATGCCATCCTATACACCGCCCAGGATAATGGCAGGCAATCTAACAATGGAAGATGTCCGGACAGATGGAAGTCTGCAAGCATCAGTTGTTTTCTATGTCTGTCAAGTGTACTTTTTATTTGAAGACTTGAAATATTTTTACTTAAATTATGACATCGACCTATCTCTCCCAGCATCCCTCTTACCCCATATTCCTCTTACGTCATTACTATGCCTTAAATTGACCAAACTCTTACAAGAAAGTTTCTCTACAAAATTCTCTGAAAAACAGATGAGCTCTAAAATCAAGCCAATAACTCACTTTTTCAAAAAAATCCCAGCATACCAGGTCATCTGAATTTGACCAGGCTGCCACTCAGTCCAACCCTGGCAGGTGCCATTCACGCAGTCCTCTGTGTGCCTGGAGCCCCCTGGAGCTGTACAGTGCTCTCACCCTGTGAGACAGCTCTCCCTTCCCTCACCCACCCCACCCGCAACACACCTTTAATGGGGAGTGTCTTTGAGAGTTGTTGTTTAGCCAATCATGGCAGTGATTTGCACTGACCTCAGGGGCATCTGCAAGGTGGCTGAGTCAGGTGAAGAACAGAGTGACAGTAGCCATCTGGATCTGTTCTGTCCAGCTAAATGTTGATTTCACAGGCTTGCCTAGAGCAATGGTCACCCCAACATCTACGGAAAGCTCTTCCTCAGTCACAGCTGATTGGTAAAGGCAGCCCAGAACAGCAGGTAGGAGTAAGAGCTGCCTCTGGTACCCCAGGAGTCTTCATCCAAATATCTCCCACCACCTGCCAGCACTGTCATGTTACAAAGACCTCTTCACCACTCTGAGTCTGTTTCCTCACCTGTACAACCATCAATACCTTGTTCAAAGAGTTGTGGCAACGAACAAAATACTGTTTAATCCACATTTCACAGAGTGCTCAGGACATAGTATGTCCACAATCAAAGTTGTCATTACAGTTATTTAACCAATAGCCCATTAACGGGCAGGGGTTTCTTGCTTCTGGCTCTTTACCTTGACCGTCTCCTCTGTCCAGAACACCGTTGCATACACTGCCCGGGTCATTCCTGGACTCACGTTTGTGTCAAAATGAGCAACTCCAGAAGTAGCACACGTTTTAGCAGCACGGCTGCCATGAGCCAGCACCTGCTTTGTGCAACTTGGTTGTTCATAAACCGAAAAGGATGCTGCTGGGGCGTCTGGGTGGCTCAGTCGATTGAGCGTCCGACTTCGGCTCTGGTCATGATCTCACGGTCCGTGAGTTCGAGCCCCGCGTCCGGCTCTGTGCTGACAGCTCAGAGCCTGGAGCCTGCTTCCGATTCTGTGTCTCCCTCTCTCTCTGCCCCTCCCCTGCTCATGCTCGGTCTCTCTCTCTCTCTCTGTCAAAAATAAATAAACATTGAAAAGGATGTTACTGCTGTTCCTCTTGCAATGGCACAGGAAGCAAAATGAGGAATTCTTTGCTCCTTAGTTTATTTATTCAACAAATCCATACTGAGCACCTCCTCTGTGCAAAGTGGAAGTGAAAATTGGAATTAAGTTATGGTCTGTGTTCTCTAGACAGTTCAGGGAGGAAGGCCATGTGGTGGAGGAGCTATAACGTTAATCATAGCTGTGTTCCAGTAAAACTTGTTTTATAAATAAACAGGTGTCAGCCCAGATTTAGTCCATGGGCCATCATTTGCCAACACCTGTTCTAGAATATCCTTGAATTCTGCTAAATTTTTTTAAACATTATTTTTTTAATATGAAATTTATTGTCAAATTGTTTTCCATACAACACCCAGTGCTCATCCCAAAAGGTGCCCTCCTCAATACCCATCACCCACCCTCTCCTCCCTCCCACCCCCTTCAACCCTCAGTTTGTTCTCAGTTTTTAAGAGTCTTTTATGTTTTGGCTCCCTCCCTCTCTAACCTTTTTCTTTTTTCTTTTCCTTCCCCAAATTCTGCTAAATTTTATGTTATAATCAAAATGCAAACATACGGTTTAAAAATCATCTTACAGAACTCTTGGACTCTTGAGAAGTCTATGGACTTGTTTGAGAAAAGCTTGCCTAAGGAAGCCAGAATATAAGCACACAGACCAGAAGTGCAGAACCATGGCCCCATTTGAAAGACAATGTATACACCATAAAAATGACCTCAGATGGTCTCTGAGAATAGAGGCTTGGACTGGCTGCCATGTTCTCTATTAGGTCTAGTAAAATCTTAGCAAAGGATAATGCTCAATACGTGACCATTTCATGAATCAAGTCAAAATCAATAGAGGATTTCTGGTTTAAGCACGGACATTGAAAGTGCTTGGACGTCATCACCACTGTCCTCGAAATAAGAAAAAGCAGCCGAGGGGGGCCTGGGTGGTTCAATCGGTTAAGCAGCCGACTTTGGCTCAGGTCATGATCTCACAGTTTGTGAGTTCAAGCCCCGCATCTGGCTCTATGCTGACAGTGCAGAGTCTGCTTGGGATTCTCTCTGCCCCTCCTATGTGTTCTCTTGCACTACTCTCTCTCTCTCAAAATACATAAATAAAATTGAAAAGAAAAAGAAAACGTAGCTGAACAAATTGAAAACCAACAACTTTTCTTGGAAACATCAGAGTTGAAATCGCAGGGCAAACCACCATCCTGAAATTTGAGGAGATGGGTGAATATGGAAAATCAAAGCTGAGATCAGTTCACCTGAAGCAGAAGCCACCAAAACCAGTAAACTAAATGGTGATTTTAAAGACTTGACGGAAACTGAGTATGCACTTCTTGATATTTAAAAACACTTGGGAATCTAGTTTTTGTGTTTAGGGGCTAACCCTACACTCTCATGGTTTTTATCTCAAGAATTCCTACCATGTTCTCACAGCAAAGACTATAGTGTGAAAACCCCTGCCTCCAGCAGAGGGAGGGGGGAAAGTAACCATTTTTTAAAACACACCAAAGGAAAAGTAACCATTTCAAAATAGACTAAGAGGAAAACACCATTTTGAAATATGCTGAGAGTATTCCCTGTAACAAAGGCCCGTGCTCAAAGGGAAATTACTGGAGCCTTATCTGACTCAGGGGAAGAGAAAATAGCCAATTCCAACTCCCTCTAGCCTTGTCCCACCTACGAGGAGGAAAAAGGCCAAGAAATGCTTTTAAAGGTCACAGTCTAGGGACACAGGCCCCACTAAAACACTGAAGTTTTTGAATCGTAAGATGGTAGAATACCTCCCCTCTCCCACACCCAACTGCCACATCACTAGCGCTCTGGTAGTGACTGGGGCATACAAATGAAAGACTCTAAAACAAAGACCTATTTAAGAAGGAGTTCTTAGGGAGACCTGAAGGCAACAGGAGAGGGAGGGAAATAAGAAAAAATAGGGGAAAATGAAGCCTCTGGCACCTACAGCTACAGAAGACACTAAACATAGCACAGCTTCAAGCCAGAGTACCATAAAACCTCACACTAAAAGCCTCGATCTTTACCCAATACATCATGTCCAGCTTTCAACAAAAAATTCAAAAACATACTAAAAAGCAAGAAAAAACATAGTCTGAAGACACAAAGAATGTATAACAACCAGACTCAGGTAGGACATCGATTTGGGAATTATCATATAAGGAGTTTAAAATAACTATGATTAATATGTTAAGGGCTCTACGGGACACCTGGGTGGCTCAGTTGGTTGAGCGTCTAACTCCGGCTCGGGTCATGATCTCACGGTTTGTGAGTTTGAGCCCTGCATTGGGCTTTGTACTGACGGCTCGGAGCCTGGAGCCTGCTTCAGATTCTGTGTCTCCCTCTTTCTCTCTCTCTCTGTCCCTCCCCCACTTGTGCTCTGTCTCTCTCTCTCTCTCTCAAAAATAAAATGTAAAAAAAAAAAAAAAAAAAAAAAAAAAATATATATATATATATATATATATATATATATATATATATATATGTTAAGGGCTCTAACAGAAAATTAGACAATATGCAAGAACTAATGGATAAGGTAAACAGAGAGATGCAAACTCTAAAAGATCAGTGAGCTTGAAAATAGGTCTATAGAAACCTCCCAAACAGACATGAAAAGAGAAAGAATGATTTTTTAAATGGAACAGAATATCAAAGTACTGCAGAACAACCACATAAGGTAGAATATATGTGAAATAGAAATACTAGAAGGAGAACAAAGAAAGGAACTGAAGATATATTTGAAGTAATAATGGCTGAGAAATTCTCAAAATTAATGACAGACACCAAACCACAGAGCCAGAAAGCTTAGAGAATACCAAACAAGATAAATATGTAAAAATCTATACCCAGACGTATCAAACCACAGTAAATCAAAGACCCAGGGAAAATGACAAAAGAACAGAACACTTGATTGTAGAAGAATTACACTGGGCTTCTCTTCACAAACCATGCAAGCAAGAAGACAGTGAAGTGAAATATTCAGTGCTGAAGGAAAAACCATCAACCTAGAATTCTGTACCCAATAAAACTGTCACCAGATATTAAAAAAAAAACCTCCCAGGGCGCCTGGGTGGCTCAGTCGGTTAAGCGTCCGACTTCAGCTCAGGTCACGATCTCGCGGTCCGTGAGTTCGAGCCCCGCATCAGGCTCTGGGCTGATGGCTCAGAGCCTGGAGCCTGCTTCTGATTCTGTGTATCCCTCTCTCTGCCCCTCCCCCGTTCATGCTCTGTCTCTCTCTGTCTCAAAAAAAAAAAAAAAAAGTTAAAAAAAAAAAAAAAAAAAACCTCCCAAAACTCAGCAATAAGGAATGAACAAGCCAGTTAACAAATAGGCAAAAGATCTGAACAGACACCTCACTAAATAAGATAAACAAACTTTAAATAAATATATAAGTAATATACAGATATTTATTGAACACAACAAAGCCTTTATTATTTGACGGTACAATGTATATCTCCCGAACAGAGTATAGCGTTTCCCAAATTTGTTTGAGAAAAATATTCACTCCCACCACCCACCTCCTGCTCTATTTATCCATTTTGGTGTAGGAAAGAGAATTTCATGGACTGGATACCATCATTTGGTACACACTTTGAGAACTGTCACTAGGGAATGGCAAATTAAAACAACAGTGAAACTCATATGTGGAATTTAAGAAACAAAACAGATGAACTTAGGGGAAGGGAAGCAAAAAGTAAGATAAGAACAGAGAGGGAGACAAACCATAGAGACTCTTAAATACAGAAAACAAACTGAGGGTTGCTGGTGGGGTGCTGGGTCAGGGGAATGGACTAAATGGGGGATAGGTATTAAGGAGGGAAATTGGGATGAGCACTGGGTGTTCTATGTAAGTGATGAATCACCAAATTCTATTCCTGAAATCATTATTACACTAATTGTTAACTAACTTCAATTTAAATTAAAAAAATTTAAAAACAACAGTAAGATACCACTGTACCCCTATTAGAATGATTAAAATATAGGGGGAAAGGGCGCCTGGGTGGCTCATCAGTTAAGAGTCCGACTCTTGATTTCGGATCAGGTCATGATCTCACAATTGTGAGATCGAGCCCTGGGTTGGGCTCTGTGCTAGGCATGGAGCCTTCTTGGAATGATCTCTCTCCCGCTCTGCTCCTTCCCCACTTGCTTGCTCGCTCGTTCTCTCTGTCTTTCTCTACAAATAAATAAGTAAACTTAAAATAAAATAAAATGGGGGAGGGGGGGAACCTGACTGTACCAAATGGTCCACATGAATGCAAGATGTTTATAACAGGGAACCTGAATTGTGGGGAGGAATCATGTATGAGAACTCTCAAGTATTTGCTCAATTTTTCGGTAAATCTAAAACTGTTCTAAAAAATAAAGCCTACTATGTTTTTTAAAAAGCCAATACAGGTAAATTTAGGCCACATGGAACATTCGCAGGGTAGAAGAATGATAAAGATCAAATAGGTTTAAAGCCAGAAGAGACCTTAGAACTGGTCATTTGTTCCTCCAGTATTTGCTGACCACTTACAAAGTGTCACTCTCTGTGTGAGGCACTCCATGGATGATGAAAACAAGACAGACCCGCACAGTAAGTGAAAATGCCAAATGATCCCATTTTTGATAAGTATGCATGTCTGGGGGTGGGGGTGGGGTACAGAACTCTGAGAGGACGGTCACTAAGGTATTAACAGTAGTTATTTCTTGATGGGCTTGTGTTTCCTCTCACTGGTTCACATTGTTTCATAGTGTTTATTTCAAGCTTGCTTTGCTGCTGTCACAAGAAAATAAAATAATAAAAGTCATTTTCCTTTGTTTCTAAGGAGGCCCCCTTGGAGAGTGCTCCCAGGTGAAGGTGAAGTTGGGGCCAGGAGTGTGAAAGCAAATGAAATGGGGCAGGGTGGCTGGGACAAGGGCCTGTCTCACAGGAGAAGTACACAGCAAGAGAACCCCATGTCCTGAACGGAAGTGTTTTTGGTCGCCCAGAGGACAGATCCCAGTGGCTTCCAAGGTGCATTTCACTCAGTGGCAGCAACACTTGACCACCAGTAACCACAGCCAAATCTGCGACTGATCGTTTTTGACACTCGTTCATTTCCACTAAGCTGTCTCCACCACAGTGTTCTCCAAAGGGCGCTTTATAGAAAACTAGTCCCCAAGATATTAGTAGGTGGGCTTCTGTGGTTAAATGCTTTTGATAAATACTGGATTGAATTAATGAATAGCACAAATACAGCAGAATATATCAAAGCCTTTATTACTTGATGGTACAATGTGTGTCTCCAGAACAGAAATGGTGTTTCCCAAATTTGTTTGAGAAAAGAATTCACTACCACCACCCACTTTCTACTTTATTTGTTTCAGCGGAGGCAAGATAATTTCATGGACTAGATAACATCATTTGGTACACATTTTGAAAACTGTCACTCTGCCATATGTCACATTAATGGTTCATGGACCACAATTTATCTTGTTCATCAGTATTCCCACATATCTCCAGCAGCTAACACATAGAGGGCTCTACGTAAGAATTGGTAAATATGTGAATAAATGAATTTCATTATGAGAAACTGACTTGGGGCGCCTGGTTGGTTCAGTCAGCTGGGCAGGCAAATTCTGACCTCAGGTTCATGAGCTCAAGCCCCATGTTAGGCATAGAGCTTGCTTTTTTATAAAAGGGTTGGGGGCGTGGGGAGAAAGAAAAACTGACTTCCCATAAAGCTCTACACTTGCTGTATTTCTTCTGGCTTGTACTTTCACTTCCCTACAAAGAAAATAAATCACCCAGGATCACAATGAACTGCCCAATCTGGACAGTCCATGTAGGCATGGAAGTAGTCAAAATCAGATCTGCTCACCGGGACTGTCTTTCTCCCAAAGGTTCTGCCACTTGCGAACGAAATGCTCTCCCTAGCCGAGAGTTAGGGACAAACCAAGGCAGACGGGTCTGTGGTTCATCTTACCAAACACTTTCAACAAATTCAACTTACTTCATAAGAGTCAATTGGGAAAGACCTCTAAACAAAACAGCCACTTGGATTATATGAGGTGAATGCATGACTGTCAAAGCAATGAAGACTTGTCTTTTCCACTTCTCCATCAAGAGATTAGCGGGGGGACATGCTTTCCCCATGTAGCCTGATAACAGCTGTGCTGGAGGATGACTTATACATGGATTACAACCAAATGGAGTCAAGAAGAGGTCGCCCACAGTCTCATAAAAAAAGAGTTCCCCCGGGGCGCCTGGGTGGCTCAGTTGGTTAAGCATCCAACTTCAGCTCAGGTCATGGTCTCGTGGTCCATGAGTTCGAGCCCCATATCTGGCTCTGTGCTGACAGCTTGGAGCCTGGAGCCTGCTTCGGATTCTGTGTCTCCCTCTCTCTCTCTGCCCCTCCCCTGCTTGCGCTTTGTCTCTCTCTCAAAAATAGATAAACGTTAAAAAGAATTTTTAAAAAAGAGCTGAAAATGTGTGTGTTCCTCCAGATATTTCCCTGACCCCAAACGCTCAGCCGTTGTGGTACTTGATGCTTCTGTCTTCTGCAGGCTTCTGTCCTTGAACAACAAAGGAGCTACTGCCCTCATTTTTTTATTTTTAAGGGCTGAAGAAACTCGTTAGCCCCTCTAAATACAACAAAGGAAAACTCCATTCGGCCAAAAGTTCAAGCCTAAATTTTAAATCTAAATATTTGAACTGATCACTGATGTCCACATGCTACAAAATTATAACTTCCTCTTTTTAAAACCCTGCTGATTGTACTGTACGTATTCTAAGCAGAATGCCTTTCAAGTCTAGAGCCATTTTAAATTCTCAAAACTTTACATATGCAAGGAAAGCAAACTGAAAGCGAAAGTCAGTAAGTTTCCTCTTATTTCTGAGATTAATTTCAACCTCCCCAGTTTTCTGCACTCCTGCCATGGTTCAGACTACTAGATGCGGCAACAATGAGGGATTTCCTAAGTTACACAGGAAACCTGGACTCAATTACTGCAGAGGGATATGTGCCATTTCTAAGTTTGTGGTTTGCTTCACTGTGTTTAAAGCAAAGGTTATTAGACACTAATGCTGCACAGATTTTCTAAATATTCTGGATTGCCAATGGCAGAGCCAGATGTGAACCACATCAGGAGAGACATGCGTGACAGCGTTTTCCTAAATGCTCATGATGAATTATAATTTGCAAAGGGGAAAATTGCAGCTGTGTGGTGCCAGGATCACTTCTTGCAAATACTACTCTTCTCAGGGTATTTTCTCCTCAGGGACAGTAGAGGCTCCCTTTTGTGTGAAATCTAAAGAACAGTATCAAAGACCTCAGTCATCAGCCTGCCCTACCTTTAGGCTATCCGAAGGGTGCGCCGTACCCCCAGGACAACCACTTTACTCTCTTCCTATGTATTTTTGCTTGGGTGGCTGTCTCTGTCTGGAACCCACGGCCCTAACATCCTTCAGAACCTGGCTCAGACCTCATCATGGTCAAGGAGCCTCCGTCTCCAGCCCCTCTCCAGGCTCATCATTCCCCTGTATTTGTCATTCCCTGTAGTTATCTATACTTGTCATCATGACTATTGGTAGTGGCCACCGGAAAGTCTGGCATCACATCCATGGCCCCCTTAAAGCAAGAGTGTGGAATGGACTCCCTCGTGTGTATTTTCTATACTTCCTCTTTCCTTCCTTCACTTCATGCTGTGTGTCCCCACCCTTGATTGGATTTGCCTTTTTCATCCCTTCTAAAGTGTTACCTTATTCTAGCTTCTCTATTTTCACATGATATCTTAAATCATCTCTGGACTAAAGTGGAGTGTCCATGTGAATCTGTGGACTATATTAGCATGCATTGTTCTCTCAGCACATCCTCCGTGAGTGCCTATGCTCCCACCATTTCACGTACTTTGCCAAGGAAAAACTGATGTCAGAATCAAGTTATCTTCCTGTCCTAGTTGTCTTCTTGTATCTAGTTACCTTTGATGTTCTAATTTTTGAAACTTTTTTTTTGTTCCTCCTTTGATTAAAGGATTAAATGTGCAAGACCTTTTATATATATTATCTGCAACCCGGAATTATCATCCCATGTTATACATGAAGAACCACATAATCAGAAATGTTAAATGGTTGGCCCAATGCCACCCAGCTAATAAGGTAGAGTCGAGACTTGAACCTCAGTCTATGTGATTCCAAATCCCTTGACTCTGTAGCTCCTAAAAACCTTTTAGGTTTAGTACAAACCAAACTCCATGGTTTGTACTACTTGATTGTTGAAATATGACTAGGAAAACTTGGTCCAGAGTTGAATAAAACCTTAGAGGCTAAGCTATTGCAAGTTGAACTTGTAAAGCTGGTACAAATTGGCTTCATAAAGGATATGAGTAGATCCTAAGCAGATCTGTCTGGGAAAGACAAGGAAGACATACTAAAGTAATCAAAACACTTAGGATATGGGGTAAAGAATCCAAGAAGAGATGTCATGTGCTGATGTCCAAGTTTGGATACAAAGAAAGAATGAATGAGGCACACTGGTTTGGATTTAGGCCCAGGGCAAACTGATCTAGCTGTGCAACCATCCCAGCAATTTTAGCCCAACCCTTGGGTTTCAATAAGGGTAGCCTTGGTGGTTATTTCTTGAAGGAGTCTGACAAAATGGAATAGACATTTTCTATCTGAAGCCAGAATACAAAATCTTTGTTCACTGAGAATCTATACACGTTACCTTCTCTGTAACATTTTCCCTAACTCCTCCCTGGTATTTCATGTTTATGTAATATTTACCACATGGTATTATAATGGTGTACCTATGTCTGTCTTCCCCCACTAGAGCTTCTGCTACTCAAGGGCCATAATATAATCTTTTGGAAATATCATACATATGTCACTTCTTCCCAAACTGATCTAAAGACTGGATGCAATTCCAGTAAAGCCAAATAGAATTGTTGAAGAACTTGACTGATAATTCTCAAATTTATATGCAGGAGCAAAGACCTAAGAACAAACAAGGCATTCCTGAAGGGGACTATCAAGATTCATTACAAAGTTGTACAAAGTTGTCTATATAATAAAGACAGTATTGTAGTGGTACAGTTATATACAAATTGCCCAATGAAATAGATGAAAAGGCCCAGAAACATAGAGAGAGAGAGGTGAAGAGGGTGGATCCTTGACATACGACAGAGAAGGCATTGCAAATTGGCAAGGAAACAGCAAATTCATTAATAAACAGTGCAAGACCAATTGGTTTTCTATATGGAAAAGAAACCCTGTAATTAGATCTTGCTTCACACCATGCAGAAATGTCAAATCCTAGAGGATTTAAGACTTAGATGTAAAAGGCAAAACACTTAAAATTTGGAAGACAATGCAGGAGAATATCTCTAGGACCTGAAAGTAGTGAAGGTTACCTTAAAAAGTACAAACTGCATGGGGCGCCTGGGTGGCTCAGTCGGTCGAACATCCGACTTCGGCTCAGGTCATAATCTCACGGTCTGTGAGTTTGAGCCCCGTGTCGGGCTCTGTGTTGATGCTCAGAGCTCAGAGCTTGGAGCCTGTTTCAGATTCTGTGTCTCCCTCTCTCTCTGCCCCTCCCCCGCTCATGCTCTCTCTCTCTCTCTCTCTCTCTCTCTCTCTCTCTCTGTGAAAAATAAACATTAAATGAATGAATGAATGAATGAATGAATAAATAAATAAATAAATAAATAGTACAAACTGCAGGACACCTGGGTGGCTCAGTTAAGTGTTAAGTTGGTTAAAAGTCCAACTTCAGCTCAGGTCACGATCTCGTGGTTTGTGAGTTCGAGCCCCACGTCGGGTTCACTGCTGTCAGCACAGAGCCCACTTTGGAACCTCTGTCTCTGTCACTGTCTCTCTCTCTCTCTCTCTCTTTCTACCCCTCTCCCGCAATCTCTTGCTCTCACTCTCTCTCTCAAAAATAAATATTTAAAAAATAATAAGCAGTACAAACTACAAAAGAAAAAGTAATAAATTCAGCTGCATTCAAATTAAGAACATCTGTTTAACAATACATCCCATGATGATGAAAGTGGTCAGAAACCCCACAAATCAGGAGAAGATAATTTGCAACATGTATGACCAATAAAATGTACATAAAGACAGTTTACTTTTTTTATCTTCTAAGTCCAATAAATAAATGAATAAATCCCAACAGAAAAATGAGCAAAAGATAGGACTAGGACAAAGCAGGAAACATGACAGGCCCCCAAACACATGAAGGGACACTCAACCTCATTAGTAATCAAGGAGACATTCAGACACCATTACTTTTCACCCAGTGGATGAGCAAATAAGAAGTCTCAACACTGTCAAAGTCTTGGTGAGGGTGTGAATCAACTGGAATTTCTATACATTATTGGCAGGAGTCAACTGGTACAACCAACTTTGGAAAAAATAAGCTGAACATTCACATACTTTATAGCCTAGCAGTTCTACTGTAAAGAAATTCTTGCATACATGTCCAAGATTCATGTGATTCTACTTCTGAGGATAAATCCTAGAGAATCTCTTGCACAGCATTTACATATAGGAACATTCTTAACAGCATTGTAATAACAACTGCAAATAACCCTTGTCCAAAGTGGCCAGAGAATGAATAAACATTTATTCATGCACAATAAAATGTGAAAAAAGCAAGTGAAAAAAAGACTGGGTATAGTAAAATACCATTTAAAAAAAATTTTTTTTAACGTTTATTTATTTTTGAGACAGAGAGAGACAGAGCATGAACAGGGGAAGGTCAGAAAGAGAGGGAGACACAGAATCTGAAACAGGCTCCAGGCTCTGAGCTGTCAGCACAGAGCCCGACGCAGGGCTCAAACTCATAGACCGCAAGATCATGACCTGAGCTGAAGTCGGACACCCAACCGACTGAGCCACCCAGGCGCCCCATAAAATACCATTTTTTAAACAAGCAAGAAATACACTATTTGATATTATATATGTATATGATAATTTGGGTTTTTTTAATATTTACTTTGAGAGAGAGAGAGAAACAGAGTGTGAGCAGGGCAGGGGCAGAGAGAGAGGGAAACACAGAATCCAAAGAAGGATCCAGGCTCTGAGCTGTCAGCAGAGAGCTTGTTGCAGGGCTCGAACTCACAAACCATGAAAGCATGACCTGAGCCTAAATCAGACGCTTAACTGACTGAGCCACCCAGGCACCCCAGTAACTTATTTTTTTTAACCAAGGGTTCATAGAAATCAAATTCAGAATGTTGGTTACTTCTAGAAGAAATGATCAGTCATGTGATTAACAGGAATTCTGAGAACGCATGAGTGGGGGCTTGTGGGAGGCGATATCTGAGGGAAAGGAGGGCAGGGATCTCTGCAGTCGCCATGGATGCACTTCTTAGCAGCCCAGCTTCGCGTGACTGACTTTGTTAGCTAAAGGTGTAGAATTCAAGAGAAAGGAGCCAAACCCTATGAGTGTGTCTTTGTTGCCTCCGGAGCAAGGAATTGCCTGGATCTGTGGTTTGGCTGTGGAATGAGCAGTGGAAGCACTTTCTCTTCCATTATATCTGCATAATAGACTGGCTGATCCCACACCGTATTACTAAGCTCCTGGCAAGCCAAGTGGTTTCCATGTTACTTCACTGACAGCTTCCCTGAACTTCAGGTTTCCCTAGCTCCTGATTCCGTGTGGTGAAAATTCCCTCAAGTATCATTATTCTTCGTCCCTTATGTTTTTCCAGATGTTCCCTATCACCTGAAGGCTGAGACATATCCCTTGGTAGTAGGAAATTTGCAGCCAGCCTCCTTCTCCAGCTCTTGTCTGGAAGAATCCTCAGCAAAGGCTCCTAAAGCAAAGCTGTGGGAGTGCCCCCCACCCCGAGTGATGTTAGGTCCAAGGTGTCTCAGGATGCCCAGGTATCCCTGGCAGCAGTTAACAATAGCCAGGATATCTGACTTCACCTCAACACCTTCAGGATTGTGTTGACAGACCCAGAATTTTGAGAATTTCCATCCAGAAATGTAATATATCTCCCCCTTTATTCAAATGCCCGCTCAAAAAAGCTTCTCATTTTCTTCACCAAATTCTATTCATTTCTCAATAACTATATTCCTAGGAATGCTCTGTTTGGGGTGACTTGGGGTAACAATCTATTGATTTATAGACACCTGCTGGCCACTAGAGGTTCCAAGATGGCCACCCTTCATTTACTGAAAATAAACCACATCTCTCCCGTGAAGAAGCACCGTCTTCCTGCAGGTTGGTTTAACACCAGGTGTTTGCTTGTAATTTCCCGTTTGTACAGATCTTCCCCAAGGGTATGTAGAAAGGGCCCTACCCACTGCAGTGGAAGCCAGAGCATGGTTCCTCACACTACAGTAATGTCAAGAACAGATGTGACCACATGGTCACCGTCCTTGACCCAGACTGCCTTAGTTACTACGCATAGGAGGTGATGTAGGCAGATGTCAGGAAATGCCTTATTCGCAGCTGAGCTCCATGAGCCACACTTCTTAGGTTGGCTAATGCCCTCCCTCTGCAGACCAGCACACCTTTCTTTTTTTTTTTTTAATAATTTATTGTCACATTAGCTAACATACAGTGCATACAGTGTAGTCTTGGTTCAGGAGTAGATTCCCATAATTCACCACTTACATACAACAGCCAGTGCTCATCCCAACAAGTACCCTTCTCAATACCCATCTCCCATTTTCCCACCCCCAACTCCTCACCTCCATCAACCCTGTTTGTTCTCTGTATTTATTTTAATTTTTTTAATGTTTATTTATTTTTGACAGAGAGAGAGAGACAGAGCATGAGCGGGAAAGAGGGGGCAGAGAGAGGGGGAGACACAGAATCCGAAGCGGGTTCCAGGCTCTGAGCTGTCAGCACAGAGCCCAACGTGGGGCTCAAACTCACAGACCGCGAGATGATGACCTGTGATGCCTCCCTCTCTGTTTGTAACTTATTTTTCTTTCCTTTCCCCTATGGTCTTCTGTTAAATTTCTAAAATTCCACATATTTGTAAAAACATAGGATATCTGTCTTTTCCTGACTGGCTTATTTCACTTAGCATAATACCCTCCAGTTCCATCTAATTTGTTGCGAATGGCATGATTTCATTCTTTTTCTTTGCTGAGTAGTATTCCAGTGTGTGTGTGTGTGTGTGTGTGTGTGTGTGTGTGTGTGTATCACATCTTCTTTATCCATTCATCAGTTGATAGACATTTGGGCTCTTTCCAAAATTTGGCTATTGTTGATAGTGATGCTATAAACATTGGGGTACATGTGCCCCTATGCATCAGCACTCCTTTGGATAAATTCCTAGCAGTGTTATTGTTGGGTCATAGGGTAATTCTATTTTTAATTTTTTGAGGAACCTCCACACTGTTTTCCAGAGTGGCTGCACCAGTTTGCATTCCTACCAACAGTGCAAGAGGGTTCTCCTTTCTCCACATCCTTGGCAACATCTGTTTTTTTCCATGTTCCCAAATACAGAACCTAACCTCATGCCTAAAGGAACCAGAAACAGACCAGCAAAGAAAGCCCAAAGCCAGCAGAAGAAGAGAAATAATAAAGATTAGAGCAGAAATAAACAATATAGAATCAAAAAAGGAATAGAACAGATCAATGAATCTAAGAGCTGGTTTTCTGAAAGAATAAACAAAATTGATAAACCCCTAGACAGACTCCTCAAAAAGAAAAGTGAGAGGACTCATATATATAAAATCACTGATGAAAGAGGAGAGATCACAACCAACATCACCAAAAATACAAGCAATTATTAGAAAATACTATGAAAAATTATATGCCAACAAACTGGACACCCTTGAAGAAATGGACAAATTCCTAGACACCCACACACTACCAAAACTCAAATGGGAAGAAACAGAAAATTTGAACAGACCCATAACCAGTGAAGAAATTGAATTGGTTATCAAAAATCTCCCAACAATTAAGAGTCCTGGGCCAGACGGCTTCCTAAGGGAATTCTACCAGACATTTAAAGCAGAGTTAATACCTATTCTTCTCAAGCTGTTTAAAAAAATAGAAATGGCTCACCAAAGAATTACAAATAATATATTTAGATACTCCCTCCTACTGGAGATAAGAATAGTGCCTGCTCCGTTAGAATATGGACTGTACTTGGTGACCCACTTCCAAAGAACAGAGTAGGGAAAGGCAAAGCTGGTAACTTTGCAGTGGAGAAATCCAACAAAAACCACTTCAACCAAGTGATGAAGATTACCATCTTCCATTACATTATATCCATATCATGGATCCTGTGATACTTGAAAACAGAAAACTTCACTTCTGTGGTAATTCTTCCATAAACCCAGAATCCTAGTCTCATCACGAGAAGAACAAACACAAACCTGGATTGAGAAATATTTCACAGGATGCCCATACTCCTCAACACGGTCAAAGTCATGAAAATCAAGAAAAGACTTAGAAGTGTCATAGACCAAAGGGGACAGAGGAGGCAGCAACTGAAAGTGAGTGGTTCCTACCCTGGATTGGATCCTAGACCAGAAAGGAACACCACAGAAATGGTGAAATCCACATACGATCTGGAGTGTAGTTAATAGCTAACGTCAGCTTCACACTTTAGGTAAATGTACTATAGTAATGTAAGATGTTAGCAATGGGAGACAGTGAGTGAGGGATATATGAGAATTTTCTGTCCTACTCTGCAATTTTCTGTAAATTGAACTATTCCCAAATAAAAAGTTTAATTTGAAAAGAAAAAAAAAAAAAAGAAATGGAAGAAAAGCTTCCAGACTCATTCTATGAAGCCAGCATTACCTTGATTCCCAAACCAGACAAAGACCCCACTTAAAAGGAGAATTACAGGCCAATATCCCTGATGAACATGGATGCAAAAATTCTCAATAAGATACTAGTAAATTGAATTCAACAATATATTAAAAGAATTATTCACCATGATCAAATGGCATTAATTCCTGGACTTCAGGACTGGTTCAACATTAACAAGTCAATCAACATGATACATCACATTAATAGAAGAAAGGATAAGAACCGTATGATCCTATCAATAGATGCAGAAAAGCATTTAACAAAATACAGCATCCTTTCTTAATTAAAAACCCTCAAGAAAGTCAGAATAGAAGGAACATACCTTAACATCATAAAAGCTCTATATGAAAAGCCTACAGCTAATACATTTTCAATGGGGAAAAACTGAGAGCTTTCCCCCTGAGATCAGGAACATGACAGGGATGTCTACTCTCACTACTGTTGTTTAGCATAGTTGTTTAGCATAGTTGTTTAGCATAGTGTTGGAAGTCCTAGCCTCAGCAATCAGACAACAAAATGAAATAAAAGGCATCCAAATTGAAAAAGTCAAACTTTCACTTTTTGCAGATGACATGATACTCTACATGGAAAACCTGATAGACTCCACCAAAAAACTGCGAGAACTGATCCATGAATTCAGCAAAGTCGCGGGATATAAAATTAATGTACAGCAATTGGTTACATTCCTATACACCAATAATGAAGCAACAGAAAAAGATATCAAGGAATCCATCCCATTTACAATCCACCAAGAACCATAAAATACCGAGGAATAAACCTAACCAAAGAGGTAAAAGTTATGTATGCTGAAAACTATGGAAAGCTTATGAAAGAAATTGAAGAGATACAAAGAAATGGAAAACATTCCATGCTCATGGATTGGAAGAACAAATACTGTTAAAATGCCAATACTACCCAAAGCAATCTACACATTCAATGCAATCCCAATCAAAATAGCACCAGCATTCTTCTCAGAGCTAGAACAAACAATCCTAAAACTTGTATGAAACCACAAAAGACCCTAAATAGCCAAAGTAAAGTTGAAAAAGAAAACCAAAGTTGGAGGCATCACAATCCCGGATTTCAAGCTGATTACAAAGCTGTAATCATCAAGACAGTATGGTATGAGCACAAAAATACACAGACCAATGGAATAGAAGAGAGAACCCAGAAATGGACCCACAAATGTATGGCCAACTAATCTTTGAAAAAGCAGTCTCTTTAGCAAATGGTGCTGGGAGAACTGGACAGCAACATGCAGAAGAATGAAACTGGACCATTTTCTTACACCGTACACAAAAATAAATTCAAAATGGATGAACGACCTAAATCCATTTCAAAGCAGATGAAAGACAGGAAACCATCTAGAGGAGAAAACAGTCAACGACCTCTTTTACGTCAGCCGCAGCAACTTCTTACTTGACATGTCTCTGAGGGCAAGGGAAATAAAAGCAAAAATGAATGGGACCTCATCAAGATAAAAAGTTTCCACACAGCAAGCAATCAGCAAACAATCAGCAAAACTAAAAGGTGACCTACGGAATGGGAGAAGATATTTTGTAAATGACATATTGGATAAAGGGTTAGTATCCAAAATCTATAAAGAACTTACCAAACTCAACACCCGTAAAACAAATAATCCAGTGAATAAATGGGCAGAAGACATGAATAGACACTTTTCCAAAGAAGATATCCAGATGGCCAACAGACACATGAAAAGATGCTCAACATCGCTCATCATCAGGGAAATACAAATCAAAGCCAGACTGAGATACCACCTCACACTGGTCAGAGTGGCTAAAATGAACAAACCAGCACACCTTTCTAATTTACATTGCCTCTCCTGGGCCTTCAGGATGCATGGGCTCTCTGGATTTGAAGCCAGTTTTACTTGGGTCTATAAGGCCTGATTTATAGATGATGCATGTGTTTGTGCTTTTTGTTAAATTGAGTTTTTCATTTCCAACACATTTGGGCTTAAACTTCTGGCTTTTCATATTACTGATCCTGACAATCCACCTTTAAGATCTGATTTCACGGGAAATGCCATCCAGGAATGTACAGAACATCTGTTGTGTGCAAGAGGAAGTTGCCATTTGGTAGACCTAGGAACAAGAGGCGGGCAGGAAGAGGCAGGGTTTCTAAGGCTGGGGGAGGCTCGCTCAGCAGCCCTCCAGTACTTGCCCACCCCATCCTTGCTTGGTTCCTTTGTCTTTTGAAGAATGCAAAACAGCCAACTCCTCCTAAATGGTGCCATTCATAATTCTGCAGAAATCTTCCCTTACAATTCACAAAAATGACACAGTTTTTGCAGTATTTTAATTTTTAAAAGTACCAGACATCAGGGTAGAAACTGGAAAGAGTATTGCATATGGATTTCAAAGAGCTATGCTCCAGTCAGACCTTATTAAGACCACATACATGACCTTGAGCAAGTCATGTGACCTCCCCATGCTTCATCCCATCCGAAAATGGGAACAGTAATACCCACCTTCTAAGATTGTGGTGAGGCACAAATGACTTTGCCCAAGAGTTGTACACACACTAGCTATTATAATTTTACTCTAAGAATGTTAGTAGATGTCCCATAAATATCTTATTTCAAGACAACAATTATTTAGCGCTTATATGCAAACAGAATATGAGAGATTCTGGTAACACAAAAACGATAGTAATACTAGTTCCTATTTATTGAACACATACTACATGCCAGACACTTTGCTAAAGTCTTCACAGAAAGTATCTGTAATCCTCAGGCAGGTAATATCATTCATCCATTTTTACTGAAGGTAAAAACCATGTTTAGCAAGTTTTAGTAACTTTGCCAAGGTCACAAGGCTCCTAAGTGGCAGAGCCGGAGTTCAAACACAAAATGTCAACTTTTGAGCCTTATTTCAAGAAGCTTCAAAACTATCATGAAAAGCAAAACCTATTCGCAAATAAGACACATTCATAAGTAAATAAATAAAATTCACAAATTTAAAAGAAACAAAGAAATAGAAGATATATCATGGGTAATGCCATTGATTACCCCCAACATGTGCTTTGTTTCCTGGCTCTGGGTCTTTGTGGTCACACCTCCCTTTGGGGCACATTTTTTCTCCTCCACTTGTCAAAATATGTATCCTTCATGGCACAAAATAACATGCTTCTTTGTCCATGAAGTTTTCCCAAATTCTCAGTTCTCCCCCTCTCTCCCTCCGGCTCTTTGCTTATAAGTGGAGGAGGGAAAGGATGTCCTAGACAGAGGGATATATGGGCAAAAAGGCCCACATCCTAGGAGACAAAGCACATATCCAGGTAGTATATTTGTACAACTAGAACATAGGAAAAGTAAAGGCAGACATGGCCCAAAGTAGGGACTGATCATTGCCTCCTAGTATCCATTTGCAACTCTTCCTTTTGTTAAGAAAAACCCAGTTTTATCCCAGCACATGGCTACCCAGCTAGAGGGTACAACTGCCATCTTCTCTTGCAGCTAGGTACAGTCATGTGACTAGGTCTGAGCCAACAGTTCATGAACTGACATGACATGCTAAAACCCTGAGCTAACGTCCTAAAGACCAAGCCCCCTACCTGAGACCTCTCTTGTTCCTCTTCTTCCCGGATGCAAATGGCAACACGTAGAGCCTTGGACCCAGATATGGAATCCATAAGTGAAGGATGGAAAACCTGCCTACCACCTGGACACTCACGTCTAAACACATGACAAAGGAATAAACTTTTATCTCATTTATGTCATGGTATTCTGGCTTCTTGTGCGACCTCCAGAATCACAAATGTGTGCTGTCCACACCAGATTTGACACAAGACCGACCTTTATAGGGTCCTGACTCCATGATATATATTTGGAAAATAGTTCACAGGCAATAGGAAGCCTTTTTTTTTTTTTTTTTAACTTGAAACATCTGTATCCACACAGTGACCTGGTGCCATGGTTTATCTTTCCTAAAGAGCATTAATGTATTAATGGTAAGCCTTTCTATCAACTACATTTCAAATTATGTTAGCTAGAGCTTGAGATCAGGACAACATATTTGTCTAGATCTCACAGTAGAGGGCTGTACTGGCTTTACTGAAAGAGTTTTGCTTTCAAGAGTGCAGAAAGGGAAGAGGAAATAGAGACATGAGGAATGCGTGTGTCGGAGACAATTCTGCCAAAGAACTGTTTGCCCATAGTCTTCAGTCAAATTGCTAGTCCCAGTTATTCCGGAATAGGGTGACTCTCAGGAGGGCACAGTCTAAACCAGTGGTACCCAGCTAACATCCACCACCTTATATCTTTTATGCAAAACACAGTAAGCAATTAGATTGAGACCTAGAGTAAGATCTCATCTATGTGTTTCTTTTTTTTTTTTTTTCAACGTTTTTTATTTATTTTTGGGACAGAGAGAGACAGAGCATGAACGGGGGAGGGGCAGAGAGAGAGGGAGACACAGAATCGGAAACAGGCTCCAGGCTCCGAGCCATCAGCCCAGAGCCTGACGCGGGGCTCGAACTCACGGACCGCGAGATCGTGACCTGGCTGAAGTCGGACGCTTAACCGACTGCGCCACCCAGGCGCCCCTATGTGTTTCTTTAAAGAGATGGGTATTCCAGATAAATCAATTTTTTCAGTGTCTGACACTTAATTTCTTAACTGTTTTATCATTGGCCAACAGCAATTAAATCCATGCTATGGTTCCCAAGATGATCATGAACAAAACCTTAAACACATGTACTAAATTGGTGGCAGTAATTATCAGAAGGTGAGTGCCTGAGTAATCCAGAACATGCTTGCTTATTCCTTTTTAGATTGTCATCATAAGAGAAATATAAAATGTAAGCATTTTCTAGAGAATCTGGGGCCAATCTATACCTCTCCTGTGTGAGAAATTCAGGTATAAGTAGCCAACATTTCGAGGCATGTGGTCTATTAACTAATCATTGGTCTTTCATAAATCTTACCTTATAAATATATGTTCAAGATATTATTCAGCATGTGTTGTACATTAAATATTTTTACCACACAGACTTATTCCTCATGGGTCTGTGGTGAGGGAGGAAAACTTTAAGTGAAAAGCAAAAATGTGTAATTCTCAGATTACACCTACAAGGAATCAGCAAAAAGTCAGGATACTATTACTTGAAAGTAAAACAGTGAACTGATTTACAGGACACTTGCATTCCTGGAAAACTCAATGTATTTTATTACCATGTAAAAAAGTATTTGTAGTTCTATGTAAAATGGAGTTCACATCTAGGTTCAAGCAATGGCCAGTGAGTTTTTTACACTAATGTGCCATGGGACATTCGAAAGTTGTGCGGGACGTGTAATAGTGTTTGTGATGGGCAGGAAGGTGCTATGCATGGCAGGGTGACCGCTTAACCTACTGTACCACACAGGCGCCCCCGACTTGATCTATTGGTCAATTTATACAAAGAAAAAACTCATTTTACAGAAGGCAAAGGGGAGGAGTCTATTATGCAGACTGGTAGTGCCTCTTAATCATCAAAGCTCTCTGTTTTCTTATCATCTTGCTCAGATTTTTCATTTATATCCTCTACTCTATATTCAGCAGTATCTGTTTTCCTTCATGTTCTATCCAATATAGGCTTAATTTTAATCATAGGGTTTTTTTGCTTTTTTAAAAATTTCTGGGTTCTGTGCTTTTTGGAGATGAGAGATGTTTGACAGCTTTCTCTATATCTTTTACTATAATTAGTCTATATAGATATTCTATCTTCTCTTGAACCTTATTTGGTAATTTATATTTTACATATTTACATTTCAGCAACCTTTGTTATTGCAATACAGCTCCCTGATCTTTTATATCTCTGCTTTGGGCTCTTGATTTGATTATTTTTGAAATTAATTCCAAAGGATTTTGTCATAGATTTTTAAACAAACTTTATTTTTTTAGAGAAGTTTTAAGACCGTAGCAAAATCAAGTGGAGAGTACAGAGAGTTCCCACATGGCCCCCACCCCCCAACATGCATAGCCTCCCCCACTATCAACATCCCACACTAGAAGTGGTATGTTTGTTACAATTGATGAACCTACATTGACACATCATTACCACCCAAAGACCATAGTTTACATTAGAGTTTACTCTTGGCATTGTACATTCTATGGGTTTTAACAAAGGAATGATGACGTGTCCACCATTATAATATATAGAATAGTTTCATTGCCCTAAAAATCCCCTGTGCTCCACCAACTCATCCCTTCCACCCCATAGCCCCTGACAACAACTGATCTTTTTATTGTCTCCATTGTTTTGCCTTTTCCAGAAAGTCATATAGTTGGAATCATATTTCAGATTGGTTTCTTTTACCTAGTAATAATGTGCATTTAAGGTTCCTTGGTCTTTTCATGACTTGACAGTCCTTTCTTTACAATCACTGGGTAATATTCCATTGTGTGAATGTGCCATCGTTTATTTATCCATTCACCTACTGATGGCCATCTTGGTTGCTTCCAAGGTTTGGCAATCACGGATAAAGCTGCTATAAACTTCTGTGTCCAGGTTTTGGTGTGGACATAAGTGTTCAACTCATTTGGGTAAATACCAAAGAGTAGGATTGCTAGATTGTATGGTGAGAGTATGTTTAGCGTTCTAAGAAACCAGCAAATTGTCTTCTAAAGTGGCTGTACCATTTTGTATTCCCACCAGCAACGAATGAGAGTTCCTGTTGCTCCGCATCCTCTCCAACATTTGCTGTTGTCAGATTTTGGCCATTCCAAAGCGCAGTCATCATTTTTACCAGCGAGACTGCAACACTTTTTCTGGAGTGTGTACTTTGATATTTGTTTTTACTTTTCCTTTCCTTTTTTTTTTTTTTTCTTGTAACATCTTTGTATATTCTAAGATTCTGTGATGGTTCCTTTTTTGTTACTTTTTATAGAAACAGGTGATATTTTTCTGAATCAGCTTTTTGCTCTCTTACTCATGTTACTTCCCTGCCCTTAATCAACCACTTAGGCTGAAAATAGCAACATGGAAGGAAAGGGAAAAAATGAGTCCTCCCCTGTTCCTCTTCCTCTTATGCCCTCCTTACTCATCAGAAAGCCAAAGGTAGAGAGCGTGAGGACAATGTGCACATATCAAGAAGTATAGTGAATGGGCACCTGGGTGGCTCAGTCGGTTAGGCCTTGGATTTCAGCTCAGTTCATGATCTCAAGGTTTGTGAGTTCGAGCCCCACATCAGCCTCTGTGCTTACAACCTGAAGCCTGCTTCAGATTCTGTTTCCCTCTCTCTACCCCTCCCCTGGCTCACCCTCTCTCTCTCTCTCTCTCTCAAAACATTTCAAAAAATTTTTTTAAAAAGTTAAGTGCAAACATCTGAGTTAGTTGTGTGCAGTGCTTCTGCTGTTCTGCTGAAAACAAAATAATATATGTGCATGCACAAGCTACAAAACATGAATTGCGTGATTTTGCCTATAATTTCAATGCTCTTACAGTTTATAATTTATAACTGCCATTACACAATATAAAGATGAATGGTAAAATTCACGCTAATAATATAAGTTTTAATTGGTCTTTACTTAGAGTAACATTAAATAGTAAATGAAAAACATCATGACTATTCGAGAGAACAAAGGAGAACGGAAATGCTTTATATTTTTAAGACCTTGAAGAGTCCTTTTCCCCTGATTTTCGAACAAGGACCTTGCATTTTCATTTTGCCTTGGGCCCAAGAAATTATGTAGCCAGCCCTACCCAGGAGGTTCGAGCTGAAAAGACCTTAGAGATTATCCAGCTCACTCTCTTCATCAGACAAGGAAAATGAGGCCCAGAGAGGAAATTAAAAGGGAAGGGTGAGATTGGAGGAATTTTCTCCACCCCCAGACTTTGAGGAGTGAACTGGGGCTTCACTGAAACATGCTCAATCCCCAGGGGACCCACACCTCTCTGGTCTGTCCCTGTCTAGGTTTTCTGGCACCGAACGCCTCCCACCATGATCCTGGCATTCCCAGAGCCAGACTTGTCTCCAGGGCCCGAAGACAGTGGAGTCAAACTCCCTCATTCTGTGTGTCTGCTGCATATTCCGGCCACATTCCCAACGTCCTGGATTCCTCCCAGGCATCACGAGCATACATTCAACAGCCAGACAAGACCCTCTACGACCATGTCCTGCCAGCCCTGGGCACTTGGGGACTTTCAGACGACATGTTTTCTATTCTTGGGAACACCTGGCTTCTAGTAAGTCCACAAAACCTTTTAAGTTTGGAAAATAAACTGTCAGAGATGGAGTTTAGGGGAGCACAGGGGGTCCTGATGCAGTGTCCTAAACCTTCCAGCCTTTGACCAATTTCTTCCCTCCTAAGAAGACATCACAGAGGGGAGAAGAGAGCGCTAGGAGAACAGAACCGGGAAAGATGGCATGTCTTTTCCTACAGCCCTGGTGGTGTCCTTGCTGTGAGGCTTGGAAATGTTGACTTGGAAAGACTTGACAAAAGCAACTGACTGAATAACTCATAGAACAAGAGCCTTTTATCAGATGTCCTGTCCTCGGGTAGCCCAGCCAGCACCCCCGCTGTTCACGAGCGTGCGCGCGCACGCACACACACACACGCCTTATTTTTACTTCTTCAAGGAATAAGAAAATAGACGCTTTTTCTCAAATTACAGTGAGATAATTTTACCCTCCCCTATACCCTAGAGCCCAAGGCATTCCCAAACACAGTCGAGCCACGTCTGAAAGGACGCCATGTACCGTTTCATTCCTTTCAGTGCAAACATGAGCTTGAACTCCACCCTGCATTCCCTCCACCTACATCAAAACCCTAGAAGGAGATTTTCTTCCAGTGATAGATTTCCTGGGACTTCTTCAGGTTGCCTGAAAAGTGTTTCTTTCTACTCAAAACATCTGGGCACCGGCCACGGCCAGCTGTGGAGCGCTGGAGCAGATTGGGACCCTGGGCCTGGCACCTGCAGCCGGGAGCCAACACTCCCTCTCCCAGCTCTCAGGCCCTCCGTGCCTTCTCAGGGAATGTTCTTCCCTCCCGCCATCAGCCGCACGTTTCACAATGAAAGACCACAGCCTCTGCTTCAGTGCTGTGGGGTAGTTTCAGGGTCTACCTCCTCCCATCCGCCTTTCCCGGATCCCACCACCCCTTCAGACACCCACCACCCCTTCACGCCCCGCCCTTCCCACAGACCCTTTGTTTCCATCAGATTCCATCGACTCCTGGGCGCTAAACTGCAGACTCCCATCACTTCCTGAGCTTTCTCCCCAGGACTCGGAGGTCAGTCCTCCTGCCTGGTTCTCCCACTGCCCTGCAGGAACCAGTTTCACGCAGCTGGGCCACTACACCTACCTCTCTGCTCTGAGGAATGTTCTGGAGGATCTGAGCAAAGCCTGTATTGTAGCACATTATCTTCCTCTAGTGTTTGCTTCGCCCACTGCCTTGGAACTCAGGAATAATGACTTACTTTTCTCTGCCTCCCCCAACGTCCAAATGATTCGTGCGGGACTGGCACATAGGGCCTGGCGTCAGGGAGCGCTCCCCACCCCACTGCCAGCTCAGCGCTCTGTCAACATACCTGCGCAAAGACCCAAGAATACGTGTGCTGGTAAATTTGATTTCAGTTCGATGCCTGTCTTCCAGCGTGTTCCCAGCGCCCCTCCTCCATCACTGCCAAGGCCACAGCGAGGTTGTCACACCCTGGAGATTGAAAAAGCCACGTGGACCGCTCTGCCCAGCCGCAGGGCTCCAGGGGCTGTTGGGGCGCTTTGAACCAATGCCGGGATGATTTGTAATTGAAAGCCTGCGGAGACAGTCACGAAGGAGTTCATTATTTTCCGCCCCCGCATGCTTCTCCGGGCCCTGGGCCCCACCCCACCACCCACCAGCCTCCGAGCACCTGCCACCGGGACCCCCGGGCTCAGGGATCTACACCACACCGCCCGACCCTCCTGACCACCCCGGGGTGGAGCACGGTAGAGCAGAAAGGCCAGCTGAGGCGCAACCAGTCCGGACCGGTTCCCTCCTGGCTTATCTGGGGGGGGGGGGGGGGGGGGTGTAAGAGGCTGCAGGGTCGGGGAAGGGCTGGGGGCCGCTGGGAGAGTCCGGGGGGAGCCTGGGCTGGGGGGGGAGGAGTCCTGCTTCCCTCCCTCCTCCGCACTCGGCCTGAGCTCCCAGGCCTCCGACGCCCACACACAACTACCTTGGCTGCAGAGCCCTTTCTTCCAAAGACCCTTCCCAGAACCCCAGAAAGAAGAGCCCACGTGTCTGCCCTCTGCTTTCACTTCCAGGAGGCCAACGTGTTTGCATTTTACTTTCCTTCCTCTGCTGCCTTCCACTCCTGACCAGCAGAGGCACCTGGCACCTGGGGGCCCAGCATCAGGGGCAGGCAGCCTGCACTTGCCCGTCATGCAGGAATGTTTACGGAAAGCCGTAGAAGACGGGCACATGGATGGCTGCGTTAGTCAGAGTATTCCGTCCCGTGAGTGGTAAAAGCCCAGTACAAACAAGCTTAATTTAAAAAGGGCTTTATTGGAAGGATACTGGAGCATCCGGATACGTATCTCGGTTCCCCGTGCTAGAATTGGGCCTCGATGCCATGAGGAGCCCTCCCTCTGTCTCTCCTCTCTCTTTACCTCACATGCTTTCATTCTGTCTAGTGGACATGCGGCTTTTTCTGCCACCAAAAACAGGTTCTCTGGAAGCCTCGCTTCCGATCCCTCCCTCCAACCTCTTGGGTTAAAATGCTGCCTCTCTGAGCTCTCCTCAAATCACTCCTAGGAGAGGCCTCTGATTGGCCCAAGCTCTGTCATGTGCCCATCCCTGAGCCAATCACTGTGCCCCGAGGGAGGGACCCTTGCCCCCTCCGTGGGGGGGCGAGAGCGAGGAGTGCTGGGATTGACAGCCGGTCGGAACCACGGGAAGGGGGCGCTGGAGGAAGTTCCCCCGAAGAAAGAGGAGCTCCTGTTAGGTTGAGGACGGTGAATGGGACAAGTTTTCAACATTTTGACAAAGGCTTTCTTGGAAACAGTGCCTTAACCAAAAGAAATGGTCCCAGGGAGTTCATCCGCAAGCATTAGAGACTGGGGCAAGGAGAGCCTTGCAGAGCCCCTCCGACCACCCACAGAGGGAGCCATCTACACTTCGTCCCTACACAGCCGGAGCTAAACCCCACCATTAGCTGGGAGCATGTGTGTTGCTTTTCCTTTTAAACTTAATTCAACTTGAAAGGGCTCTTCATCTTATCTTGTGCAAGTGAGCAAGGGAGAGTGTGTTGGTTCAGTGGTGCAATAAATAACCTCTCATTATGAGAAATGTGATGCCTCAGTCCACTAAGCCATTTGGTAACCATAATCTGACATTACAGAAGCTTTTCTTGTGAGCCCAGAGATATCTGAGCCACTTCCCTTTTCAAACAACTTCAGCTAATGGCTTTCCAATGCTATTAGTGGAATGAGTCCAAGCTATCTTTGATTTGTGGCCACTTGATTGGGTCCTGAAAGCGGAGGCTCAGCTTTGTGAGGAGCAATAATTGCCTGGGAACACTGCAGAAAGATACAATTCCTGTGGAGTCCGAGGGACCACAAATTTAGAGAAACTTAACTCCTCCGGGAAGATGAGAACATTTGTAAGGGTTTCTCACTCCCATGCAGGCCCCTTCCTCACCCTGATAGCTCACTTCAGCCCTGTCTGCCTCGCCAATTTTCCTGACTCTGGGAATGTTGTTTTAGAGAGGAGGGGGTCTTCTTGGATCCTACGACACCAAGCCAGGAGCCATATAGAAAATGATCCAGCTGCACAGCCTGGCTTTCAGGTCAAACCTCCATATCCTCAGGCAAAATGTCAGCGCTGGGAGTGCACCTAAGCCTCTGCCTGTGAATTTCAAACTGACTCCGGCCATTGCAAGGCAGTTCCAGTGGAAGGGCGGCAGTGTGCATGACTGCAAAGTAGACCTTCTCTTACTAATAGGAAGAGAGACGCCATCTTGTATAGCAAAGTTGCCTGACCACCTGTATGCTTCTGGGCTAACCTGCAGGCCCGTTTCAGGAGTCTTGGAACCGTGTGATCTAAAAGGAAAGGACAGTAAGGCGCAACACTGTGCTAAGCACTCACCATTTGAAAGAAGGAACACCAATAGGACAGCATGTGTTTTGACATTGGAAACCCAGCCTCATTTGCAGAACCATAACAACCAAAGGTTATCTCGAGCTTGGAAGGGACTTTTTCTTTTGAATAAACTTTTGACTTTGGAATAATTTTAGATTTACAGAAAAGTTGCAAATGTAGTACAGAGAGTTGCCATATACCTTTCACCCACTTTTCAAAAATGTTACCATTTTTCATTATGCTGCATTTGTCAAAATTAAGAAATTAACATACCATCAACTAAACTCCAGACACTATTCAGATTTTCACCAATTTTTCCACTAACATTCCAGGATCTTAGACTGCATCTGGTCATCATGTGTCCCTAGTCTGCCCTCATCTGTGACACTTGTTCAGTCTTCTTTTCCTTGTTTATCATGACCGTGACAATGTTGACAAGTGCTGGTCAGATGTTTCATAGAATTCCCTCCATTGGGATTGTCTGATACTGTCTCATGAATAGATTAAGATTATGGTTTTTGAGAAAGAATACCTGAATGTGAGTGCCTGGGAGGGATTTTTTAAAGAACAAGTAACTCAGAAGTTATAACCCACCTGCTATCAAACCAAATCATATTTTGTTTGTTCTAGCTGTATTTTTAAGAGATTGTGTGCCAGTTTTGGCCTGAAATTTTTCAATTCAGATTTCTAGCTTCTCTTTAAAAAATAGGAAGAGCTGATGATGCTTTACCAGCAGTCAGAAATGGGTGCAGAGAAGCAGAGCTCCTCCTGCTTGGCATGTGTTCTCTTTGGACCCCACCAGTCCCATGGCCTCCCCAGCTCTAAGGCCCAATATCAGCTGCCATTGGTTATCATATCCACGGTGTTGATCTTCTTAAAGTAAAGAAGTGCTTTCTACATCTCCATCACAGATGTGACAGATGGCTCCACACTTCAAGAGAAAGAAAGCCAAAGCAAGAAACGTGGTAAGGTGAATCTCAAGGAAACTGCATTTTTCCTAATAATGGGAAAGGGCATGAATGCACATTCTGAAAAATGCATGTGACTTTTTGTGACTCTTGTCCACACGACATAGACCTCACCACTTATTTGGCAGCAGAAAGGAGGGATGTGGGTCAAGAAGGAAGCCAAATATAAGAAAAGTGGATGGGTCACAGGAGGGATGTTGAAACCTCCACCTGTCCTAACTTCCTCCCAAGATCCTCCCAGACCAAATTCATGTCACCACCACCATTCGTGCTAATCATCTACCTAGAACAGCTATCTAGTAGGGTCTGCACATCCAGGCCTAGCTTGGGTAGAGATTTCCAATACTGCCAAGCCCACCCCAGAAGAAGACCTATGAGCAAAGAGACTGTCTTCCATGTCTTTTGTATCTTTCCTAATGTATGACTTGTTAGAGGCACAGTGAAGGTTGGCCTGATTTCTCCACTTCCCACCCCTGCCGTCCGTGAGTCAGACATCCCTTGCCAGAGCAAACCTGGATGGGGGGGCGGGGGGGAGGAATTCGGGCGAAAAGAGTGAGCACTGAACCAGGAGTCAGAAGATCTGGATCTAGCCTGGATTGCAGTGCTATGTGGTGTCAGGCAAATCACTCAACCCCTCTGAGTCCTAGTTATCTCAACTGTCAAATCAGGTGACATTTTTACCTGCCTTGCCAACCTCTGGATTTCTGTGATGTGTAAAGATGATCAAGCTACAAAATAATCTTCCTGACTTGTACCCTTCACTTCCATGCACAATTTATGTACTTCTTTACTGTCCATCGCAACCCAACTTTCTCCATCAGTGCCCTTCTATCACATTCCCTGCTTATTTGTTTATCCTGCAACCCCACTCCTTTTTTTTTTTTTATTTTTTTTCAACGTTTTTTATTTATTTTTGGGACAGAGAGAGACAGAGCATGAACGGGGGAGGGGCACAGAGAGAGGGAGACACAGAATCAGAAACAGGCTCCAGGCTCCGAGCCATCAGCCCAGAGCCCGACGCGGGGCTCGAACTCACGGACCGCGAGATCGTGACCTGGCTGAAGTCGGACGCTTAACCGACTGCGCCACCCAGGCGCCCCGTTGCAACCCCACTCCTAATAGAACTGCCTGGACGACAACATACTCATATTGGAACATGGAACCTAGTACTGTGGTACCTACTCCTGTTCTTGGTACAGGCCATGTCATCAAATGTTGAATGAATACATTAAGCAAGCAAACAAGAAAATTAACATAGAGTATGTAAAAGCATTTTGTAAACTACTGGGCCTTATTTCATTGTGAAGGGCTAGGGATGCTATCAAGCTAGTTCCTGGGTAGCTGACCTGATCTACCAAGCCCCCTTCTAAGAAACCTCTTCTGGCCCACAGCCAATTATTACCCGACCATGCCTTTTGTTCAAAATTGATTGGACCAAGCTATTGGCTGACCGATCTCTCAGTCTATTGGCTGATAAGCTGCAATCAGGCTCTTGCAGTCTTTGGACTGTCACAGAAATTTTAAAAATCATGAAATGAAAGTAGGTGATTGAACGGAAGTGTTATGTAGAGCCATGACTGGGCAGCCATATTGGTCCAAGAAGCCACCAGAGACAGGAGATGGAGAAATAGAGGTGAGAAAGATTATCTGAGGCTTACAACTGGAGAGGGCAATCTCTGTTCCCAATATTCCAGTTGTGTTTTCAGGCCGGCTGCACTTTTTGTCTTGTGCTTGGATGTCCAAGAGATTTTCCTTTGACATTGTATAATAAATCCCTCTATTTAAGCAAGGAGTGGGATGGAGGTTGGAATATCTGTTCCTTTTACCCAAATAATCTTTATTTAGACACTGAGCAAACAAGACATAGTCTCTTATTAACAGATACAAACTTACCTACAGAGAGAAAGAAAAAGACACCGATGAGGGCTAAGACATGAGCACTTACCTGAATCAGGGATAGGTCAGAGGGCTTTCCTGGGGCCCAGGACAGACCCTGAATCCCAAAGTTGATGATAGGAGTGGTACTTCCCTGAGAAGCCTCAGAGATACCGCTCCCTGATGAACAGAGGAAGCTGAGCCATAAGCTAGCCAAAAAAAATATTCTAAAGAATTAAGCTTCAGCCTGGCATGTCATTGCTGGAGTTGAACACCAACAGTTAGTGGCCAGATCAGGAAGCCTCGCGGGATCCTCTGTCGAGATTGACTGGTTCTAAGGGCTGAGAATTCACCAGATCAGGAGATGGCTAAGCTCATAATAGGCAAAAGTGCAAACAAATCGTATGAGCAAAGCGACAAAACCAGGAGGAGACATAGCCAACTTGGGCCTGGCCAGTGAATCCTCGTAGGAAAAGATTTCTCATCCAGGAACTGTAAGTAACTCAGATGGTGTTTGTCATAAGATTATGAAACACTGTGGAACTTTTGTTTCCTGTGATTTGTCTGCCTCAGAAGAGCTAATGTTTATTGATTTTCTTTTGTAAGAGGCAGAATCATCAATTTGGTTTGCCAGTATTAAAAATTCTCAGGTTTCCAGAGAAAGCTCGAACCAAAAGAATTGAAATTGGGGTCTCTATATTGGTTTTGCTGTTATTCACAGAGTACTATAATGACACTCTTCACAAACATCCAAAATCTGATGCTTTTCAAATAGTCAGAAGTTGAAAATGAAAGAGGGAAATGAGCATTTACTGAATACCAAATATATGTCAGGCACTGAGCTAGACCCCTTTACAAGACAGAAGAAAATTTGGGGCTCCTGGGTGGCTCATTTGGCTAAGGGTCTGACTTCAGGTCCTAATCTTGCAGTTTACGGGTTTGAACCCCACGTCGGGCTCTGTGCTGACAGCTCAGAGCCTGGAGCCTGCTTCAGATTCTGTGTCTTCCTCTCTCTCTTCCCCTCCCCTGCTCATGCTCTGTCTCTCTCTCTCAAAAATACATAAACATTTTTAAAAAATGTTTTTAAAGACAGAGGAAAATTTAATCCTTGCATGACCTCTTAAAGTTATTATACCCATTTCACTGAGGAGAAAACTGAGATTTAAGGAAACTAAATAGCTTGTCCAAAGTCCCACATATAATATGGATCCAAACTGAGATTCTGACCCTTGTCTGTCTGTCTCAACTTCCTGATCTTTCTGTGGTACAGACTGCCTCTCTGGGACTGGCCTCCCCAGGGCCTTAGTAATCTAAACGTCTGTGAAGAGAAGTACTTTGGCTGGTTATTGAGTCCTCGCTCCTGATCTAGTTTTTATGACAGTCTTGGGCCAAGAATATAGGAAAACACTGAAACTCCAGACTTTTATTAATATTGCCTTTTTTCTAATGTCATTTTAAGATTTGTATCATAAATCTATCTGGAACTTATTTTTCAGTAAGGTGTGAATGAGAAGTATAGATTATTTTGTCTTAATGGACACCCATGTACACGTGGTACAATTGATTTTTTTTTTAATCTTCTTTCTCCCACTGAATTGAAAGTCCTGTCTAGAATTCATTGTTTCCGTATTCACTGGGTCTGCTCCTGACTCTCTTCTTTCCATTGATCTATTTCAGCACCATTTCCTGGCTGTCTAAATGTTGTAACTTTGTTTTAAGTTATACTACCTGTTAAAGCAAGCCATCCTTCTCAGTTCCTCTCAGACGTTTACTCTTGCACAGGAACATTAATATCTTTTTGTGTAACTCCCTCCACCTACTCAAAATAATGATTTTTATTCCATTACATTTTGAACTAAACTTGCATATTAATATGGATTATTAATAAAGATTGACTTTTTTTAAGTTTACTTAATTTATTTTGAGAGAGAAAGAAAGAGAACACAAGCAGGTGAGGGGCAGAGAGAAGGCAAGACAGAAGATCAAGCAGGCTTTGCGCCATCAGCACAGAGCCCGATGTAGGTTCAAACCTACGAACCGTGAGATCATGACCTGAGCCAAGATCAGGAGTCAGATGCTCAACCGACTGAGCCACCCAAGTGCCTCAAGGATTGATATTTAAATTGCAAATTAAATCTTATGTTGGTATGTATCTCCATTTCTAAATCCTGCCTTATGTCCCTGGACATGATTTTATAGTTTTTTGTTTGTTTGTTTGTTTGTTTGTTTGTTTAATGTATGTCTTTTACCCATTGCATCAGATTCATTCCTAAGTATTTTGTAGTTTTTATTTCTAACTGGATATGCTTATTTAGAGACAAGCTACTGACCTTTTTATATGTTTATCCCATCCAGCCACCTTACCAAATTCTCCTTTTCATTCTAGTAGGTTTTTAATGTCACTAAATTCTGAATATATATTTATATTTCTGCAAAAAACAGAAATAATTTATTTGGCTTTCCTCCAATATGTTACATATTTTACTGCTATATTACATTAGTTAAGACTTCCAAAATATACTTAGTAATGGTAAAAGCTTTCAGTGCTATTTGTTCCTGATTTTATTTTATTTTTTCCTGATTTTATTTTATTTTATTTTTTTTAACATTTTTTTAATTTATTTTTGGGACAGAGAGAGACAGAGCATGAACGGGGGAGGGGCAGAGAGAGAGGGAGACACAGAATCGGAAACAGGCTCCAGGCTCCGAGCCATCAGCCCAGAGCCTGACGCGGGGCTCGAACTCACGGACCGCGAGATCGTGACCTGGCTGAAGTCGGACGCTTAACCGACTGCGCCACCCAGGCGCCCCTTTTGTTCCTGATTTTAAAATAGCTTTACTATTTCATAGTTTGATATAGTCATTATCATGTTAAAAATGTCTTATCCCATCCTTATTTTACATGGGGTTTCTTATTAATAATTGTTGCTAGATTTTTATCAAATGCCTTTCACCAACTATAGTTATAAAAGATTTTTTCCCTTTTAATCTAAATAGGAAATTATTTTGATAAATTTCCAAATTTTCAACTATCTTTACATACCTGAAATAAACTTGACTTAATTTCCTTTCATTCTTTTTATAATTTGCTACTGAATTTTGCTTACTATTTTTTTTTTAGTATTTTAGCCTTTACATTCATAAGTAAATTTGTCTAGTTTTCTTTTTTCTACTTTTATCAAGTTTTAATATTAATATTATTGTGGGAACTATTTCTACCTTTTTTCATTGCCTAGGATAGTTTAAAAATAACCCACCACTGTTTCAATAGATGCTGACACAAAACTCCTGGGTCAGATGTAAAAGACAGGATTTTGTTTGTTTGTTTTAAATATTTATTTATTAATTCATTTATTTATTTACAGGCATCTGGGTGGCTCAGTCAGTTAAGCTTCCAACTTCAGCTCAGGTCATGATCTCACAGTTAATGAGTTCAAGCCCTGCGTCGGGCTCTGTGCTCGTAGCTCAGAGCCTGGAGCCTGTCTCAGATTCTGTGTCTCCTGCTCCCTGCCCCTTCCCTGCTCACAAACTACCTGTCTCTCTGTCTGTCTCTCTCTCTCTCAAAAATAAACATTAAAATAATAATAATAAATATTTATTTACTTATTTATTTTGATAGAGAGAGGGTTGGGGAGAGGGGGACAGGGACAGAGACAGAATCCCAAGCAGGCTCTACACTGTTCACACAGGATCCAACACAGGGCTTGATCTCACGAACCGTGAGATCATGACCTGAGCTGAGACCAAGTGTCGGGCACTTAACTGACTGAGCCACCCAGGTGCCCCAAGACGGTATTTTTTTAAGTTTATTTATTTATTTTGAGAGAGAAAGAGGGAGAGAGAGCATGCAGCATGAGTGGGAGAGGAGCAGAGAGAGAGAGAGAGAGAGAGAGGAAGAGAGAGATTCCCAAGTGGGCTCCATGCTGTCAGCACACGGAGCCTGACCCAGGGCTCAATCTCACAAACTGTGAGATCATAACCTGAGCTGAAATCAAGAGTTGGACGCTTAACCAAATGAGCCACCCAGGTGACCCAAAAGACAGTTTATTATTCGCAGCACTAGCAGCAGCGAGAGACCAGCATGTGTATGCCAATCTCTAAAGCCCTGATTCCCACAGGCAGCGTGAAGAGGACCAGACGTGCAGTGGTTGGATTACAGGAGCCGAATCCTGAGTTTAAGGAACCTGATTGTTTTATAACGGGCATTAAGCCTACCTGCTCTTTGCTCCAGAACGCGACACACTGTCTATCTTCCAAGGTTGGAAGAAACTTGCCCTTTACTCTGAAGGACATCATTATATCTTTCATAGCTGTTCACAGTACAAACCTCTATACAAGATAGTCCAGAATAAGGAGCGGCCAGTAGTCCACTCGCGGATGTTTAAAAAGGTAAGAGACCCATGGAAAGTTATTTCCCAATGATGGATAGCTGAGGCAAAAAAGGACAAAACATTGGAGCTTGTTAATTCTTAGTCAGTGGGCATATGCATGTCATTATGTTATTTCCTGTATTTTTCCATATTTCTATAAACATCTGCCCCAACACCCCCTCCCCCAAAAAAGAAGCAAGAACTGTCTAGTAGTGGAATAGCTGCCTCAAGATATGGTGAATGTTCCAAAAAATATGAGTGACTTCCCTTAGGGACACTGTGGAATCCTAAATTAGTTGGGTGCGTCAGAGTAGGGCCCTTCTAATTCAAAGAATGTAGAATATTAGATGGCTAGATTGGAAGGCATTTCAGAGTCTATGTAGCTACTCCTATTTATTTCCTCTGCATTTCCCATCATATTCATAGGTGGACCAGAGACAGATGATTAGAAACCACACACCCACACCCACACACCCACACACCTACACATACATTTTAAAAAGAACTCATGGCTGGGATTATCCATGTTTCTTAATCTCTTTAGTCTTTCTTTAATGAAGTCAGTGGGAAGACTATTATTTATGCCCCTAAAGTATTGGCTATGAAAAATGACATGGGCACACGAAAGTCAATGACAAGCAAGATAAACATGACCCTGTTCCACAGAACTTCCTGTCTAGTGGGGAAGATAAATAATTCCACAGAATATGAGATGTGACTCACTCTCACATTCACTAGAAATGGACTTACCCCCCTCCCCTTCTACTCCCCCACTACCTCTCTAGGAGCCATAGCCAGGGAGAGTTGGTGCAATTTTCCTGTGTTTGTCCCATAGGGAGTAGCAGAACAGGAGGAAAGGAAAAAAAGGCGTCTGCTCAGGTGATTCTGCTCTGACTCAGATTTTCCTTTTCAAAGGAAACTCTAATATCTATCTTCACACCTCAAATGAGTATCTATCTTCAGACCTCAGATAAATACTGATTGCCTGAAAGCACCCAGCACATCTAGCATAGCATTAAAAAGTCCAAAATTAGAATATTCTCTTGAGGTCTTTGCCCCCAGTTTAACACCCCACATCCGTGACTCTTTCTTTGTCCCTGCCCCTCTGATATCATTCTTGAGGTCCCAATAGTATATAAAACACACATGCACACACACTCATATGCACTCACATACACACACGTTTTGCTTTCTCTACATTTCTAAAATTTCCTCTTATTCACTGTCAAAATCTGAGGATGGAGAGCTACTGTTGCTGAAATAAGAACAAGATTAGCTGATGGGAATCACGGTTTCTTTACCCATTCTCTCAGTAACAATAAAAATGCAGCTACAGTTCAATCTGAGCAAACACCTAAATGAAAATTCAGCTCCACAGAAAACATTAAATTAATATTAAACCCATTGAATAGTCTTTATTTTTGAAAGCATCCAGAGTAGAATTCCTTCCCTTAGCAAGCTTCTCTCACGACTATTCCAGAAAAATACTGATTCTGAAAGATGGAATGTTTCGCCTTTTCCCAAATTTGGTACCAGAGGTACCCAAAGTCAGAGGAGCAATGAGCAAAATGCAAAACCAGACTCTAGTTTCCTTCAAAAACTGAAGTCACAATTCTAATCTACAGCTGAAATGCTAGGACGCCACAACCGATTGTGAAAGGCGGCCTTCCTCTGCCCCCTGCTGTACTCTACATAAATGACAGGACTTCCTAACAGCAGCAGGAGATGGGGCCAAATTTGGGGGGGGGTGCTTGCGGAATATAAAGGCTGTGGCAAAAGGGGCTGTGCCTGTGGTTCAGCACTGTGCTCCCAGCATGTAGCAGAGGTGGAATACACCAGGCACTCAATAGATACATGCCAAACGAGTAAACATACAGGTAAGAAAGATGGGCTTACAGCCTCTGCATAGGCATAATACCAAGAGCATATTGGCCCAAGGAAAAAACTAGTGCAGATGTTTTGTGATTCTACCTTCACAAATGTTTGAAATAAATTGGTAGCAATCAGCATGGCTGGCGTTCTCTCTCTAATAATTCCACTGGGCTGAACAAAATAATAAAACTGGAATATGCACACTTCAGGATAAAGGTAGATTTTCTAAATATTACTGCCAAGAAATAAATCTTTGAGAGCTTAGGAACTAAAAGCCGTGAGATTAAAAAAAGAACGAAAGAAAAGAACACATATGATTTTCTCCAAGATGGCAGAACAAGTAGAGATCATAAAGTTCTTTGTGTTAGTTATCTTTCATCCTTTTCTCCAGGGACCCCTGTTTCTACCAGCCTTCCAATGATTATCCATATGTCTCTCAAGGATTAGTGAAGGCAAGGATGAGACAGAGAGGCATCATCTTTAGTTGGAGGTGGATTTATTGAATATGAAATAAGTCATGGTAGGGCTGACTTTGACATTTGATACATCGGTATACCTACCCTGGAGAGCCTTAGGTTTCATTGAGGAGTCAGCAAATAAGTATATGCAGAACAGTTCTACAGGAAATATAATCAAATGCCATTGGATGTGATGTAGAAACTGTCCAAGAGCTGGAGCGCCTGGGTGACTCAGTTGATTGAGCATCCAACACTTGAATTCAGGCTCAGGTCATGGTCCCAGAGTCACTGAGTATGGAGCCTGCTTAAGATTCTCTCTCATACCCTTTGCCCCTATCCCCTGCTCACGTGTTTGCGCTCTCTCTCTCTCTCTCTCTCAAATAAAAAATAAAAATAATAAAAAATAAAAATAAATGCCCTGATGAATGAATGAAACCCAGTGACTCAGCCTAGATGTGCAATTCTTAAAGGATTAAGAGGCAAGGTAAATGGATCACCCTTAATTTTTGAGGAAATCTGCGAGATCTATCTAGAGCCTGTGCCACACAACTAGGGCAATGCCCATGACAAGTAAGTTCAACTTCTTGTAGTGGATGGTCAGGGACTTTGGCCTCATGAAGATATTTATAAGTAGGAAAATTTGAATGCCGACTGGCTATTCGATACTGTTATTCTTTTAGAAAAAATAAGAGTATTGAGGTTGCCAAAAATGAAAGTCCTGATGTTTTAGAGATACATACTGAGATGCTTGAAATAATGGAATATCTGACACGTCCTTGAAAACAATTGAGTCTGGGGACAGAGGAGTGGCAGCACACAGGTGAAACCGGGCTGGCTATATGCTGGTCACTATCTAATCTGGATGACAGGCACATGGAAGTTCATTCGACTGTTCCACTTTCTTTATGTTTGAAAATCTTCATAATCGTGTCTTTAAGCATCTCTTGACGGACTTTTACATTAACTCTTCATTTGATCTCCTCTGCCCGGCACCACACATCCTCAAACAGGAAAGATATGACATTGTGACATTAAAAAATGTCAATGCACATATTGACACCACAAAGAGCCCTGAAGTAACATCGTTGACATTTACTCAACAACTGCTGTTTGCCGACACGTGAGAGTCAGCTTCCCTGGGAAATATTACTGGAGGCAAACCAGTGTGAAGCTTACCTGCATGGTGCCTCCTGCATTTCTTTCCCCTCCCTGAAGCCTTTTCTCCACTATTCTACCTACATTGCCCTTGAAGGATTTGGGAGAGTTTCGCTTAATGTATGTATAGTATCTTTTTAAGCGTCGAAAGTATTTGCCAACTACGTGTAGTTAAGTATACTTGATATAAGACTGTTCTTTTCAATATTAAGTTTATCCATTTCCTTCTCAAGACCCTTCCAAGGTTGTGATATGAGGGTGTTTTCATGACCATTTGCTGTGGCAGAGAGATCTGCAATTCTTTCATCCAATAGCTCTTTAAACAGCTTAACTGTATATATATACATATATATATATAGTTTTTTGGTTTTTTTAAAGTGTTTACAGGGCACCTCGGTGGCTCAGTCAGTTGACAGTCTGACTCTCGATTTTGGCTCAGGTCCTGATCTCGCGGTTCATGGGATCTTGTTCATGGGATTGGCCCCACATGATCTGCTTGGGATTCTCTCTCCCTCTCTCTCTGCCCCTCCCCTGCTCGCACTCTCTGTCTCTCTCTCTCTCAAAATAAATAAACATTTTTAAAAGACCTTTTAAAAGAAGTGTTTACAGACAGTTCAAGTAGTTAATATTGTGTTCTGACTCAACAAGGCACTCTCCGAAGAGCTAGAAACATGGAAGTTGGACAAAGAGAATCCCTAACCTTTAGAAGCTAACATACTACTATAGGAAGACCTATCAATACGCAAACAAATAAGACATCAGGTACTGAGGAGAAAATACTAGAATAGGGTCAAGCAATGGCGCTCCTGAGATAACAGTGGTTAGGAGGTGCCGCTGAGAAGGTAACTAATGTTTGGGTTGAGATCTGAAGGATGAGAAGGGAGATCTGGTGAAAGAACGTTCCTGTGGAATAAACAAGGATCCAAGCCCTGAGATGGTCTTCGTGTGATTACGGGTAGAGTCACTTCTGTGGCAGGAGCACAGTGAAATGAGGGAAAAGATGAACTCACAGAGATATGCAAGGGCCAGCTTCTCTGCCATGGAAAGGAGCCAGAGATTTATTTCAGCAGCAAGGGGAACTCCCTGGAGAATGAAACAGCAAAGTACGATGGATTCTCTCTTTAGAGTAAGAGTGGTTCCGACCACTTTGGGGAGAACAGATGGTAAGAAGGTGAACAGACCAGTTTGAGCCGAAGAGGGAGGACAGTGTATCACCAGAGTTGGAGCAGGGGAGCTGGAGAGAAGAAATCAGATTGAGGATATGTTCTGAAACAGAACCAATGGGCCTAGGATAGGTTGAATGTGGAGATGACAGAAAGGGTAGAATCGAAGAGAACTCGTACATAGATGTTGACTGAGACAGAACACTTCCGAGCGTACTAGGTTGGCGTGGGGAGAGAATCAGTAGTTCCACTCTTGGCATAAATTGACACGGACATACAAATGGAGGTGTGGTGTAGTTCAGTACAGAGTGCGGGTGGGAGATACAGATGTAACAGTCACCAGTGTAAAGATGGTGGTTATGGGATCCAGCAAAAGACACTGAATAGGAGACTGACGAGTGTGGTAAGAGGAATAATCATGAACGCGTTTCAATGAGGGTGTAGTCAACTATATCAACTATATCGACTGCTACTGAGAGACTCTGATATTAGATTGACCGTTAGCTTCGAAGATGTCTTTTGTAATGTTAATCAGAACTGTTCCCATAAACTGGTGGAGACAAGCCAGCTTGGAGTCAGTTCAGGTAAGAAAATAGAGGCAGTCTGTGTATATAAATCTTTCAGAAAATTTTGCTGTATAGAAAAAAAAAGGGACTGTAGCTAGAAGGGAAAGGACAGGATAAGGGAAAGGTTTTGTTTGTTTGTTTGTTTTGCTTTTTTGAAGTTGGGTGATATTAAGGAGTGTCTGGAAAGCCCAAAGAAATGATGCAGTAGCAGAGAATTTGATGATGCAGAGAGACGCAAAGAAAAAGGATATTTGCAGGATCAAAGTCCTCAAGAAAATGGATTCCGGAGCACATAGAAAAGAGTAGACCTCAGATATGAACAGGGACACCATCCATTGTGTAACAGAGAGAAATACAGAATCATCTGGGCACATTTAGAGTCACGCTCATAGATCATTCGTGGCAAGATAAAATTATTGTCTTCTTGTATGGCTTTTTCTCTGTGGGATTTAAGGTGAAGTCAGCAGAGCAGAAGTAGAGGAGCGAAAGGATTTTAATGATCTGAGGAGCAAGAAGGTATAAAATAGCCCCTCAGTTTACCAGAGAAGTGTGGTCAGGTTGTTGGGCAGGACCGAGTACCCATTTCACATCTGCGGTAATGCAGTTTAAGGAACATTAGCCATCAGCCTTCTGTTATCTCCTCCAGCAATATTCAGCTGCTAGAGTAGAGGTACAGGTGCCACAAAGGGGCGAAGGACGTGTATGAAGGAATGCGTGTAGTGCTGGGCCACTGCATCCATGGAGACTGAGAAGGGGGTGACACGGGATGACATGTACGGAAAGCGGGGCCCAAGGAGGAGAGAGATTTGAAAGGATCAGAGAATGTCTTGCAAGGGAATCTGAGAAAGGCTGACGAGTGATTGCTGTCAAAATTCTAGATTTGGGAGGTGGGGAATTCTACAGTGGGAGGCTATGACTTATGAACGGCTGGAGATGGAGGGGGAGGAGATATCCTGAGAACTGAAAACAATTGTGGGATGGGTGGAGTCATGTATCTGAGGTGAGGTTGCCAAGAATGACCACAAAAGGGGACAGCGCCAGCGTAGTGGGTAGGTTGCCCATGGTACGTTGGGGTGACGAGTGGAAAATTCTGACAACTGTGAAGAAGCTGTTTCATTTGTTGTTGTTCAACAGAGAAGATTTGAAGTCAGCCGTGGACTGCAAGGACAGGGAACTGTCCTTTAGGACCTGAAGATCACAGGGTGTGGGGAACACCAGCCTCGAGCAGGCTGCGCGGCAGACATCGAGCTGGGGAGTGGAAAAGGAAACCAGGTTTCAGTTCTGGAGAGACGTGAAGAGAAAACACACACAGAGATAACGTTTTTGGCGAATTCGCTAATAACAGAACCTGGATTACACAGAGTGCGAAGAAAGGGGCAGGAAGGCAGGGAAGGGTAAGGTTGGGGTAAGAGCACGTGGTGGTTCTCCGTCCTACCTGCACAACAAAACCACCTGGGGGAGGGAACTTTTAGGACAAGGGGTCACAAGCTCCAGGGGTGTGGTGATCCTGATACACAGTCAGAGCTGAGAACCACTGGCTCAAGTGATATGTGAAGCAACGTGAAGAGAAATGACTTCATTTTCTGATGTCCAATGGGGGAGACGGTGAGGCCTGATGGGGTTGGCCCTGGAGCCACTGGTGCTGGGACCGTAGTCTCAGGTACCGCTGGGGAAGACGTAAGTTGCTACGAGACTTCTAGAGGGCAGGGATTTTCTAATTCCAGGAGTTTGTACCCATCTCCTGGTTACTAGCAGAGACCGGCACAAGATTGCAGGTACAAGGTCATCCATGGCTGTGTTATTAACACACCGAACATGAAAATGTCAAAATATGCAATGTTACAAAACTAGATAAAGCGTAACAAAAATAAAATGTAGCCATTAAAAAAAAAACTTAGAATATGATCTACTCTCATGAAAAACAACTCATGATATATTAAATGGAGAATGCAGTTTCAAAAAGGCGTTACGTAGAGCACAGTACCAAATGAAACGGGACGGACTTTGACACACTAACACGGATAACAGACTGGAAGGCCTTAAAAAAGGTATCGGTGTTCATCTCTGACAAGTTCAAAGTACTTCATATTTTCAAAATCTTTTGCACACATTTTTTTACTGATGGGGAAAAAAAGATTTTGGGGGAGCGAGGGCAGATTGTTTAAAGAAATGGGTTTAGGGGCGCCTGGGTGGCTCAGTCGGTTAGGCGTCCGACTTTGGCTCAGGTCACGATCTTGCGGTCCGTGAGTTCGAGCCCCGCGTTGGGCTCTGGGCTGATGGCTCGGAGCCTGGAGCCTGCTTCCAATTCTGTGTCTCCCTCTCTCTCTGCCCCTCCCCTGCTCATGCTGTGTCTCTCTCTGTCTCAAAAATAAATAAACGTTTAAAAAAAAAAAAAAAAAGAAATGGGTTTACAAGCAGTTCCAATTCCTACTGTTTACAAGTGGAATTTGCTCTGTCTGGCCCAACCTGTTCCTAGTGGCAGGAACAAGACATGGGCTTCGAAGTATTAAGAAAAACTATCCCCAACTTGGAAATAAAGCATAAGACAGTACAGCATGTCCTTGCAAATTCATACAGGGGCATTGTTTAACATACCTGCCAAGGGTATTTCTTAATGTTGGGCAGTGGTTCTCAAAATGTAATCCAAAGACCCCTGGGAGTCCCCAGCATGCACTTTGGGGATTCTAGAAGGTCCTCCTTTTCCAACTGCATAACCATGTGAGGCCAGATTTTCTTCATATACTTCAACCAAAACAACATATTGTAACATATGAATGTGGAGGCTGATATGAGAATCCAGCTGTCCTCTAAGCCAGTTAAAGTGTTCTATTTGCAAACACGTAAAAGAATGCCTATACACACACACACACACACACACACACACACACACACGGAGCTATTTTTCATATATATATATATATATATATATATATATATAGCTATTTTTATTTATTTTCATTTAAAAAATGTTAACGTATGATGGGTTTATTTTTAAATTAATAAATATTTAAGCTTTTGTTTTAATTTGCAAAGTAAATATTAACAGACCATTTGGGGTCCTTTAAGCCTGTAAAGGGGTCCTAAGACCACAAAGTCTGAGACTCGCTGATCTTTGCTACTTACTCTGAGGAGCTCAGATCCCTCGGCATACTGGTTTCCAAACCCTTCCCGGTGGCCTACATAACTCCCGTTGCTCCAATGCTTTGAACCAGCTTCGCCACCTTAACGATTTCCTCATTAAGGAGGCAAATAAATTTGACAAAAATTCATTATGTACCTGTATGAGTCATGTCTGATTTTCTGAAGATTATACTTTGATAGATGTAATCTCTCTGCTGATTTATGGACATTGGGGGATTTAGCCCTGGGGCTCTTTTCCTTGCATTCAAAAGCGGATGAAAAAACAAACAACACTATGAAAAGTCTCATCAATCTCGAACATTTCCCTAATGAAATAAGAAGACCGCAATGATAGCAGTATCTAGCTTGTTACCCAAGGAAAGTATCTTAAAAGAGAGATTCAGTCCAAAGCCCGCGAGGCACAGTGGCAATGCTGAAAGAAGGGCTGAGGTAAAGAATGGGTCTGTAACTTGGGAGAGATGAGATCCACCTTCCTATGGGAGAGGAGTACACTTTCCACCTCTGGTCAACATGTCCTTCTCTACTTCTCCACCAGCCTCTCAACTAAACAACCGAATACAAGAACATCATTTCACGTCTCTGCAGAAAGCTTTCCTAGTCAGTATAAAAACTGCAGGAGAGATCTATAATCCAACTACTCCTCTAACATGACACTGCTCTAATACTGGATCTTAAGCTTCAGTAGGCATCAGAATTATCTAAGAAGCCTATTAGAAATACAGATTTAAGTTCATTACCCACTGTGTGAGGGGGGTCAGGGGTGCGTACGTGAAACAGGCACTCCAGGCAATTCTGATTAAGAAAATAAATAAAACCATACTTTGAGAAACTACCTTAAGGCTATTAAAACTGCCGCTTAACTGATGTCTTCCAAGTCTCGAAGAGTGGTTCGGGCATCCTCAACATCTAACCGCCAAGTCCGCCCACGTGGGCCCTCGGCAATCTTGACCGTCTGTGTTTACAGTTCTCTCCCGGGGCCACATCCACCGTTCCCACACCCGCCTCACCTGCACTGGAGCCCGGCTGTGTTCCTCCTTGTTGATCTTTTTTCCACTTCCTCTGCCCGTGGAGGACGATGCGTGCTTCTCGTTGTGATAAGGTGGGCAAGTACTTGGCTCTCTGGACTCTAAAGCCAGGCCCGGCTTCCGATCCCGGAGCGCACCCCCTTGGTAAACACAGACAACGTCTTTGAGACTCAAGAGGACTCCTCTATCAAAACGAAGGATGGGGCGCCAGGGTGACTGTCAGTTGGGCATCCGACTCTTGATTTTGGCCCAGGTCAGGATCTCAACGGTCCTGAGATCGAGCCCCACGGTCTTGAGATGGAGCCCTATTTCGGCTCTGAACTGGGTGTGGGCCTACTCGGGATTCTTTCGTTCCCTCTCTCTGCCCCACCCCTGCCATGAAGGTAAAGAGGACCCACCCCAAAGTCATTATCCCAGCACTGGCGGTATTTAGATGTTAAATGTATTAGTTTGGGGGTTTTTGGATTTTTCATTTGGTTGGTTGATTTTTTGGTTTTGGGTTTTGTTGTTGTTGCTGTTTAGCCTCTTGTAAGGGCTTCAGTCCTCCCAGGAATCCTAAGAGTTCTAAGCAACATCAACATTCTTAGAGAGACACGATAAATGTAAGAACAACTCTTAGCTCCTTAACTGCACAGGCTTGTGAACCAAATTTTGGAACAACTTAAAAGAGCAGATACTTAAGATGCATCAGATCAAATCAGTATAACTCAAGTTCTAAAGATAATCCAGATCTGTTAAGGGTAGACCACACTCACCCTACGCCAAAATTATTTTACCAGGTATTTTTTAGTTAATAATCATGTTCCTTAGCATTTTGAAGCCAAGAGGAGAAAACACATGGATATTTAGGAGCCCACAGTTGCCAAACGACAACCTGGTTCATTTACAGTAGATGGTACAAGTATGGGAGGTGAGCGGAGGGGATGAAGTGGACCAGTCCAACGCATGTTAAAATATTCCACGCAAGGGGCACCTGGGTGGCTCAGTCGGTTAAGTGTCCGAGTTCGGCTCAGGTCACGATCTCGCGGTATGTGAGTTCGAGCCCTGTGTCGGGCTCTGTGCTGACCGCTCAGAGCCTGGAGCCTATTTCGGATTCTGTGTCTCCCTCTCTCTCTTACCCTCCCCCGTTCACGCTCTGTCTCTCTCTGTCTCAAAAATAAATAAATGTTAAAAAAAAAAGATTAAAAAAAAAATAAAATATTCCGTGCATTTGCCATGCACAAGAATAGTGGATAATGTGAAAGATTAAAGAATGCATAAAGTATCGATTTATTCTTTCCAAGGAGCTTAAACTAGTTGGGGACTTACTGACACTGCATTTTTTTTATACACAAGATAGCAATGACCATCACCTTCCAAGATTTATCCTGTTTTTCTCTTCAGGAAGCAGAAGGTATAAAATTAAAAGTAGGTAGGATTGGGAAGATAGATGCATTTTTCTCGAACATCATCCCCATAAAAAGGATTCAAAATAGGTTCTCACCCCATCCTGAGAGCAACCCTGAGGGATAGGCATTCTCTCCATTTTATAGACAAAGCAGCCGAGGCGAGGCTGTTCCAGAGCGCTTACCTAAATTCCCAAGTGGAAAGCAGGGGTGCTGGGGTCAAAGTTTTAACTCCAAGATCTAGCTCCTCTTCCTGGAATTGAAAGGCAAGTATTCTTCCAAGTTTTTTTGGTAGTCTTCATGTTTTGTGACTGGGAAGTATACACAAAGGCCCAAATGAGCCCTTCCCCCCCCCCCAAAAAAAAAAGTTAGTGATGGCCAAGCTTCAGGAAGTAGTTTATCTGACTCCTGGCCAAACGAAGGCAGCACGTGGAGCCTTAGAACAAGAAAAATTGAGAGTGCACATTTTCTATTCTTGTATGTGCTTCCCAGACACCCTTCACATGTTCTTATTGGGTTCTCTCACCAATCCTGTGGTGGGGAAAACGCGTAAAAAATAAGAAAGCCACAGCAGCAATCCAAGGTCTGATGTTCTCTCCTCAAAACCCCTTCGACCCTCAGAAGAATCAAAGCAATCATGTGAGCACTAAAGAATTACTTAGTGGCTTAGGAAAATGTGTTCTAAGGGCACAGAAAACCACATACGGGGTCATTCTATTTTTATGTAAAATAAAAATCAAGAGTATACTTTATGCACCTACAGATGTGTCGATAAGCATGGGGATGATTTCAATAGCACACCCAGGAAGTTACCTTTGAGGTGCACAATCAAAAGAACAGGAAAATTTCACTTCTTGCTTCGTGTCTTTTAAGAGTAATATTATAGGTGATTTCCACCTTGTTTCAATATAATAAAATCATGTTTCCTCCACCTTTTGGTGCTTCACAGAACGCCACCAAGACAGAGCTTTCTTCTTGAGTTAGGAACATTACTCTCTGGGTCTGAAACTTCTGAAGGATTGAAACCCTGGAGGCGTGTGCTAGCATCCCGGTTTGCAAGCCTGAGATGCCCCCAGATGCTTTTGTGATAACGTGGTTTCCTAGCTTCCTCACAGGACTGTTGGATGAAAAGTGCAAACATACGTGGAAGTGCTTCACTGGGTTATACAAAGGCTGTGACCCCCTCTTCTTAACCTGCTTGGATTTATCTTTGGGCACTTTTGACCTGGCTAACTGCTAGCTCTGGCTCCAAAGCAGCCAGAAAGTCACAAATCTAAAAGAACATACAGGACTTGTTCAGTTGCACTGAAGGATGTCAAGGGTAGATCAGTTCCTCAACCTAAACTCCGGCAAAAACCCCAAACTTGAAAGGGGATAAATCCCTAGGATCTAAGACTTGGGTGGAGAAAGTAGCAATTCTCTCTCCTGCTTGGTTCAGCTCTACTTTAGCTTTGTTTGCCCAGGAGCCCACTGGAAGGCTCCCCAAAGTTCTGTGACAGAGGCTCCAGACTGAATGAATCCAAGACAGCCAGCCATTTGGTTAGCAAACCCTGTGAGACTGGTAAGTGCCGGCTGCCAGCCGCACAGCTGACAGCTCTCTAGGCTGATTTTTATCATCATCCGCAACTGTGATGGGAATGGTAAAACACTTAGGTGCACAGGTTGATTCTGATCAAAGTTTGGGAATTCAGACCACGAATGAAGCCTAATAGTGTGGAGATCAGACACAAGCAACCTGCGTTAGCAGATTCACGGCCGATCAAAGAGCCAGTTCCTGCAAGTGCTTTAGAAAACTTTGTGAAGGGCCATTTCGAATATCTATACAGGGCACCACTAACAGCAGCACCGCCGTGTTTTCTGACCCTTGACGGTATATATTTTTAACAGGTTTTTAACCAAGTTAAGGACAAACCTTTTCTTTTTTGATCCCATAATAATGAAACAGCGTAACTGACACCAACAGCACTCCCATCTCCAGCAAGATGAAGCCCCTGGTCTGTCCCATTCCGGAAATAAAACAACTAAAGCAAGTCCAGGTCGGAGTTTGCTGAAAACACAACGCTCACCAGCGAAACACTGCTATTCAAGTTCACAGATAGAGTATGTTCAGGCAAGTGAGGATGACCGACGGGCTAGCTATCTTCAGGAGAAATGTGTAAGGCAGACTCAGTAGGTTGTAAACGACTGTCCGTTCCACAAAATTACTTGGGTCTTAACCAGGAAATCACTTGTCATTAAGTATTTTTTTTAAAAACCTACCTTATTACGTGGGTTACTACAAAATTGTACCACAGAAAACATACTAACACCCAAGTTATTTCAGCCAATAGCTTTGTATTTGTCTTTAATCCCTTTTATTGCTCCTTAATAGTGATTTTCACAGTCTTCCAGCTGACACCGAAGTGTTTTTTCTTGGAATCCTTTATAGAATTGTATCTTCTTTGTGGAAAACACATTCTCCAACAAGAAAAACTAACAAATCCATGGTGTAGATTTCACAACTTGTTTTGTTTTGTTTTGTTTTTTTTAAGTGAATTTGTGTGCCTTTAATTTCAGAAGAATTGCTATTATACAACCTTTTATTTTTTTTCATTCATAAAAACAGTCCACAGCATTCATAAAACAGGATGTTAGAAGAAATAAAAAGACTTTTCAGGTGGATTCATTGTGTTTTAAGAAGAACAGATGAGTCAGTAGCAATTTAATACAGATGGAAACAAATACAAGCCATATAAAATCAGGATTTGAAAAGGGGTGGTGGGGGGAGATATATCAACCAAAGTAAATTTAGAGCTTTCAGGCATGCAACTCAACATCTGAATTTTCTTCACTTAACAACCAAAATAGGTACTTTAATAGGTGTTTATAAAGAAGGCTACAAAAGAATTGCAAAAATGTTAGCCTTACATGTAACAAGAAAGAAAAGAAAGGAAGGAAGGAAGGAAGGAAGGAAGGAAGGAAGGAAGGAAGGAAGGAAGGAAGGAAGGAAGGAAGGAAGGAAAGAAAGAAAGAAAGAAAGAAAGAAAGAAAGAAAGAAAGAAAGAAAGAAAGAAAGAAAGAAGGAAGGAAGGAAAAAAAAAGAGAAAGGGAGAGAGAGAGAAAGAGGGAGAAAAGAAATGAACAAATCCCCAGCTACACCTAGGCTAATCACAGTTCAGTTTTCCCTAACAGAGACAGACAAAAGTGAGTTTTACAAGCTTAGCTTTGGGTACAATACCTTAGAGCTCTCACTTGGGTGTTTCCTGCTCATGCTCTTTTCAGTATAAACAAATACGGTTTATGTAATGGAATACATACTTGAAGGATTCCTTAAAAAAGAATCACAAGTTTCATTTTATATATACAACAAATTTTTAATTATGTACTGAAAATAAATTACAGGAAATAACTTTAAAATGCAACAGAGGACAAAGTCACGATAAACATTCCCATTGAATTCCCTTGGGGGGGTGGGGGGGGGGGTGACTGCAGTGCTCAAGGAAGATAAATATCACAAATATATCAAAAACTTCAAATTGTCTATGCATTCACACACTGACATGAGCCACAAACATTCCTTCACAGGGACTGCACTTAGCCTACCACAGAACCAGATTTTGCCATAAACTACAAAACTTTTAATACAAAATCGTATTTATATATTTATAATTCATATACATGCCCTATCTGTGGTTTTAGAAAATAAAAGCTACACACTGTACAGACACTCTGAACTCATAGCTGTAGGCAACATTTTTGGATGGAATTTCTCCCCCAATAAAATTAATGGCATATTTTATGTACACGAAGGCTAAACTGAATAAAGACAGTTCAGTTTCCCAGATATGCATCTCCTTTTAGGGCAGGTTTATAAATTTAAAAAGGCAAGACAAATGTACACCTCAGAATCACTTTCTTAGCTACAAGAGTTGTCATGTAATTTCTGTGAGACTTCTGACACATGCATTTATGTAATACTGGTATTGAAGGCAGTAAAGCAATATATACTTTTAATGTAGTGGCTCAATAAAGGCTTCATTGTCATTCCGATCTGATTCTTGATACAGTGATTCATAACTTCACTAGAAATTAAAATTTCAATGGGACACTGGTGTTAAAGAGACTCTAAATAGATTTCTTAAAAGATTTCCCTGAAATATCCTTTTACATAAGACAAATTTCATTAACATTAGATTAAGTAAAAAGGAAAAAAAAAAAAAAAGAAAGAAAGAAAGAAAGAAAGAAACATGGCACAAATGTGCATGATAAACTAATGCTCCTCAGCCAATCTCCATGTCTTAGGAGCCAAGAACAGAATGCTTAAAACCAACAAACAATTTTCACACTCTGTGGCAGCCATCTGTGAAGCCAGTTATACTAAACTACTTCTACAGTTGATTGTAAACTTTGGTTTATTTTTATTTGAGTTCTCATTGTACAGCAAGCATGAAAAAAAGGGAGAGTGGAGTCCATGAGGAGATGAACTGTCAGTCTGTCTTTAATCTGGCATGATGAGACACCTGGTCAGTCAGGCCTGCTTTGATAGAGTTTGTGACAGACTGCCTTATGTTTTCCTCCATCAAATTATCACCCAGGGGCTTCAATACCTGTGGTATGAGAGATGTGCAAAACAAATAAAAACATGAGGTAAAAAAAGAGGTACATAGAAAAATAGATATAAAAATTCAATCCAAAGCAATGAAGAAAATAACCAGGAATGTGGGAAATAAAAAAGATGCTTCTCCCCAAAAAAGCTATGAGGCTACAAATAATGCAGTTAGACATCTTATAATGCAACAAAAATTACTTTCCTCCTACTCAAACCATTTACAATTCCTATGAGATGGACGTGCGATTCCATACCCTCTATGCAGCATCAAATCTGGTAAGTATACAGCATTTATGCAGACCGGCCCAGACGGTCCTGCTTATTGTCCTACATGTTTAAGGGTGAACAACTTCAGATAGAGAAAAAAGTTAAAAATACTGTCTAATTTTTCTTCTTGTTATTGTTGGATGACAGTCTCTGTCGCTGTGCTGATGAAAGAGCACGACGGACCATTCGACGTCTAGTAACTTCAAACAGTTTGGAAAACACCTAAAACATGGAGTGACTCGTTAGGACAATGACTCAGAGCGCCTTGAAGTTAAAGCGTTTAAGACTACAAGAATCTGCGACTGTGAGTTTCTCACCTTCCTGGGACTCCTCTGAAGCAAAAGAAAAGAGAAATGCAAGAAGATTTAGGCAAGGTTTGTTGACACAGCACATATCTTCTCTGACTAGTGATCAACCTACCTCAACTACGCTGGTAATTTTACACACTTTAGACTCTTCCACTTAATTGTTTTGTAATAATGGCACCTCTAAAGTCCTAGAATCAGTGCTACCGGAGCATGATATAGGAGGATGACTGGTTTTCAAATGAAGACATCGCACAATGATTAAAATTCATGCTGCAGAAAATTAGTGATGGTCCACAATTTTAAAGTAGAGAATTTTTTTTAAAAAGCGAGGCTGCAATAGCTTTTAATCCATCCTCTATTAGAAGATATCAAAGGAATATCAAGAGTGAAGTTTTTTTTTTTTTAAATGAAAGGTTAAATTTAACAAATATCCAAACACAAGCTTCCAAATCAGATCCAAATTTCTCTAAAGAATAAATACAAAATCCAAACTAATATGGCGGGTCACTTCATAAAATAATGACACTGTTACAAGAAAAGTCAATGCCCAATCAACCTTCATCAAAAAATGATTTACTTCTTCCGTCTTTAAATTTAAAGGCAAAACCAACACGGACCTGCATGTCCTAGACCTCCAAATAAGCCCAATACTTCTTATGCCCAGAAGTGGTATCTGAAAATGCCTATTATGCTGTCCATCAATACTAACTGCAGCTTTCATTCTGATCCTTGACATGATGCTCAAGTATTTCACGATGATCATTTTAATGACAACATCCTTGAACGGAATTTTCTGAACCTGGGGAATTCCAGCACACAGGTGGACATTCAACATGGCTTCCCTTAGTAGATTCTTGTCAGGCCCGACTTTGAATTCTGGTTTGAGGTAAAAGATTATGATTTGAATTCTGGTTGAAGTCAAAGATTACGATTAAGAGAAGCTGGTTCTCTGGCGCTTTGTTTTGTTCATTAGTGTTTCCATAGTACGGACAGCAAACAAAATTCCTTTGGTAAAAGAAATCCCTATCAGGTTGTTCCATCAGTAAATCACCACTATCTTCACGGAAGGCAACAAAGACCTGAATATCAATATTTTCCCTCAAATATAGGCATGAACTGCTTCTTGCCAGGGTTAATAAGACACTTCTTTTGCTTTCTTAAAGCACTGCACTTCCAAATTTCTTTCTTATACTGATTATATTTTCTTTCCTCTAAGAAAAAAGTCCGTAGAGACTCTGGCCCTGCCCATTGTCTGGTATTATCAGGCCTATGACTAAGAATCTATCCAAAGATATTACAGATTTAAGCCAATCAAAGCACACTAAAATTATGACTTTAAGAAAAAAAAAATTACTCAGTTCATACTTTATATTCAGATTACACAACCGTAACCGAACAAAACAGAAAACATCCTTTTGACATTCCTCGTATAAAGGAAAAGGAGGTGTGCGAATACTGCAGGAGAAGGGTAGGGAAATGTCACAGGGATGAGATTAGTCACTGAAAAACCAAAAGATAGATACCAACCTGTTCCCATAGTGTTTCAGCAATCTGATCAATCATTGTTCCAATTTCTCTGAACTCCCCAGAGTATTTTACATATGCCCAAGTACAAAGAGATGTCAGTGCTAACCCCATGACAAGGTTACACAAGACGGCTATAGAGTTTAGGCCAATGAAGCCGGTCAGTCCTGAGATTATGTACATAGCAAACATGACTGCAAACAGTGTGGCCGGGGTACGAGCAGCATAGAAGATGTTTTTGCCATCATTGTGCTTTATCAAGTTTGCATAGGTTTCTTCAATTTCAGCTTCAAGCTGGTCCTGATAACGATGGCAGAATTCATCTCCGCCCATTTTTTTTACTGAACGAAACTGTTTAATCGCCACTTCCTTGAGATCCAGGTGTTTTCGTTCCAGATCTGAAGGTGCAATGTAAGGCTTGTCCCCACCACATACCTGTACAGAAGAGTACAAGACAGATTACTGGCTAGAAACAATTCACACTTAAAAAACATTCCCGGTTCACAGTTTTCAGTCTCAAAAAGTCAAGCCATCTACATGGTTCAGTTTTAAACTTGTTCATAATATCTCGTACGTAATCATAACCTATTTCTTGTATGTTTAATGGACTCGGGTAAAATAAATTCTCCAAGTATGACTAATACCAGTAAAGACAAAAAAAAAAAAAAAAAAAAAAATCTGTACCCGACTTCACAAGACTATGGGCAGAGAGTGGGTAAAAGAGAACACATAAAAAAGGTCCTTTAACGTTCTAGTTAACAAGTTTAGCACAGAAGTTGTCATTGGCCTTAAACTAATATTACATCAGAAGCTGCTAATAAGAGCACTCTGAATCACGCGTCAAAACTATTTTAGTATGATTTACGTAGTAACTTGCCACCTATATCGTGCACTCTAAACATGAGAATTATTTTCTTAGTTATTTCCAGCAGAGATGATGAAGGGGAATCAGTGAATGATGTATTGTGACAGTACGTAAGGAGCACAAATTATTTCAATTATTTAACTGTAAAAATCCTCTGTCTCACTTTAGTGTCAAATGTAAATGTTGCTTACAAACCTGCTCCATACTTTTGCAATAGATCTCTCTTGCTCCTGCTACCGCAGCAAGATTATTAGCTTCAGCTGTTGCCTAGAAAAATAAAACAAGATGTGCCAATTTTATGCAAAAAATACCCAGCGGCTCTATAAATTCTGACTAACACAATAAAGTCTATAGAGTGAACAAGTCTGAAAATGAACCAGAGAAAACATTATCAACTTCCAGTTTTCCTTTCCAATGGAAGGGATATAGTAATGGCTTCTAATGGGACTGCCTGTCTAATTTTGTTTTGCTTAGGTTTGTTAAAATGGGTTTGTAAAAAAAAAAAAAAAAAAAAAAATACCACACATGCTCAGGAAATTGTAGAGAATTAGACATACCCTAAGAAGTGTCAAGTCTCCAGATGTATAGAATTAAAAATTACCCATATGCTTGCTCTCTCATATCAGTATGACACAAGAGATTTTTAAATCCACAAAACTGCTTACTACAGGAGTTTTAGAAGAAAATACTATTCAATCCACTATAAAACTGAAAAATTGTCCAAAATAGCAAATCTTAAAAAACATAAACTAGATATGTATCTGAAAGAAATAAAACCTAAATTTGGGTGAAAAATTAACAGTATGAACACAATGAAATTAGTAAAATTTAGTAAGAAGTGACGGACATGAATATTAATTATTCTTGATTTATTAAATTCAGCTGCTTTATCTTTTAAAAAAAATAAACTTAGGTTAAAATAACATTGTCCCCAAAGAACACCTTTTAAAAAAAAGAGAGAGAAAAAAGAAAAAAAAAAAACCTGTATGTACTAGAAGCAGCTCTAAATCATTAATACCAAGATGAAATAAGCCTTACTAAAAACATTCAATGTCACAGACTCAGAGAAGAGAAGAAGTTTGGTTTAGACAGGCCCTTATTAAGCTATCTCCTGCAAGAGGAAGTTTTCTACACTTCTCTAGCAACTTTATTTTTGATGGCGTATGTGTGCAAGGTCTGCAATCATAGAAAAACTTCAGGACCCATGACCCGTATTGACTTAAATATCTGAAATTCATTTGCGTGCAAAGAAGCATAATCCCACTTCCAGCGTTTATCTCTAAACCAAAGGCTCTTCTCCTTCAAAAATAAATATACGTACAACACACACACTACCTGAAGCATGGACTTTGGATGTGGAAGTTCCTCTCCTTGATAAATCTTAATGTAAGCCTAAAAATATAAAAGACTCTTTACATTGGCAGGTTAAACAATTTGGCTCTAGATTTCCGAAGGGAAAAAAAAAATCCATTAAATATAAAAATAATTCATACTTTTAAACATATGTTAAATAATATCCTAGAGAGATGTTTCTAAATAGAATTCCAACGTGCATAAAAGTTATATTTAAAAGTAACATATACAATGCCACCCACTTTATGAAAAGGAATCCATAATTCTCCCCTACTGTTACTGTTTTAAATGTTAGACATTTTTACTCAATGTTTCACTTCAATCAAGTTAAATGATATTTCAGTTCAAGAAAAAAATTACCTAATTTGTGCTCTAAGAGTAAGAAGGAAAGATGACAGTTTTTAACAAGTCCATATAGAAATTGTTCATCTCAACTTTCTACTGACTGAATTACTTCACAACTAACCAAAAATGCTATGAAAGGGGCGCCTGGGTGGCGCAGTCGGTTAAGCGTCCAACTTCAGCCAGGTCACGATCTCGCGGTCCGTGAGTTCGAGCCCCGCGTCAGGCTCTGGGCTGATGGCTCGGAGCCTGGAGCCTGTTTCCGATTCTGTGTCTCCCTCTCTCTCTGCCCCTCCCCCGTTCATGCTCTGTCTCTCTCTGTCCCAAAAATAAATAAAAAATGTTGAAAAAAAAAAAATTAAAAAAAAAAAACAAAAAATAAAAATGCTATGAAAGTGACCAACTGTCCAATAAATGACCAAAAATATACTCTTAGTTAACTATAGTTTCCCTTCCATCTACCCGTAACTACTATGAATAACTAGAACCCTGATAATGGTCTTGCTCTGGCAAGCAAGCTACGAAGACTAAAGAAGAGCAGAGAGAGAAAAAAAAATCTACAAGTAATTGGATTCAGAAACCAGTTTGATACTTTCAGCTGCTCCTATTAAGTCCTCAAGAACTCAGAGAGAAGGCTCTTTTATGAGAACTTGAGAGGCAGAATGCCATTCCGCATATCCACTGTCCCTCACAAATGAGAGAGTGGCATTACAATTAATTACATGGTGAATGGCTCTTCCTCTCTCCCTACCAGAGCTGGAGGAAACGGAGGATAATCCCATAAACAAAACTACCGTCTAGAACATACAAGTTGTCTGCTATCATTTTAGATATCCTTAAAAATTGGTACAGCCAATGCAAAGAAGGGAAAATTATAAATTTCACTTTTTTGCTGTAAAATAAAGACAGGAAATTTCTTGTACATACATATGAGTTTTGAGTCAGCTATTTTTCTAACTGAGACCAAGTCATTTAATGTAGCAGTTTTCCTACCTTAAAGTATTCTACAAGATCTCTACAAGTGACTTTAGATCCACTTATCTCTTTTTCTACCAAATTCTCAGGGGCAAGCAGCAATGGAACCAGATTTCGAAGCTCTCGCTTAAAGTCTTCATCAATATCTAATGGAAACGAAATATAAACCAACATGTTAGTCAAAAGAAGACAGAGTAAAGAAGTCCCCACTGGTAAGAGCTAATAACATTGTTTCATGAAATGACAGTATACACGATCTATTCCTCGAGTACATTCATTTAAAAAACCTCATCCAAACACATCGTATCTCCTAGGAAAAAATACACTCTCCCCCTCCGCCCCTGCTCCATTTCCCTCATGCCCCAGTAATTCTTTCAGGTCAAATAATAAATTGTGGACTACCGCAATAAATTCCACATTAGTATTGACTAAACTATCCTTTTCAAAAGGCAAACAATTCGTGAAATTATACTAAATTTTAATACTAGATTTTGTTTTCCAGCCATTCTGTAAAAATTTCATTATTCCTCCAGCCTTTTGTCGTCATGCTCAAATCCTAGGACATACTCAAAAAATTACATCATCCCTAAAACAGAGACTTAAATCTGATTACATGAATACGATATACTGATAAAACATTTTACAGACTACAAACAGATGAAATACTGAAATGTTCTCAGCCTTCGGGATTTTTAGGACACCGGTGATGAACAACAGACCACATTATAAAATACGCTAATCCATACACTACAAGTCTACAACAGCCCAATGGAAAGCTAGACAGACCACACAGAGCATTAATATCACCTCATTAACAATGCATCAAAATGTCTTCCAGTAGAAGACAGAAAATTTAAGGAACCATGTATTTTTTTTTTTAAAACTCTCAGCCTCTAAAAAATAAATTCTGATTTTAGCAAGAATGGGAATTCCCACCTTTCAATCTCCCATCAAAACTAGGATTAGTTGCAACTTTAAGACCAGGATGTGGCAAAAGGAAGCAACCAAGATTTGAGAAACAATTGTGAATGTGCTTCCTTACATTCTGTAGCTCTTCATGTTGATTTTGTTTTACCTGAGGGCAGAAGGAGACAGCGTAAAGGCACAAACAAGGAAAAAAAGTTCTCAAGAAAACACACACACACTCACAAGTGTGCACACTTAACTCAGATGCTACTCCAGATGGGTATTTTTTGACAATATAAAATTTTACTGAAGATGCATTTCTGACCCCTTTAGTAAGACCCCACCCACTTTTGTCTTAAAACTAGAAAAGATGTTTTTTCCCATGTTAAGTATGAAAAAATACAAATACACAAAAAACTAATCAGAATATCCAACACCAGACTAACAAGTAGTGGCTGTGGTGTACAAACCAGTAAATAAATGAAGGATTTGCCTTTAAAGTATTTATAACAGCAAAGAGAAAAAACAAAGTACTAATTTGCTAATAAAAACGTTAGCCCTTGAGCAAGATAACAGCTCAAGTGAAAAAGCTCCAATAAAGTCCAAAGAACCTCTGAAACTTACTGGAATTTCAGTACTTACTCCACATGATCATTTATGATTGATGCTAGTTACCAGTGTTTTGGGAAGAGAGACTGCTATGTATTTTCTGGAAGAAAATCCTAAACTTAGACTTTTATTTAATTTATTTGTTTGTTTTTAATGTTTATTTTGAGAGAGCAAGTGCATGCAAATGGGGGGGGGGGGTGGGAGGGCAGAGAGACAGAGAGAGAGAGAGAAAGAGAGAGAGAGAGAGAGAGAATGAGAATCCCAAGCAGCCTCCGCACTGTCAGCGCAGAGCTAAACACAGGGCTGGATCAAACCATAAGATCATGACCTGAGGAGAAATCAAGAGTCGAGCCACCCAGCCCCTCAAACTTCGATTTTTTTTAGTAGCTACTTATCCCAATATAACTCATATACTCACTCAGACTCTTCTCAAACACCATTTAAAAAAAAAAAAAAAATGCACCATTTATAACTGACAAAACCTGGAAACTACCTAAATCTCCATCAAGAGTAGAATGAAGAAAATGTTGTCTATTCATGTAATGGAATACCGCATAGCAATGAGAATAAATGAACGAAACTACATGCAACAATATCTCAGAAACATACTATTAAGCAAAAGAAGCTAGACACAAAAGAATACATGTTGTATGTGATTCCTTTCATAAAAAGTACACACAGCACCTGTCAGGTCAGGACAGTACCAGAGGGCTTGGGGGTTAGTGGATGAAAATGGGTGCTGTTACGCACCTATGTTCAGTTTGTATAAATTCATCATCATCTGAGCAGTTTCCTGTATCATGTCAATGAGATTTAGAAAAAAAAAATCTTGTCTTTGAAGTACATGATTCTGAGTTGTTAACATGCCTGATGTGCTTTGTGTTAATTTCTTCTGAACAAACCAGAGAAAACTCTGACGGCTGAAATTATCTCTGACAACAGGGTCTAGAAATGCCTTTTAAAAAACCCAAAAATGAGGAATTGGCTTAATCTCATTTTAGTGATAAGAAAATTATATTATACTCCAAGTTTTTTAATGTGGTTGAGAAACTAAATGCATCATCCTAAAAGGAAATAAAATTTTATTAACCAAAAAAAGATGACCCTTCTACTTATGAATTTATGGGATTTTCATGTATTCTTTGTGTATGTGAGTAGGTGAGTAGTATCTGACCTGAGGTTTTCCCCAAGTACTTCCAGGGGAGGGTAACTTTAGGAAGAAAGGATCATGTTGGTGAGGCTATTCTTTAGGAATGGCCTTGGTGTAGCATATTGCGTGGGCCAGGAGTCCGGATATTTGGGTGCTAGTCCCAGTTATCAACAATTAGTTAAGCGACTAAAGGTACGTCACTGTTTTGGGTTCCAGTTATATTATATATTAAAAAAAAGAAGGGTGAGGGCACCTGGGTGGCTCAGTCAGTTGAGCATCTGACTTGATTTCAACTCAGGTCATGATCCCAGGGTGGTAGGACCAAGCCCCATGTCAGGCTCCGTGATGAGCATGGAGCCTGCTTAAGATTCTCTCTCTCTTCCCTTCTCCCCCTCTCCCCCTCTCCCCAGCTTGTGCACACTCTCTCAAAATAAAAAAAATAATTTAAAAAAATTTTTAAATAGATGATGTTTAAGATCCCTCTTCTAGCTCTATATGCTGTCAATCTAGGATAGTGACATCTCTTTGGAGAGAGGGTCTCACATCATCTGTGTTCAATATATGCACACTATATTATCCAGGCTGTCCCAAATGTTCAGAAGCTCAGCTGGGCCAGAAAGAGACACACATGCAATCTAAGTAAATTCAAAAAGTTAGTCTCCTTCAAATTTTTATATTTTGAGTACTGATTTACAGTTGGTTCTAAAGAGAAATACTTGTTCCTTAATTTCTATCCAAGGGCATTGGCCTCTTTGGCAGAAATACGACCAATTTACTTTCCATCCATTCTGTATGGAGCCACCTGGGCTAACCTGGGACACACGATTTATGCCAAAGACATTGAGAGACTGGAAGTCTAAGCAGTAGTCCAGACAGCCCGCTCCTTCATCTGGCTGGGTGCTTATGCTCTCCTCACTGGGAAATGGGGGCTTACCTGCAATCTCTTTTCAAGGAATTGTTTTCCACCTTCCAAACCATATGAATGTTCATAAGGATAACTCCAATCTCGAATCAAAAACATTAATGTCTATAGAAAGAAAACAGTGGAAATCATTTCTTACAAGATTTTACAAAAAAATCACTACTTTAACAATTTAACAATCACTCCCCTAAGAATTCCTTATCAAAAGTTATAGTAACCAAATGGTTAATACTGTTCATAGTGATAGCAAGGGCTTCCCTCAGCCAACAACACTCCCAGCCCCTATACCAAGCAACTGCCTCCATCTGAGAACTTCATGGTATGTAAAGAAAGAGCCACCACAAGCAATAATACAGGGTCTTAAAAAATGAACAAAAGGCCTAACAGGGCATACAGATCACAATTTTAAATCAAGGTTGTATAACTAAAAGACCAACTAATCTAATTTTAGACTGAATTTTTTACTCATATGTGCTTAGGATTCTCAATCTCAGCCCCTAAGTATTTGGACCAGTTCTTAGTTGTGCGTGGCTGGATGCTGAACAGCATTTCTGGCCTTCACGCACTATGCCAGTAGCATTAACCTCCCTTCAAAAACTGTGACAACCAGAAATGTCTCCAGACATTAGCAAAATTATCCCAGGTCAAAAAAAACTGATATAGGCCAAATGGAGTATATTTATCCATATACACAAAAAAGCCATAAGCTGCCCAGATATTTCATAAGAGTGATCACTTGAGCCAGACAAGACTGAGGCAGAATCAATGTAAACCCACCAACACTTGAGAATCACCAGCAATGCTGTCACACAGAAAGAATTTCAGAGACTGATGAGCAAACAGGGTGTAGTCATTCCCACCTCCTATAACACAACCGACTAAATAGTACTAAACGTCAACTTATAAATTACACTTACTTCAAAAAAGAAACTATCTGAAATTAACTTTGTTTTTGTTTTTGTTTTTTTAAATCTCTGTCATGACAGGACTCCACAGAAGCAAGCATAACATATGCTTCTCAAATAACTCCACCCAGGTTAATTTCTGACTTAATAATCTGTACCTGACATTTTAAAGGAATAAAAAACATATGGAGATTGAAGAGGTGGAGGGAGGGGACAGGTCTAATAAATTCTGGAACTTTTCTACATGAAACCAAAATAAAGAATAACAGGACTAACCTCAACTTGTAATATACCACAAAAAACAAAAACCAAAAAAAAAACCAGTAATATTATTCTGTAATAGTTTACCATGTATAAAAGAAATTTACATGACTGTCTAAAGTTTAGGAATTAAATAATCTCTAAGAGAAAACACTAACCATTTAATCTAAGTATTAAGGATCAAACTATATTCATTAGTTCTATTTCCTATTCTGTGAGCCTACTGCTGATCAGGTGGTAATGACATTAGTTTCAACTCCACTGAATCTGCTGCTAAAAATGAATTTTTTGTAATATCCTCTTACCTTTTAAGTATCTTCAGACTTAAAAGACAGGTGGCTTGATAGCTATTTATAGGTAAGTTTTTAAAAAGGATAAAATGCTTATTTACCTGAAATGGTTTCTGGTAGATTTCTTCCATCGCAAGTCTGCCGTACTCTGTAAATAACTATTAAAGCAAGTTATTTAAAATAACGCCCCCAAAGAGATTGAAAGAAGATATCTGTAAAGCCTTTCTGTATCAGACATCAGAGACTTTAAAATCATTTGAAAGTTAAGCACTTAATTTTCTAACAGACTGGGCGTACATTAAAATTTCTTCTAGTTAAGAAGTCATACGTCAATTTAAACTCATATAATATTCAATCTTCTTATACTAAAATGGGCTTCCAGATGGAAAGTCACGATTAAACACGAATTATATTTTCAATTCTTTGGCACACATTCTTTGAGAAATACATACTTGCAAGTGTTGAAGATCATCTTCTTGAATATTCTGAGACAAATTATATACCTGTTAAAACAAAATAATCTTTTTATTCTTTTTTTTTTTTTTAATACCCAGCTGTTTCTAACTTTACTTGCAGAAATGGAGGTTATTTTATAACCTTAGCACAAATGAATCATTTAGCCATTAGCTTAACCAGTGGCACATGAAAAGGATTTTCTCTTTTTTCCTAACAGGATAAACATTAAGGGGGAAGCAGTGGTAGGAAATTAGGTAAAAATCATGAATACACACATAAGGGACCTAGAAAGTAGCAGACATTTTTAAAAGTATGTCACGTAATAAGGTTTTTTTTTCCTCCTTTTCAGTTTCTTTAATGTTATAACATAATCATTTTTTTTTTAATTTTTTTTTTTTCAATGTTTTTTATTTATTTTTGGGACAGAGAGAGACAGAGCATGAACGGGGGAGGGGCAGAGAGAGAGGGAGACACAGAATCGGAAACAGGCTCCAGGCTCTGAGCCATCAGCCCAGAGCCTGACGCGGGGCTCGAACTCACGGACCGCGAGATCGTGACCTGGCTGAAGTCTGACGCTTAACCGACTGCGCCACCCAGGCGCCCCAACATAATCATTTTTTTAATAGAGTGAAGATTGCTTTCACAATTCTTTTTTTTTTTTTTAATGTTTTTTATTTTTGAGAGAGAGAGAGCATGAGCAGGGGAGGTGCAGAGAGGAAAGGTAGACAGAGGATCCAAAGTAGGCTCCATGCTGACAGCACAGAGCCCGACGCGGGGCTCGAACTCATGAACTGTGAGATCATGACCTGAACCAAAATTGGCCGCCCAGCTGACTGAGCCACCCAGACGCCCCCCACAATTATTTTTCTAAGTCAATGAATATGAGGGGCATAATTCTACAAAGATATTTTCCTCCCTGGTATAATCATAGTGTGAGTGAGTGAGTGTATTTTATAGTTTATATGTAGTTTATATTTGTTTATATATTTATATATTCATATATTCATTTATATATTCACGTATTTATATATTATATTTACATATAGTTTATATATATATAGTTTATAGCTTACATAAGTAGTTCATAGTTATTTGGTGGGTGTCCCAACTACCACAAACTCTAATATGGCTCTTTTTTTTTTCTTTACTTTAAGTAAATCGTTTGTCTAAATAACTTAAAATGAAAATTTTACCAGCCTGTAGTAGCTGAACAAATAACAGTAGGTGGCACTCTTTCCCTTTCTAGACTTTTTTAGGAGGCTCTCCAAGGCACAGAGCCCAGAGCTGAAGGTATTAGTGTCAAGGAAGGGAAACTGGAGAAAAGACTGTATTTGAAAAAAAGGTCCAATCCTTCTGAGTCAGGTTAAAAAGTGACATAGGTCATCACAGGAGAAAAGCGGGTGTCCACAGATGTCACCTCTGCTGAAAGACAACTTATGTCTAAGAAAACAGGGTTACTCCAAAGACAGAACAATTTGTTCTAAGGGCAAATAAGTGATAATCTAGCTGAATCACTCAGAGGTCAAGAATATAAACAGCCAAAATAGGCCAGCAAACCTAAAATGACATTCTCAGCTGACTAACTCCAAACATGGTACTTAAAAAGTAATTAATGACTGAGATGATTACACTGGAGCCAAACTTACAATCTAAAAACATGACCAACCTATTCTTACCCATAGGGCCTTAGCTTTTAGAAAACAGGTTGAGATACCTTCATTGTCAAGGCCAGGTTGCAAACAGCAAAGAGAAAAGAGGATCTGTTTACCTTAGATCATTAGTACTTAGCACATGGACTCTTAATAGATGCTCAATAATCATTTGTTGAAAGAATAAATGACAAGAGGATTTGTCATTTATTTATCAACCAGATAACTTATGTAAGGAAAAGAAATGTAGTCTCAAAGAGGAAGAAAACAATAATAAAAATAATTTTAACCTTTGTTATTTATTGTTTACAAAGCACTTTCTTATGCATTATCTCATTTAGATCTTATTTCCACCTCCACACAACAATCACAGCTAAGATGGATAAAATCCTCATTTTACAGATAAGAAAGTGGCTGAGTGGCTCTAAGTGGTTATCCAAAACCAGGCCTCCTACTATCATAAGGTTGAATATATAAACAAGAGAACACCAAGGTACAAGCTTCAGAACAGAGAATTCCCTTAGATTATATTTTAAGGTAAGCTACAGAGCCAGCTAATTCGAGGGGCACAAAGATTGGCTTCTGCCTGCCTCAAGGAAATGGCAGTTGTGCCACCTTGTAGGATTAAAAAAGAAAAAAGAAAAAAAAGTAGAACAAAATGGAGAAAAGATACTCTAAGGGCTCCCCCCAAAGTATCATTTAATTGGTAGTAAGAGAGCTCCCAGCCCTATAATAAACAGAAGCCAAGCTGAAAAGTACTCCTTTTTTATATCAGAATAACATCCCAAATTCCCTTCCATTCTGACAGCTATTTCAAATTGAAGAAGGAAGGAAATGGGAACTTACAGAGACCAGACATATGTTCTGAATATTACCAGAAAAGAAAACCAGAAAGCATTACAAAAATTCCAAGACACTGTGACAGAATCACTTATGATCTACCATCAGTAAGAAACCTCTATTATCTCAGAAGGAGCACATATTTCTAATACTTGCATATACACTTCTGGATACATCATCACCTGCTAGGGCTAACCACCTTATTCAATAATTCATTTTTCAGTCAGAGAAGCATCGACCACAGATGATCTCACAAAGAGACAATAAAGAGATACAAAATGACATGTGGTGGTTTAATTCAGTCCATCAGTCTAAATTATACAGAAAAGAGATGGCCTAGTTTGAAGAGACAAGAACTTGATACAATACCAAACACAATTAGAATATACAGTAAGTGAAAACCAGAAGGGATTTTATTACCCCTTTCTAAATTAAACGGGTCCTATAAGTCCTTAGTGTATCAGAGAAACATCACATACATTTCCTAAGTTAAATATGAATTAATTCTTATGCCTCTATCACCATTAGTTCAAATAATCAAGTACTAGTTGTCATATATGTTAAGAAGAAAACTAAGTTTAATTACTTGGGTTTTTTTTTTTTTTAGTTGGTTAGCCAAAATATAAAAGACATGTTGTACACCTTACTGTATCTGGGAACCACATGACTGAATTCAATTAAAAATAACATGCAGTAGCTTTTCCTTAAAAAAAAAAAAAAAAAAAAGGCATAGATGCTATGATGAAAAACCAAAGGGCCTGGATCTTGGTTTATTACTTCCTACATAACCAAAGTATGAAATTTCACATTGTGAGCCAGAACAGTAAGCGTGAAATGTACACGACCAATGAGAAATGTAAATAACTCTGACTTTAATCCTTTTTTCTCGGGGGGGGGGGGGGGGGGGGCACCTGATTAAGCAGCCGACTTCGGCTCAGGTCACGATCTTACGGTTTGTGAGTTTGAGTCCCACATCGGGCTCTATGCAGACAGCTCACATCCTGGAGCCTGCTTCAAATTGTGTCCTCCTCCCTCTCTCCCTGCCCCTCCCCCGCTCACACTCTGTCTCTCTCTCTTTCAAAAACATTTTTTAATGTTTATTTAAAAAAATTTTTTTTAATCCTTTTTTCTCCAATGAAAAGGCATTTTGAGAAAAAGCAAAGGTATTAGGACTATCTGACCCAATCATAGCACAGCACTTCATGTCTCACCTGGACCGAGCTAGTCATGGTGCTCAGAGCGAATACCGTTGCGCAGTCTTTGATAGTTGACTGGCTATCAAAGGCACCCTGGGTATCCATTAGCAGCACAGCCACCTAGGAATTTAAAAGTTTAAAATACTAAGTAAAACACTCATCAGTAATGACTATTAAAACCAAATTTAAAATGATAAATGTCGTTTATAGCAGTATTATCAGCAATAGCCGAACTATAGAAAGAACCCAAATATCCATCAACTGATGAATAAAGATGTGTGTACACACTAGAATATTACTCAGCCATCAAAAAGAATGAAATCTTCCCATTTGCAATGATGTGGATGGAGCTACAGTGTATTACACTAAGCAAAAAAAGAGAAAGACAACTAACTTATGATTTCACTCATATGTGGAACTTAAACAGAAGAAAGGAACATAGAAGAAGGGGGGAAAAAGAGAGGGAGGCAAACTGTAAGAGATTCTTAACCATAGAGAACAAACTGAGGGTTGATGGAAGGGAGGTGGGCAGGGGGATGGGCTAAACGGGTGATGGGTATTGAGGGCACTTGTTGGAGTGCCTGGGTGGCTCAGTCAGTTGAGCATCTAACTTTGGCTCATGTCATAAGCCGGTTCATGAGTTTGAGCCCGACATCAGGCTCACTACTGTTAGCACAGAGCCCACTTTGGATCTTCTGTCCCCCTCCCTCTCTCCCCCTCCCCTGCTTATGTTCTCTCACAAAAATAAAAACAAACTAAAACTAAATAAAATTTAAAAAAAAAAAAAAAAAAGGAGGGCTGGGGCACCTGGGTGGCTCAGTTGGTTAAGCATCCAATTCTCAGTTTCAGCTCAGGTCATGATCTTACAGTTCATGAGTTTAAGCCCCACATTAGGCTCCACACTGACAGACAGAGCCTGCTTGGGATTCTCTCTCTCTCTCTCTCTCTCTCTCTCTCTCTGCCCCTCCCCTACTCTCTCTCTCTCTCTCTCTCAAAACAAATAAATAAACTTAAAACTAAGGGGAAAAAAGGAGAGCACTTGTGATGAGCACTGGGTGCTGTATGTAAGTGAGGAATCACTGAATTCTACTCCTGAAACCAGTATTATACTATATGTTAACTAACTAGAATTTAAATAAAAACTTGAAACGAAACCAAACAAAACCCAAAGAGACAAATAAAAAAAATATAAGAAAATAAAATGAAATAATGTCAAAATCAGCAATTAAGTCAAGAAAAGTACTCTACGCTACATATCTCACACATTTTGACATAATCCATATATGTTATGTTAAAGTTATCAGACATTAATAGCTCTGTGTTGTTTTGATCTTTAGTATGAGAAAACAGTTCAAAAAAAGAATATGGAAGGAAAAAAAAACAGTAAAAAATATAAACAGAATTTTACTTTTGTTCCATTAGGTCTGTCAATCACAAATACTTCATTCCAGACTTGTATGCCTGTTGTTTCTCTTTCGCAACCACCTCGCCATGTAAAGCCAGTCAACGGTTCATTGTTTCCACCAATCCAACTTTGAGAATCCTGTTAAAGTCAAGCATAAATGTAAAATAAAACACAAAAAATAAAGAACTGAGGAGAAGTGTAAGAAATCACCCATTGTTTATTTTATAGATGAGGCAAGGCAGGTAAGTCCAGCAAGATAAGATACACGGTAACATTACACAAGTAGTTACGAGAGCAATCCCAAATCCCACCTGAGGTGCTTTGTCTTAGAGATGTGGTCTCCTACAAACCCGAACCTTCTCAAATCTCAGATTTTTGCTGTCTAGATTTCTATATAAGTGAGGCCACACCCACTTGTTCCCATTTTGAAAATTTCCTATGTTTAAAAAGCATAAAAAAATAGATGCCAGCTATTGTGACATCTTCTTGTACAGATAAGCACCACTCAATTCCAGAGAGAATGGCTGTCAAAAAAGCACTGCTCTCTTAGAATAGCTTATACTAAAAATGCTTTTCACACTGCCTTAATTTTTCTCTTTAAAAAATATCTACTTTAAAAATAACCACAAGACTTGCTTGGACCTGATTCAAACAATTGTAAGAAAAAAAAAAAAAGTCTTTTTCAAAACCAAAAGGGAAATCTGAACTCATGCTATTTTACTAGGCGGTGCTAACTCAGAGTAAAAATGATTGTTTGGCATGATAACAGTATTGTGGGTAATACTAACAATAACATAGTTCTTATCTTTTAAAAACTCAAGTTTATGATGAAAAATACGCTTCATATTTGCTTTAAAATATTGCAGCAAAAAACTAAAAGCACAGAGAGGAATACAGATGAAAGAAGATCAGCAAAATGTTGACACATCCAGTGGGATTCATGATGTTATTCTATCTTCGGATATGTTTAAAATTTTCCCCATAATAAAATGTTTTAACTAAAATCACAAGACTAGGGGCGCCTGGGTGGCTCAGTTGGTTGTTAAGCGTCAACTCTTGATTTGGGCTCAGGTCATGCATGATCTCATGGTTTGTGGGATCAAGCCAAGCCCCAAGTTTGCTTGGGATTCTCTCTCTCTCTCTCTCTCTCTCTGCCCCTCCCCTGCTCACACTCGCTCGCTCTCAAACACTTAAAAAAACATAAATTAAACTAAATTAAATAAAATCACAGGGCCAAATGGTTCTAATTAAAAATTGTGAAATAATATGAAAATTAAAATACTTGTAAGATAATTTATCTGGAAAAGTATATCTTGGACATAATACATGAGTACCTTTGACAGATATCAAGACCTCTACACTTCAGCATACTTAAAGCCCACACAACCTTTACTCAAAGTACCCCATAGGAAAAATTCCCTTGTTTCAGAAATACTTCTGATAAGCTTAGATACATAGTTCAAAACAAATAACAAAAACAACTCAAATTAGGAGTAAAGATGTTTAAGGTAGGCCCAACGAGGGATGTAGAAATTTATGAAAAACAGATAAGGTTGGGGAAAAAAAGTGTTGTCCAGGCCACCACCTAATGTGAAGATCAGCCTTAAACTTCCAACCATCTGTAATTATTCCACAAAACTCCCATCCCCAGTAGGTTACCAACTTTATCAATCACAAAATTCTCTTCTTCACCTTTCAGAACCTTCAACGTAAGGCCCTCATCTCTCTGTTGGTGACAAGGCTGCCTCATAGCACAACTCCATTCACACTATATACTAAGGACCTGTGCTTCAGAAGGGACCCTTCACGGGGATTAGAAGATTAATGGTACCCCCTAAACAAGCCCAGTTGGGGCTGTGCCCCTGGACTATATTTTGGATGCTCCAAATAGATTTTCTTACACCTCCATGCTGTACTCTCCAACTCATTCTTCCGTAGTCATTTAATTTTCCCAACAAGCGATGGAATCATGCTACTGTCCTAAAAAAAAGCCATCTGTAGTTCTTCATTTACCTATAGAACTATCTGGAGATCTGTTGAACATAACCAACCTTTACTTTTCCTATCTCTGCTCCCAATATTCCCGATAGTCCCCCTAACACACAGACATAATTCCTGTTGCTACCATACCAAAAAGGTCACTATATTAAACAAATATTTAAGTTGTTTAGTATAGCTCTATCTTTTCTACCTGTTCTCTGCTTGAACTGAGCCAGCAATTCAAGAAACTCCCAACTTTTCTGAACTCTTAAAGAATATTATAACTACAGATGGTTATCTTTACACAGCTTTACACTGCACTTCTTATGTGAGTCTTAAGAGCACAGGCTATAAATTCCACCTGTTTACCAAACTGCTCCTACCAAAGTATCTCAGCCCATTTTTGGCTCTCACATGTGGATTCTCATTCCGCTAACGATGTTGAAGTGGCACTAAACAAACTGATTATTTTTAAAAGGTCCAACCTACGTAAATAACTTAAAAGAATCTACCCTGTTAGAGACATCTGTTTTCATTCTACCTTTTACTTATATTCTCATATAGGATATAGAGAAATAAGATAAATAAGTTCCATGAAGAAGGAAGTTTTGTCTGTTTTTTTCCTCAAAACATAGAACCACATTTCCATGACAATTACTGGCTTGTAGCAGGCACTCAAAATACTTGTTCAAGGGGTGCCTGGGTAGCTCAGTTGGATGAGTGTCTGACTTTGGCTCAGATCACGATCTTGTGGTTGGTGGTTCAAACCCTGCACTGGGCTCAATACTGTCAATGTGGAGCCTGCTTCAGATCCTCTGTCCCCCACTCTGCCCCTCCCCTGCTTGTGTGCATACACACGCTCTCTCTCAAAAATAAATGTTAAAAAAAATTTTTTAGGGGCACCTGGGTGGCTCAGTCAGTTAAGCGTCCGACTTCAGCTCAGGTCATGATCTCACTCATGGTTCATGAGTTCGGGCCCCTCACTGGGCTCTGTGCTGACAGCTCGGAGCCTGAAACCTGCTTCAGATTCTGTGTCTCCCTCTCTCTCTGTCTCACCCCTGCTCATGCACTGCACTTGCTCTCTCAAAAAGAAACATTATTCAATAAATGAATACATAAGAAATTTTAGTTATTAAGCTTCAATGTGTTCCTTTTTGAGCATAAATAAGAAATATGGAAGAAATATCCCTTTTACTATTCTTCAAAATAATTACACAGACAAGACCGTAAAAATAAACTTTAAGAAGTAGAGATGATTGAAATCATAGGCTAACACGTTTGTTAATCTGACCCTCTCTAAAACGTTAAAAAGAATTGGTGTCTCGGGGTGCCTGGGTGGCTCAGTCAGTTAAGCATCCAACTCTTGATTTCAGCTCAGGTCATGATCTCATGGTTGGTGAGTTCAAGCCCCCCCGATGGGCTCTACACTGTCGGCACAGAGCCTGCTTGGGATTCCCCGCCTCTCTCTCTCCCTTTCTTTCTGCCCCTTACCACTCATGTGTGCTCACTCTCTCTCAAACCTAAACTTAAAAAACAAAAAACAAAAAAACAAAAAAAAACTGGTGTCTCAAAAAAAAATTAGTGTCTCATGAAAAAAAAAATCTATTATCATCTTTTCTTAGTCTACCCTGTAACTAAACTGATCTGATCAGTCAATAAAAGGATGAAAGAAAAGGCAAATCAGAGAGCTAGCTAATCCAGACTAATAAGTTTTGCTATTTTTAAACCTGAAGTTAAGAAGTCTATCTCTGTATCATACTAAATACTGATAACTTACATAAAATGTGTTCATACATTCACTCAACAAGTATTCACTGAACACCCTACCATGTGCCAGCTACTGTTCTAGGTTCTAGGGATACAGCAGTGCATGAGAACAAACATTCCTGCCCTCCAGGAGCATTCTAGTTAATTCTAGAAGCAGACTCACTGATACTACTTGTCGTAAATTACTAAAAACAAATCTAAGAACTTGAAAAATAGTAATCTGGTACCATTTAGTACTGTGGAGGCAAAAAAAAAAAAAAAAGCCTTAAAACTCAAAATTCCAAAAATAATCAGTCCTCCAGTAAAATTAAAAGGGAAGATCTTTTAGAATAAACCTCAATGGTAAAAAGTAATCTGAAAACACCCAAACTTCAAATACCACAAATAAACATAAGCCCTTGCCAAAAAGACTTACCAATGTAATTATCAACAGAAGAACCCCTACCTACTCTAAATAGTAAGACACAAATTCTTACTTCACCATAGGAAAGATAACATTCCTTGGTAACAAAGTGAAACAACAGCTAGGTAAACTTTATCCAAAGGATAAAAAAATGCTGATTGGAAGGGGTATGTGCCCCCGCCCCCATGATTACAGCAGCGCTATCGACAATAGCCAAATTATGGAAAGAACCCAAATGTCCATCGACTGATGAATGGATAAAGAAGATGTGGTATGATATTCAATGGCGAATATTACTCGGTGATCAAAAAGAATGAAGGGGAGCCTGGGTGGCTCAGTCAGTTGAGCATCTGTTTTTAGCTCAGAGCATGATCTTGCGGTTCCTGGGTTCGAGCCCCACATTAGGCTCTGTGCTGATAGTTCAGAGTCTGGAGGCTGCTTCAGATTCTGTGTGTGTCTCTGTCTCTCTCTCTCTCTCTCTCTCTCTCTGCCCCTCCCCCTCTCGTGCTCTGTCTCTGTCTCTCAGAAATAAATACATGTTAAAAAAATTTTTTTTAAAAGAATGCAATCTTCCATTTGCAACAACACGGATGGAACTAGCGTGTATTATGCTAAGTGAAACAAGTCAGTCAGAGAAAGACAAATATATGATTTCACTCATATGTGGAATTTAAGAAACAAAACATGAATATAGGGGAAGGGAAGCATAAATGAGATAAAAACAGAGAAGGAGGCAAACCATATGAGACTCTTATATACAGGGAACAAACTGAGTGTTGCCGGAGAGGTGTTGGGTGGAGGGATGGGTTAAATGTGGGATGGGCATTAAGGAGGGCACTTGTTGAGATAAGCACTGGGTGTTGTATGTAAGTGATGAATCACTAAATCCTACTCCAGAAACCATTACTATACTACATGTTAACTAACTTGGATTTAAATTAAAAAAAAAGAAAAAGAAAATCTTAATCTTATAAATCTACCTCATTTAGGAGGTAGGCTATTAATAACACCCAAATGAGTGGATAGAAAAATATACACATTCTGACCACCAAGCATCATTTAGTGTTTTCACTTAAAATATGTAAGAATACTCCGCAAGTTCTAGAACAAATTAAGAAGCATTAGAGTCTTAAAACAGTTTAAAACTGTCTCACATCTTACCTACCCCCATGTCCAATTCCTCCCTTTAGGGCTACACAAATAGATAACATTATGACTGACCCAAGTCACAAGCTCAGACAAAGGACAAGTCTATTAACCTAGGTACGTACTAAAGAATTTTAAAAACCTAGTTAAAAATGTCCTTGACTTTGAAGACATTCTGCTAAGTAAAGTAAGCTAGCCGCAAAATAACAAATACCTTATGATTCTACTCATATGCAGTACCTCGAGTAGCTAAACTCATGGAGACAGAAGAAAATGGTCCATGGAGGGGGAGGGGAAAAAATGGGAGTTTCATGGGTATAGAGATTCAGTTTGGGAAGGTAAAAAAGTTCTGGGACATTAAAAGAAAGGAAAACTACAGATCCATATATCCCATGAACACATATGTAAAAATATTCAACAAAACATTAGCTAGTTAAATCTAACAACATTTATTAAAGAATTATCACCACAGCTAAATGGGACTTATTCCATGGGATGCAAGATGGACTCGATATTTAAAACATTAACAATATAATCAATCATATCAAGAAGCTAAGAAAAATCACATGTTCATCAATAGATACATAAGAAGCATTTGACAAAATCCAACATCCGTTCATGATAAAAAAAAAAAAAAAAAGAAACAAAAGCAAGCAAACAAAAAACCTCCCAACAGACTACGAATAAACAGGAACTTCAAAAAAACTCCTACAGCTGAAGTCATACATAATGGTGAGAACCTCACTGCTTCCTCCCTGAAGATTAAGAAAAGAGTAAGGATGTCTTACCACTTGTACTCAACATTGTACTGGAGGTTCTAACCAGGACAGTTAGCCAGAGGTACTTCAAAGAGAGAGTAGAGGTACTTAGATTGGAAAGGAAAAACTAAAACTGTATTTACAGGTGACATGATCTAGTATACAGAAAACTCTAAAGAATACACTAAAAAACTATCAGAACTAATGCAGGAATTGAGCAAAGTTGCAGGATACAAGATCAGCATAAAAGAAATCAACTGTATTTCTATAAGCTTGCAATGAATGATCTTGAAAATGAAATTAAGAAAACAATTCCAAATGTAAAAGCATCAAAAAAGGAATAAATTTAATAAAAGAAGTAACACATACTCTGCAAACTATAAAGATCTAAATAAAGGGAAAAACATCCCATGTTCATGAACTGGAACACTTAAGATGGCAATACTCCTCAAGTTGATCTTTCATGTTCAACCCAATCACCAACAATCCCAGCTAACCTCCCATAGAAACTGACAGGCTAAATCTAAAAATCAACGGAACTGCAAGGGACCGAGAATAGACAAACTTACTAAAAACTTACTACAGAGCAACAGTAATCAAGACAGTATGGTACTGGCATAAGAACAGACCTATGTAGACCAATGAAATAAAACTGAGAGCCCAAAAATAAAATTGAGAGTCCAGAAATTAGTTTGATCAACTAATTTTCAACAAAAGTGCCAAGACCATTCAATGGAGAAAGAATAATCTTTCCAACAAATGCTGGGACAACTGGATAAGCAGATATAAGAGAACTGAAGCTAGATCCTTATCTCATTTCATTAACATGCATTATTATATACTAATGTATTATAATTAGTGAAATATTATATATTAGTATATATTCATATAATTATAGCATTGTAAGCCAAATGGTGGAAAACCCAAATATCCATTAACTGATAAAATGTGGTATATCTATACAACAGATTATCAGGTCTTAAAAAGGAATGAAACATGATAATGCTACAACACAAACCTTTAAAAGTACTAAGTGAGGGGCGCCTGGGTGGCCTAGTCGGTTAAGCGTCCGACTTCAGCTCAGGTCACGATCTCACAGTTCGTGAGTTCAAGCCCCGCGTCGGGCTCTGTGCTGACAGCTCAGAGCCTGGAGCCTGTTTCGGATTCTCTGTCTCCCTCTCTCGGACCCTCCCCCGTTCATGCTCTGTCTCTCTCTGTCTCAAAAATAAATAAACGTTGGGGGCGCCTGGGTGGCGCAGTCGGTTAAGCGTCCGACTTCAGCCAGGTCACGATCTCGCGGTCCGTGAGTTCGAGCCCCGCGTCAGGCTCTGGGCTGATGGCTCGGAGCCTGGAGCCTGTTTCCGATTCTGTGTCTCCCTCTCTCTCTGCCCCTCCCCCGTTCATGCTCTGTCTCTCTCTGTCCCAAAAATAAATTAAAAACGTTGAAAAAAAAAAAAATTTTAAAAAAAAAATAAACGTTAAAAAAAAAAAAATTTTTTTAAATAAATAAATAAAAGTGCTAAGTGAAAGAAGCCAATCACCAAAAGACCACATATTATATTTCATTTATATGTATGCACAGAATAGGCAAATCTGTAAAAACAAAAAACAGACTGGTGGTTCCTTAAGACCAAAGGTTTGGGGATGGTGGAAGGGGAAGTGATAGCTAAAGGGTACAGGTTTCATTTTTTTCACTGTGAAGGGAAAAAGGTGCTCTAAAATCGATTGTGGCGATGGTTGCACAACCCTGGGAATATACTAAAAACTCATGAAACTGTGTGGTTTAAGTGCATAGATTATACGGTATGTCAATTATATCTCAATAAAGCTGTTAAAAGAAAAAGAAAAAATCAAATATATTTAGTACACAAACTTAAGAAAGACTCCCAGTCATACAAAATCCACCCAATAATACTACAAAAGTCTAGGAGGAAAAGGAAGGTCATTGGAGGTTCTGCTATATATCCATCTATAGTGCAATATGTCATAAACGCTATGGCTTAAGTATGCTTTTTTTTTTTAAAGATTTTTTTATTTTTAAGTGATCTCTACACCCAATGCAGGACTCGAACTTACAACCCCAAGATCAAAAGTAGCATGCTCTACCAACTTAGCCAGCCAGCCACTCCTAAACTTGCTTTTTTTTTTTTTTTAAGTTTATTTGACAGAGAGAGAGAGAGAGAGAGAGAGAGAGAGAGAGAGAGAGAAAGCAAAAGTGGGGGAAGGGGAGCAAGAGAGAATCCCAAGCAGGCTCTCTGCACTGTCAGTGGAGAGCCTGGTGCAGGGCTCAAACTCACAAAAAAGGAGACTGTGACCTGAGCCAAAGTCACACACTCAACTGAGCCACCCAGGCACCCCTAAACTTGCTTCTTCATGAAAGGATTATGGTGAACATTATCCAAAGTATCTACAGAAAATGCATCCTATTAGATCTTTTTTAAAAAATGTGTAAGAAAAAAAAATGTTTCAAATAGTGAGAACGAAACATTCTTGAAGTAAAACTCATGAGTTAAGTAGTAAAACTGTCTAGGAGAATAAGGGAGGGAGGCAGGGGGTTAATGACTTTAAGAAAGTATTTCTTGGGGCATCTGGGTGGCTCAGTCAGTTAAGCATCCGACTCTTGGATTTTGGCTCAGGTCACGGTCTCCCGGTTGTGAGACTGAGTCCCATGTTAGGTTCTGCTCTGGGCATGGAACCTGTCTGGGATCCTCTCTCTCTCACCCGCTGCGCTGCCCAGCCCTGGCTTGTACATGCTCGCTTGTTCTCTCTCTCTCTCTCTCTCTCTCTCTCTCTCTCTCTCTCTCTTAAATAAATAAATAAATAAATAGATAAACAAACATATTTCTTCACCAGAGACCATTAATGTAAAAGAAATTTAAATTATACAAGACTGTTTAACTCCCTGAATGTCTTAAAACTGTGTTTGAGTAATCAGTGTTTATGTTAACCATCTATTACTTACGATATCTTTTAATAGATGACCTAAATAGAATCAAGTACTTTAGAAATAGTAAATTTTAACTTAAAAGGAACAAAGACTTCAGAATGGAAAAAGGTCTGTTAGAACAAATAATTTATGTTCTCTCAAGTCCACATATGTGATGACATAGTATCATATTTTTGATGAAAATACAAAACAGGCAGTATACACATTTGGGGCTTAAAGCTGGAGAGCTGTTTGAAAGACTACAAATGGCACAACATTTTCAGGGAATAGATTCAGGAATGCAGCCGAGAAAGCCTCTCCTAAGACAGTGCTATAAGGACTTTGAACAATATATTGTAGACTCCTCTGCTTCTGCTTCCTCCAGCTTTGGTAACACTTGTTGAAGTTTTTCTAACTGAAATTACTCACACTAATTTTAAACCTGCACATGAAAGAACAGATTAGTTTCAATGCAGAAATCAAAATCTAGGAGGAAAAGAAAGCCAGTGAGCTAATGGAAAAAAGGTAGTCCACAGTCCACATAACTTCTATACTCACTCCTTAGCTTACATTCAGGGATAAAAATAAGGGAACCAATTTTTATTTTCCTTACTGACTTAAAATTCTGATCAAATTTGGCTGGCTTCTCGCATAGGCAAAAATAGTAATAATATAACACTTAAAATTTCCACAGCTTGTTACATAAGTTACATACATTGCTTCACATATAATGAGTGAAATTCACAAATGTGAATGCAGTTAAAGTAATAATTAAATGAATAAGCTACGTTTCTACAGTAAATATGGTAACAGTTTTATAAGCATGACCCTGTATAGAGTACAATGATGACCTAAAATTAACACAACGCACACCTATCAGAATCGCTAAAGTTAAAAAGACTGACAATACTGTTCATAAGATGTATAACAAATTTAAGTCTCTTACATTGCTCAAGGAAGTGCAAATTGGTAAAACCACTTTGGAAAAAAATTGTGGCAGTCCCTAGTACAGTGAAATGGGCTTTATGAACCTAGCATTTCTACTCCTGGTTATATACCCAACAGAAATAAGTGATTATGTCACCAAGACTTGCACACAAATATTCATGGTAGGTTTATTCATAATGGACAAAAATTACAAACAACCCATATGTCTTCCAAAAGAAGGAGTAAACAAATTGGTATCTTCACCCAATAACCTACCACTCAGCACTAACAAACAACGATTACTGGATCATGCAATAACATGGATAAATCTCTTAGATTCAATGAAATCACACACAGGAGCGCATACTTTATGATTACATTTATGTAAAGCTCAAGGGTAGACCAAACTAATCTATAGTGATGTAGATCAGGATGGTGGTGGACTCTGAGTATTGGAGAGAGTAATACTTGGCAGGGGAAATGAGAGAGCCTTCTAGAGTGCTGGTAGTATTCTCCTTCTTGATCTGAGTGGCAGTGGTTACAAAAAGTATAGGTACACACAAATTTACTGGCTATCCTAAGATTTATGCACTTTATTATTATATGCAAGTTATACCACACAAAAAAAACAAAGAATAAAATGACCCTAGGCAGAACCTTTTAAAAGTACCGTTCATCCTCCAAATACATTTCTTTCTTAAAAAAGGAACATGAAACAAACCAAGTTTTCCTTCATGCATTCACACATTTCTCACAAGCCCCACATCTCAGACAATGTTAGCCTTAGGGAAAAAAAGGGTGAAATCAAGTTCAATATCCCATATGGCCAATTTGGAGGTATTTGTGCTTTTGGCAAATTATACGTACGTAGCAGCACATATGATCTTTAAAACTGTTCTTACTCCTGATCTCTGGAAGCAGTTCTGGGAGCAGCTCTTTAAATAATAATCATCATAATAATAATATCATCTACAATTTCTCTTAAAATGTCTTTAGCAATTATGTTGTAAATGGAGTCAAAACTCTTTACTCATTAAGCATATAGATACCAGTGGGCAGCAAAAAAGTTACCAAGCATGCACTCCTCTCGGGCTATCTCAACTTCTGAAGTAAACAGTGAAAAGTAAACACTAACAAAAACAAACAAACAAACAAAAAAAAAACAGTTTAGTGTAGGTAAAGGATCAAACATCATTTTACATAGTAATTTTAAGAATAAAGGCTTTAGAATCAAATTGCCTGGTTTGTATCTCAGCCTCGCCACCTCCTTTGAACCTCATTTCCTCAACTATCAAGCTGAAATACTAACACTACTGCATAGGGGGAATGTGACTACTGAGGGAAATAATACCTATTTAATGTTCAGTAATCAGAATACCTAGAATTCAGTAAAGATTCAAAAACTGTTAGCGTCAAAGATAATCTGGGGACACCTGATTCCTGATTTCGGCTCAGGTCATGATCTCAAAATTCGTGAGATAAGTCCCACATCAGGCTCTGCGCTAACTGCAAGGAGCCTGTCTGGGATTCTCTCTCTCCATCTATCTTTGCCCCTCCCCCACTTTATCAAATATAAATAAATAAGCTAAAAAAAAAGAAAAAAGATAATCTGCACTTCCTCATGGACCAATACATCATCTTGGAAGTGCTCTTACCCAAAAGTCAAACCTGAGTCTGATCAAGTCCTTAGATTTAAATAACAATTTACAGCAAATTCAAAGGACAAAGGAACATGTAAAAATTACACTAATGGGATAAATTCAGCAAATCCAGACTGGGAAACTCTCTAAGACCAACAGTCAGTTTCTTCAACAAATAAACTGCTAAGAAAAATAGATGGAGGGAAGCCTAAAAAAAAAATTAGAAACACTTTAAAGACAACCAATCACAATGTGGACCTCATTTAGTTGGCTCTTGACTCTAAGCAAACTGTTAAAAATGAAAAAATTAAAATATCTGAGTCAACTGGAAAATTGATCCCATATATTAACCTTATATATACCTAACTTAAGGAATTATTTATTTTTATGTACGATATTACTGTAAGGTCCAAAAAACCCATCATACTGAAATATTTACAAATGAGATGATATATCTGGACATATTCACAACAATATAAAAGATATAGAATGAGTTGGCATATAGATGAAATGAGATTGAGAGTTGATAACTGTAAATACATGAGCATTCATTATACTGTTATCTACTTTTACAGGTGTTAAAAATTCTTCATAATAAAGTTATTTAAAAAAAAGAGAGAATGATATAAAAGTACAAGCGACTCTGTACACAATTCAGACTCTTTCTTTATCTAGCGCGCCTGGGTGGCTCAGTCAGCGAAGTGTCTGACTTCGGCTCAGGTCATGATCTCACGGTTTGTGAGTTCGAGCCCCGCGTCCAGCTCTGTGCTGACAGCTCAGAGCCTGAAGCCTGCTTCAGATTGTGTCTCCCTCTCTCTCTGCCCCTCTCCTGCTCACACTGTGTCTCTCTCTCTCTCAAAAATAAATCAATGTTAAAAAAAAATTTTTTTTTTTAAAAGACTATCTAGAAGAGATCAGTTAACAGCTCTCACCAATGCTTAGTGTTCGATATACCAAGTATTAACGTTTATATAATTTAATTCTACCAAATTCAGTTTTGACCTTCCTAAACCAACTCCTAAAACTGAAATTCCTTTACATGATAATTTGATCAGCATTTTTCTAATAATTCCTATTATCACAGGAGTTATCTACTTTGGAAGCTTGGGATTCACAAAAATCAGCTCACTAAAACTTACGAGATGAAAGCAAATATCCACTGACAGTTAAATGAATAAATAAAATATGGTATAATCACATAGTGGACACCAAAGCAACAAAAATAATGAACGATCACTCCATGCAAAAAATGGGCACATTTCATAGATAGTTTAAAGAAATAAACCAAACACAAATTCTCATGACATGATTTCATTCATGTGAAGTTCAAAAACCAGTCTGGGGTACACAAGAGTTCAGAATAGGGGTTACCGTTTGGGGTTAGATATTAACCGCGAGGGACATAACCAGGTGGGGGGGACAGTTCTAGATCTCCATCTGGATGGTGGTAATAGGGGTGTGTACATATGTAAAATTTCAGCAAGCTATACACTTGAGATTTGAGTACTTCCCTATATACAAATTATACTTCAGGGGGAAAAAAAAGGAAATTCAAAAGAAGAAGAAAACATTTGCCTAAACTACATCCCCAACAACCAAATCAGCATTAGAAAGGGAAAGACACAGAATACTTGAGAGTCTATAAATCTATTTCACAGGGAAAAGTCTCCCTCCCTCCCTCCCAATACTGTCTCTCATCACAAATTTTCATCTCTTCTTGTGTAACTGCCTACTTTTACACATGAAATAGGATTTTTTAAAAATATGGACATAATAGATCTAACAGTTTGCATGTAAACTTTAAAAATTTTTTTTAATGTTTATTTATTTTTAAGAGAGAGAGAGAGAGAGAGCAAGCAAAGTAGGAGCAGAGAGAGGGAGACACAGAATCTGAAACAGGCTCCAGGCTCTGAGCCGTCAGCACAGAGCCCGACGCGGGGCTTATACTCACGAACCCTGAGATCATGACCTGAGCCCAAGTTGGATGCTCAACTGACTGAGCCACCCAGGCGCCCCTGCACATAAATTTTTATAATTATTTCATCTATAGCTTTTTAAGAATGACTTTTACAAGTAATAAATATTCTACTTACAAACTGTTAGGTTCACTAACAACTTGAATTTTTGTGGTATTTCTCATATACGGCATTCACAGTAAATGTCCTAAGTGATATCTTTGGAAGTTCAAAAGGTCTTCTACATTATGAATCCAGTAAATCAGCAATTTTAGTCACCTTCTGTTATATTTCATGGTTAGAGTCTAACTACAGAATTGATTAACTCCAACATACGTAAGAGAATTTTATTCTAGAAAAAGGTTTAGTTCACCTCTTAAGTTTACAAAAGACTAATTTCTTTCCTCCTATACTTTAAAAACAACCTATTTTCAAAATATAAGTAGCAATTCAAAAAAAGAAAACTGTGTAGAAAGCTGTTTACTTCACAAGAGAATGAGGAGAACTAAAAGTCAGAATTTTCCCCTATAATTTAGAAATGTTTGGTAAATGTTTGGGTGGCTCAGTCAGCTAAGCATCTGGCTCTTGATTTCAGCTCAGGTCACGATCTCACAGTTTGTGGATTGGATCCCCACTCTGCACTCTGCGCTAGCAGCTTGGAACCTGCTTTGGATTCTCTCTCTTTCTCTCTGCCCCTCTCCTGCTCCTGCTGTCTCTCAAAAAAATTAAAATTAAAAAAAAAAGATTTGGTAAAAATCTCAGAATAGTCTTAGTTTTAAGAACTACTGAAGTTTTTGTTTGTATCCAACAGAAAAGAGCTCATGTTCATGTGCTCTTGTGTTATGATTACTAACTACTTAAAATGAAAACAGTCATCTATTTCTAAATCAGATGTAAAAAATTTGTATTTAGCTCCTTTAGTGAACTACACCCTTACCCAGGTCAATAAAAAGGACATATGAAGTCAATATAAGTCATGTTCATCTCCTACCTCTCTCAGTTAGCATCCCACCTTTGCAGGCAGATAGGTTAATGAAATAAATTCAAAACTATCTCCTTCTTTAATTTCATTCTCTTAGGAAAAGCATGACCCACCACCAAATCAGTGTAAGCTGAGGCGTGTTATCCCGAAACTCAACAATGTTTAATGCCATTTCCAATTAACAGAATAAATTATTTATAGCATAAATTCTCTATGGAAAGCATATCAATGAAAATTAATAAAGATATTTCAGCCTAGAAGCCACTAACCAGGTGTGTAACCTCACTCAGGCCCTCATAACCTTCCCGTGGCTTCAGCGACTTCCCCAGGAAAAGAACTGCAAACACATGACACATGTGTGGGCTGCTACTCTCCTCTGAACAACCACTACCAATTGATCAGAGATGGATTCAGAAATGGCACCTGAGGTGAAACCTATCTGTCACTGCTAGGCAAATGATCTAAGCTTCTTTCCCCTTTGAACATTCGGTCTGTGACCTACTTGGAATCAAATACACTTGCAGGAACAGCTCAGACACACATAAATATGACATATACAAGCTTACTTAAGGAGTCAGAACCTCAAATATCACCTTTAAAGGCACAGTCTTTAAAAAAAAATATGCCACTATTCATTTCTCTATTTCAGATGTAAAACTGTGGGAAATAATCAAGTCTAAATGGATGAAATACCGTATCTTTCTCAATTTGCTAAACATGTAAAATAGTGTCATTTAATATGAATTACATTCCTGATACTCAGGCATTCCTGATGATGCCTAAAGAGATCCCTACAAAAAGAATTTACTGAAAAGCTTCCTGGAAAATCAACTGTTACTTACCTTAAGGCAGATGCATACACACCCAGTTTCGGATTAATATAGAACTCATAAAGGTGAGCACCCTGACAAGAGCTTAGATAATTACATAACTCTGTCAAAGTGTTATTTCTAGCATCTTCACGTGGCTTCTGAATGTCAAACGCCATGTAAGGAAAGCCCTTTCTTCTAAATGCTCCACTCCAAATTTCCAATTCCTTCTTCTTCGTCCCTATCAAATTCCCATTCCCTCAGCCCAACTTTCAACTGTTAGAAAAACACTGATTTAAGTAAAATTATTTTTTGCTTTTTTTCAGAGGAAAAATTCCAAAGTCAGGAAGGGGGAGGGAAATAACAATTGCCTGGTACCATCAAAAAGTATTTGGAGTCAAACATAAATTTGATTTATATTTATTAAAAATAAATCAAGTATAAATTTATGGACAGAGGGAGATTCAATGATCAAAACAGAAAATAAGTGTTTACAGCAGGCTAGTTAATGTTAGGTGAGGGAGACATGGTAACCAAGAGAAGACCCATTCCTGACAGGAAGACCCATTCTGACAGAAGTTAAACTAGCCAGGAAAAATAAGTAACTAAAGTAGTTTCAATGAAACAAATGACTAGTGCCATGAGAGTTGGGAGAAGGACATAATATAGTCTTAAAAATCAGAGAAGGCCTCGGGGCACCTGGCTGGCTCAGTCGTAGAGCATGCAACTCTTGATCTCAGGGTCATGAATTCAAGCCCCACACTGGGCGTGGCCCTACTTAAAAAAAAAAAAAATCAGGAAAGGCCTCCTATGAAAAGATCAGCCAAGGATATAGCAACATTTGAGAAGTAACATGACACAGCTGAGGAACTGCAAAAACTACAGTATACCTGACACAGAGAAGCAAGATATGAAACTCAGAGATTATCGAAGACCAGGGAGGCCACACTAAGGAACCGGACTTTATCTCAAAATGTAATAGTCACTGAAGCTGACTTATTTGAAAGGGCACAGGTGTACTTCTACAAAAGTCTCTATCAGCCTACTTCACCCATTATTGTAAAGGTGATCAAAAAAGGGGAGGCGTGAAGAAATAACCAAAAGGGAGAGAACAGCGTATCAGAGGCTTTAAAATATACTCAGACACCTTGGGTTAGAGCTACAATGCCTGTAACATAGATGCTCAGTCATATGCATCCATATGGACTGCACGCAAAATGGAATTATGGAGATGAGGAAGAATCAAGAACTCAAACGAACTTAGATTACTGTCTTCACTGAGAAGTCTTAGCAAGAACTGGCTTTTTGAAAAATGAAAGACACAGCTCTTACTGTTTTTTGTCTATTATTTTTAAACAGGGTTGGTTGGCTGTTTTTTGTTTTTAACTGGGTTCAATTTAAAAGACACTATTCACCTTGTTATACATATATCTAAGCATGAAGTCCAGTAGAAATGATTTCCCTTTACGAAAAGCTCCTGCCACGGATACCACTACTATGTTAAGATCTCGTATGTGTTCCTGTAGCAATATCTGCTCCAAAGCTTCTTCATCGAGCTCAAAGTTATGGTCATCTTCATGAGCAAGAACAATCTGTACTGGACATGGTTTCTTCATAACCTCATCAGAGTTTACTAGGTCATCATCTTCATGATTCTCACCTAAAATTAAAAAAAAGAGAAAAAGGTTACTTGAATTCCTGCATTACAAACTTCTCCTAAAGGATCACAACTAAACCAAAACTTCAAGTAACTTCCCCTTTGTTACAGATCATCTGCAAAAAGTGATATTCGAGTACATATTGGATTTCTCCCTCCCTCTATAGTAGGACCAAGAATATTGCTAAGATTTCCCACTATACACACAGATAAGCACAATACTAAGTATAGCCTCTACTATTAAGTCTAAACAGCTAATTGTGAACAGTAGCTGTTTCTTGAGCACTGCATTATTCTATAAACAATTTCTGCTACTGTATGCACACTGAAACCGGATCTATGCAAGGGGAGGATGGGGGGGGGGGGGTCAATTTTACCTAATAATTCAAATTCCAATTTTCCTGGTAGGCATTTCCTGGATATTATTCCAAGTTACAAAGATTAAAACATATGAATTGTAAACATTTTTCACTATGAAACTTAAATGGCTATGCTAGGGTCCTAAGAAGTTTCTAAAACCGACACTAATGGTAAAGCTAATGAGTCCCTAATTTAGTAAGAGTAACCTAATAGTACAGCTTCCTTTATTAAAGCAAAGCACAGGATTGATGTTCTGTTGGAAAACACAAAATGAATAGTCAGTGAGGTACAGAGATATTTATATCCTATAGTTTCATCTGCCTCTGGGCTCTTACAGACCACAACCACCATTTCAAATTACCTAACTCCCCAAAACAGGTATATCAACTCTTCCTTTGTTCACCCAGCACACCAAAACAAGGTAATCTTTGCAGAACTTTACTGAATAGTAATGAAGAAATAACAATAAAACACACAACAGCAGCAGATGCCTGTGTCACACTGACAGCACAGAGCCTGCCTGGGATTCTCTCCCTCCCTCCTTCCCTGCCCCTAAACCTGTCCTGAGCACACACATGGTCGTCTGTTCTCTCTCTCTCTCTCTCTCTCTCTCTCTCTCTCTCTCTCAAAATAAATAAGCACTTAAAAAAAGATCTGCAACAGCAGAGACAAGTTTCTAAAGTTTACGTTTCTGTCCTTTTAATAAAACAAAACAAACAAAAACACCTAATAGCTGATTTCAGAGACTTCTATCCCTTGTCAGGCTTTCTTTCCTATCAATTGCTTGATCCCATGTAGCCAAATCACTGGTAGGGACCTTATCCTCCCCCACCCCAACATTTTTAAGAGACTCTCCCCTTGAGTCTGTGTACTAAATGACCCTTTGCAATCTAAGGAGACATACAGTATCTACTGTGTTCAGTGCAATGACAGTCCCTTCTCTCCCAGGAGACAGCCAGTCCACTGAGGAGTGGCATATTAGTAGCCAACACGGCAAGAATACCTTATCCAACTAACCACTATTCTTAAAGATTATACATCTACATTCATGGCTCCTTTTTTCCCCTAGAAAGAAATATCTAGCTTGTTTGATTTGCAAAAACTATGAGAGCCTTTTCTTCCATCACAAGGCACCTTTAACTGAACATAGCAAAAGCAGCAACACTATTTCAAAATGTGCTACAAACAGTGACAATATAAAGAGCAAGCAATTTCAAAGGAGAATCACTGGAAGTAAAAGCAATCAATATTTAATTAAAGACAGTATTATCACTTCCAGTTTCAGTGGTATACAAATACAGAATGGTACCTAACTGGTCTCCCTTTTTGCTCCCTCCTTTAAACCAATCTAGGGGCGCCTGGGTGGCTCAGTCGGTTAAGCGGCCGACTTTGGCTCAGGTCATGATCTCGCGGTCGGTGAGTTCGAGCCCCGCGTCGGGCTCTGTGCTGACAGCTCAGAGCCTGGAGCCTGTTTCCGATTCTGTGTCTCCCTCTCTCTGACTCTCCCCTGTTCATGCTCTGTCTCTCCCTGTCTCAAAAATAAATAAAATGTTAAAAAAAAAAAATTTAAACCAATCTAAATTCCACAGAGTAGTGACAAAATAATATAGATAAATGTGACTGTTATTAAATTACTCTCCTTAAAATCACTGTTACAGAGCATTAACAACTAAAATCCTACACATACCTTATAAAATCCTGTACTCACTGCCAAATCTCTCCTGCCCCAAATACATTTGGTGCTACTCTTGCCTGTGTAAACTACAAATAAACAAGCTAGCCTTTTTTCAGATTCTTATGCTACTAAAACTCTTTCTAGACTCATATTTCACTGAGGATATTCCTTTGTCTGGAATATTCTTTTCCACGTTGTTGCCCTAATCAACTCATGCTTATTCCTTAAGCCTCCGTTTAAATGTCATTTCCTAAACGTCATTTCCTCAGGAATATCTTTCCTAAGGTTCCTAATCAAGTTTAGTCCTCCTATACTCCCCTAATCTGAATCTACCCATCATTTGAATATTTATGTAAATGCTTATTTATTATAGGTCTCCCCCTCTAGACTGCCAATCCTCTGTTTAAAACCCTCAGTTAGCTTCCCACTGTAACCAGAAAATATACAGAAAAAAACAAAACTCTGAAGGTCCTGACCATGACCTCCACAGTCCTATGTGATCTGGCCCTCGCAATCGGGACCTCTTTCTGTTCCTTGAACAGGTCAAACCTGTTTCCCACCTTAGAATCTTTGTCCTGTGTTCTCCCCTGTCTGGAATGTTCTGTCCCTAGAAACTCATGTGGCTTTATCTTCCATCATCTAGGTCTCAGCTCAAATGTTCTCGTAAGTGTGGCCTTCCTTGACCATTCAGTCTACAGACCCTTCCACATCACTTTAACAAAACAGGTTTTGTGGGGGTTTTTTCCATAGTCCTTTTCAATATCTAAAATAACCCTTTTTCATTTGTTTACATTTGTGCCTTATATCACTCCCTCCATAGAAAGTATATACCACAAAAATAAGAATCTCAATCATCCTGTTGGCCACTCTATCTCCCAGCACCCCGAATAGTGCTTGGCACCTAGCAGGTGCTTAATAAATATTTCTTGAATGAAAGAAATTTACACATTTTACTCAGGAGTTTTATACCTACCTGCCCCTAGGTATTTTACAAGCAAATCTGACAATCACATAACTAGTTTGGGAAAATACTTCCAGCAACTCAAGAGTAGTAAATTTATCACAAAATTACAGTTAGAAGTATGAAGTTCTACCAACACACTAATTAAAAAGAACCCAAAATGAGTAAGTGCTAAAATATCACAATGACCAAATTTGGAGATTGCTGATTTTGTTAAAACCAACAAACAGTCTTGTTCTTACTGTAAAGAAAGCATTAGTTTCTTAAAAATAAAACAAACAAGGGCCCTTGGGTGGCTCACTTGGTTAAGCGTCCAACTCTTGATTTCAGCTCAGGTCATCTCATGATTCGTGAGATCAAGGCCCACATTGGGCTCTGCACTGACAACACAGAGCCTGCTTGAGATTCTCATTCTCTGTCTGTCTCTCTGTCTCTCCCTCTCCCTCCCTCCCTCTCTCCCTCTCCTCTCTCTGACCCTTCCCCACTCATTGCGTTCTGCTTCTCTGTCAAAATAAACATTAAAAAATAAAGAAAAACAAACCACTTGTTTTTAACAAGTTATTAACTTGAAATTTCACCTAGATTGGTTGACTACAGTTACCATGTAGCCAATTTTCTTTTATTAGCGTGGATAAAGATAGGTACCTCAGATATACAGGCAGCAGGTGTCTACGTTTTTGTCACCATTTCTAGGCTACAGACTTCTAAAGTGAAGTGCAGCAAACATGTTTCAAAAGCATGATGGAGCACAATGACAAGGCTCACTAAGTTTACTCCCCCACCATGATTTCTCTACCATTTTTGTACTAACTACAGACACAGTACTTCATTCATCAAACACTGATATAAGCAACTAAATATAAGAATTGTACATTTCATCAGACTACCTGTAAACATTAACATTCAGTGATTACCTACAACTGGAAATCTTTTTAAATTTAGCATTGCTCTGAGATTTTAAATTGAAATTAAATGCTAGGCAGAGAATAGTGATTTTATTTCTTTTTCAATGCCAAAAAATGACTGAAGTAGACTTTGACCATCCAATAAATTTTCCTGATTCACTGTCTCAAGTCAGTTCTCCCCCACTCTACCGCCTAATGCATCTTTCAAGGTCAAAGCTGAAAGATACCTACAGCAGATCAACTGTTCCTCAGCTATTTCCCCATACTTAACACTAAGTATACTTAACCTATTTGCCACAAGGCCTACAAAAAGACACTTGTCTAAGTGAAAAAAAGATCAGTGGTTGGTAGGGGTTGGGGAGGAGGAGACACGACCAGGTGGAGCACAAGGATTTTGACAGCAGTTAAACTGTTCTCCCTGATGCTACAGAGACAGATGCAAGGCATCATACATTTGTCAAAACCCACAGAATATACAACCCCATAAATGAAGCCTAATGAAAACTGTGGACTTTGGGGAATAATGATGTGTCAGTGAAGATTCATCAGTTGTAACAAAGGTGCCACTCTGGTGTGGAGCAGGGCAGCTGTTGGTGTGTGGGGACAGGGGGTACATGTGCACTCGGTATTTTCCACTCAATTTTGCTATGAATTGCTCTAAAAAAAGAAGTCTATATAAAAAAAAAAAGACATTTGTCTTTTTGATTGCTCTTTAAACACACTGATCTTAAATCTGCCAAATTCATACAGTCAGTATACATTCCAACAGCAAAATTTACACTTCAGAACTGACCTAGATCCGTCTGCAAACTTCAGGCATAATTACACACTAAGGCAATATAAAGATGCTAGAAATCTGCATTACAATAAAATGTCACTAACGTTAGATTATTCAGCCCAAAATTAAATTTGTAGAGAGAGAACCAAGTAAGGAGTAATTCACTTCTCAAAAGCAATGAAAGTATAGTTATTCAAAAGCAATGAAAGTATAAGTTATTCACATTCCAACTAAAAACTTGAAACACATTCTTATGGAAAGTAGCCTGGATTCAGTCTACTCAGTCTATTTACAAAAATTAGCAGTTTGACAAAAGCAATGTTTTGGTGTCTGGCACCTGCCCTCAACATTTACACCGTATAACCACGTGAAAACAGTATCTAAGTATTCAGAAGTTTATTCTAGCACGTATTTTTTAAAGCCTTAAAGAGTTCATACCACGGCAAACCTATTTGTAGGAATTTGTTGTAAGAAAATAAAGATGCTAGGGGCGTCTGGGTGGCTCAGTTAAGCGTCCAACTTTTGATTTAGGCTCAGGGCATGATCTCACGGTTTGTGGGTTTGAGCCCCGCATCAGGCTCTGTGCTGATAGCTCAGTGCCTGGAACCTGCTTCGGATTCTGTGTCTTCTTCTCTCTCTGCTCCACCCCTGCTTGCGCTCTGTCTCTCAAAAATGAATAAAGGTTTAAAAAAAAAAAAAAGAGTACAAAACGATACAACCACTTTGAAAAACTTTTTGGTAATACTGTACAGAAAGTTAAACATTTTTTTCCCCCAAAAAATCTCTGTGCCCAATGTGGGGCTTGTACTCACGACCTCAAGATCAAGAGTCGCGTGTTCCACTGACTGAGCCAGCCAGGAGCCCCAGTTAAACATATTTACCATACAACCATCAATCACACCCCTAGGTACTTAAAAGAGAAATTAAAACATTATGACAAAAAAACCTGAAAATGAATGTTCATAGTAGCTTTATTCATAATGACCATAAACTGGAAACAACCCAAATATCCATTTACCGGAGAATGCATAAATTGTGTTAAATCCATACAATGGACTATTACTTAGAAAGGAAAAGAAATGGGGGCGCCTGGGTGGCTCAGTTAAGTGTCTGACTTTGACTCAGGTCATGGTCTTGCGGTTCATGGGTTCAAGCCCTGTGTTGGGTGCTGTCCTGACAGCTCAGAGCCTGGAGCCTGCTTCTGATTCTGTATCTCCCTCTCTCTCTGTCCCTCCCCTGCTCACGCTCTGTCTCTGTCTCTCAAAGGTGAATAAATGTTTAAAAAAAAAAAAAAAGAAAGAAAAGAAAAAAAGGAAAAGAAATGAATTACTGAAATACACAATAACACTTATAAACCTAAAAAGCTATATACTAAGTGAAGGGAGCCACACACAAAATGCCATACTGTCTGAGTCTACATACATGAAATTCTAGAAAAAGTAAAACTACAGTAACAGAAAGCAGATCACTAACTACCAAGAGCTGACAGTAGGGGAAGAGAAACTGACTACTGCTACAAACTGAATGTGGGTCCCCCAAATTCATATGTTGAAGCCCTAATCCCCAATGTGATGGTATTTGGACGTGGGGCCTGTTGGGGGGGGGGGGGGGTAATAAGATCCAGGGGGTAGAGCCTTCATGTACGGGATTAGTAAGAGACTTGAGAGAGAGAACCTCTTTCTCCACCTGTGAGGACACACAAGACAGCCATCTGCAAACCAGAAAAGAGGACTGAAACCAAATTTGCTGGCACCTTGATCTTGGGCTTCCCAGCCTTCATAACTGAAAAATAAATGTCTGCTTAAGCTGCCCAGTCTATGCTAATTTGTTATAGCATCCCAAGTTAAGACAACTATAATGGGGTACAAGGGAACATTTTCAGATGATGGAAATGTCCTGTATCATGATTGTGGTGGCAGTGATGGTGGTTACAAAACTATGCATTCATCGAAACTCATCAAAAGGTACTCAAAACTCAGTGAATTTTATGTAAATAATTTCAGTAGGGCAGATTTTGAAAAAAAATCACATGCAGCCTATTCCCCTTAGCACTTTCATTTATTAAATGAGAGGATAAAGCAATACAACCAACTTATTAATCATTTTCCAGAACAAAAATACTCTAATTAGTATTGTCCCCATCAAGGAATATTGCCCATGAAGGTTATACTCCAATGTGATGAAAAATTAGAGCTGTCCAGGGGTGCCTGGGTGGCTCAGTCGGTTAAGCAGCCGACTTCCACTCAGGTCATGATCTCATGGTTTGTGAGTTTGAGCCCCAGGTCAGGCTCTGTGCCAACAGCTCAGAGCCTGGAGACTACTTCGGATTCTGTGTCTCCCTCTCTCTCTGCCCCTGCCCCATTGGTTCTCTGTCTCTCCCTCTCTCTCAAAAATAAATAAATGTTAAAAAAAATTTTTTAATAAGAAATTTAAAAAAATTAGAGCTGTCCAATAATTCTGACATTGCTCAAATTCAATTTAAAATTTTTTCTCTTGACCTGAATTCGGGAGCTGGAAAATATAATTTTGATTGTCTCCAATGGTGAAAAACATACTCCTCTATAAATGAATTCCTGTGAATCCACTACCTCATCATGCCAAAATATTTTGGTTAGAAAACAAAAAGGTATATGGGCACCTTTTGGGATGAGCACTGGGTGTTGTATGGAAACCAATTTGACAATAAACTTCATATATTGAAAGAAAAATAAAATAAAATTCAAAATAAAAAAAAGAAAACAAAAAGGTATTAGGAAATTACTAATAGTTATTTCCTTAAAGAACTCAAGACAGCTGTTCATACTGGGGAGGAAGGAAGGGCTTTTTTTTTTTTTTAATCCTACAAGTATTTTAAGCATCAACAGATTATACATATGCTTTCTAGAATACATGTCTAGAAGATACATGAGGACATTCAAGTTCTAGTACCTATGGCTAAAAATTAGCCTCACTACTTAACATTTCATCTAATATATCACTCACAGGGGTTTTAGAGATTAGGCAGCCAAATTCACTCATTTTACAGGTAAGGAAAACACAGGACTAGACTTCTGTTTGCAGGGAGAACTGGGCCAGGTCTTATTAGTGTTTTTCCTCTCCAGCAGGGCTTCTCAAACTTTAACATGCATATGAATCACTTCAGGATCTTGTTAAAATGCAAATTCTGATTCAGTAAATCTGGAGTGGAGCCTGAAACCGCATATTTCTAACTCCAAAGTGATACCAATACTGCTGGTCTCAGAACCTAATGAAATACCAAGGATCACCGTATTTTACAGGTGTTAATATGTAAACTAATTTTATTTTGTAGTTTCTACCTATGTTAAAGTTTTCACAGAAGGAGATAAATTTTCAAGCCAAACTGTAATCCTGTATTCTTCCTGGGAGACTGCTATTATTCTGATGTAACTAACCTCCAGCCTAGCCACTGAGGGTTCGAGAAACAGGGAAATAAGGCAGTGAACGTAGATATCCCTACTTTAAAAATACAAGTGCAGGGGCGCCTGGGTGGCGCAGTTGGTTAAGCGTCTGACTTCAGCCAGGTCACGATCTCGCGGTCCGTGAGTTCGAGCCCCGCGTCAGGCTCTGGGCTGATGGCTCGGAGCCTGGAGCCTGTTTCCGATTCTGTGTCTCCCTCTCTCTCTGACCCTCCCCGTTCACGCTCTGTCTCTCTCTGTCCCAAAAATAAATAAAAAACGTTGAAAAAAAAAATACAAGTGCAGAAAATGTTTTAATATGCTGACATGATATATAGCTGGGGTTGAAAATTATTGGTCTGGAGCCATCATCAGTCACCTGGGTGAGCTATTTATTTATTTATTTATTTTATTCTTTAGAAATTTATTGTCAAATTGGTTTCCATACAACACCCAGTGCTCATCCCAAAAGGTGCCCTCCTCAATACCCATCACCCACCCCCCCTCCCTTCCACCCCCCATCAGCCCTCAGTTTGTTCTCAGTTTTTAAGAGTCTCTTAAAGCTTGGGTGAGCTTTTTAAAACAGTGCTGGGCTTCCCTCCCTCTCCCCCAGACAGAGGCAGCCCAGAATAAGATTACTGACACAAACTTGGACTTCATTAATATAGTTTTTTTTTTTTAAATGTTTATTTATTTTTGAGAGATACAGAGATGGAGCGTGAGCAGGGAAGGGGCAGAAAGAAAGGGAGACAGAATCCAGAACAGGCTCCACGCTCTGAGCTGTCAGCACAGAGCCCGATGCGGGGTTTGAACCCACAAACCGGAAGATCATGACCTGAGCCGAAGTCGGACACTTAGCCAACTGAGCCACCCAGGCGCCCCTAATATAGTTTTTTTGAAAAAGAGAAGCAGCTATTAACCAGTCAGGTCCTACAAGAAAACGTTTTAACTATTTGCTCCTGTAAAATAGCGTTATTAAGAACTCACAAAGTTATTAAACTTCTGTCATGTAAAATGGGAACCAGAATGCAAATTGCAAAAATAAAAACTTCAAAGATTCCAGAAGATCTATTAACAATTTCAGGTATCAGATACTTTCCCACACCAGCTCTGCCTGTTTTGCTAATCATTTTGCTAAAAATGCTTTTAAAGTGTATCTAATGTAATTCATCTCCTTCCTTAATTACTGTCAAATCAGGAGAGAAACAAAAGTTGTTTTCTTAGAAGATTCACATATTATTTTTCACTTGAAAACTACTGTTTCCACAGTAACCAGTACTGATGTCACAGAATTTTTGTCGTTCCCATTTAAAGAATACTGAGGCATAAAAATGTTTTTATGAACTCATCTAGATTAAGAAAAATGTAAAACAGACTACAAACATATAAATGTGAGGTTTTTTTCCCAAAGCTTATAACCAAATATTAAGCACTTAAATATAAGTGTATTTTGAGATCAGAAAAACACTTTTCAACTGAAGTTAATTTAAATTAGATATTTTAAATGAGGCTGCAGTTTATTAAGTCAATCTTGTTAGCTAGTTAAGACATGCTAGAATAAATAATGGCTCAGGGGACTCTAAGCAACAACGTAGAAATTCAGAAAAATTCTGTTTAGGTTCTGCAACCTAAAGTCCTAAGGTTTTTCTCAATTTTCTTCCAAAATTAAGTCTTGTGGAAAATCTCACCCAAGACACCCCCAACGGTCTCACATCTGTTCTTATGTACTTTTTTTTGGGGGGGGGGGGGAGGTGGGCGATATACACTTTTGTTCTGTGGTCTCAATTGTTAAAGAATTAGAGTACGAAATACTGAAAAAAATGTTTACCGAAGTTATTTATATGCTAGAGGAATTCTTACACATATGCACAGGAAGAGAAAAACAAGGTTTATTGTTCACTGAAGTACTGTTTGAAATTGCAAAAAAAAAAATTTTTGAAACAATCTAAATATTCATAGATAAATAAACCATGAAATAGAAAACTGAAGTTAATAAGATTTAAGTGTGTATACATGGATAAACTTCAAAACCAATGTCAAATAAAAAAACAAATCAAACCACAAGTACATACTTTAAGCCACTTACTAAAAATTTTTAAATACAGCACAGTATTGTATATTGTTTATTTTAAAAATACATATATGTTATAGGACTATTAAAAAAACAGGAAACATGTATACCGACTTCAAGATAAGTGTGTGTCTGTGGAGGGAAGGAAGAAACGAAGGAAGGCTGCTTAACAGACCAAGCCACCCAGGTGCCCCAAGCATCAAACTCTAGATCTCAGCTCAGGTCATGATCTCAGGGCCCCACATAGAGCTCTGTGCTGACAGCACGGAGCCTGCTTGGTAATTCTCTTTCTGCCCCTACTCCATTCATGCTCTTTCTCTCTCTCAAAATAAATAAACTTAAAAAAGATTTTTGTTTAAATAAAAATAAATAAAACTAAAAATGGGGGCACCTGGGTGGGTCAGTTAGGTGTCTGACTTATGCTCAGGTCATGACCTCACAGCTCGTGGGTTCGAGCCCCGCATCAGGCTCTGCGCTGACAGCTCAGAGCCTGGAGCCTGCTCTAGATTCTGTGTCTCCCTCTCTCTCTGCCTCTCCCCCGCTCACACTCTGTCTGTCTCTCTCTCTCTCAAAAATAAATTTAAAAACATTTTTAAAAACGATTCAAAACAATTAGGGCATATACAATGCATTAGATCTATGCAATGAGCACTTGGACATCTTTAATATTTTTTCTATAATTTTTAAAAACTTTATTTATTTGAAAGAGAGAAAGACAGGAAGTGGGGGGAAAGGGGCAGAGGGAGAATCTCAAGCAGGCTCCAGGCTTAGCACAGATCCCATGATGCTGGGATCATGACCTAAGCAGAAATCAAGAGTTGGACACACAACCAACTGAGCCACCCAGGCACCCGTCTATCATTTTTATAAGTTTGAAATAGGTTATAACTGTTTTCAATGAAGTATTTTGAGTTACTTCAGAATTTACTTCCACAGAAAAAGGAACTTATACTTATCGAATGACTCTATGACTTTAGGCCAGGCACTGTGACAGGAATCCTCTCAACAACCCTGAGACTTAGCAATTATCCCCATTTCAGAGAGATGAAATGTGGACAAAGAAGTTGGGGCTTGGGGGCTTTTTTTTTTTTTTTTGAGTAGGCTCCACGCTGGGAAGTTATTTATATGCTAGAGGAATACTTACACATGTGCACAGGAAGAGAAAAACAAGGTTTCTCGTTCACTGAAGTACTGTTTGAAATTGCAAAAAAAAAAAAAAAAAAAAAAAAAAAAATGTTTTTGAAGCAATCTAAATATTCATAGATAAATAAACGATGAAATAGAAAAAACTGAAATTAATGAATATGATGTAAGTGTGTATACACAGATAAACTTCAAACCCAAAATGTCAAATGAACTCACGACCCTGAGATCAAGACCTGAGCTGAGATCAAGAGTTGGACAACTGAGCCACCGAGGTGGCCCCTGGACAAAGAAGTTTTTTAAAAAGAAATTCAAGATTCTACAGGTAAAAAGTAATATGCACTGAGACTTCTATTTAGGTCTTTAATTGAGCCCATGCCGTTTCCTCTATACCAAACTGCCTTTCAATGTTACAGGATAATGTTTATAAAAATCATTGTTTCCAGTGATGTATAGTCATAGAAAGGACACTGAAAAACAGCCCATATTTTTAAATAATGTTTATCACTTAAAACAAATCCTTGATATCAGTTCATCTGTTCTCATGAGTAAAAAATGACAAGTACAGATTATGTGTGGACTTAAAGGGTTTGATTTTGTTTGGGAGAGGTGGACTTATATATATCTAATATTTGAAAGAAATTTCTAGATCCTTAAAGTTCCAGATTAAACTGGAGTTCTGGACAAAAATAATAAGAGTAACCAAAATAATCAAAACTACAGAAAAACAAGTCTCCCTTGACAGATCAACAGGGGAAAACACTGCTACAGCACAGTCAGTCCGTCCATAATTTAATTATAGCTGGGTCTGAGTTATACTGCCAATATTTAATTAGCCAAAGCTACACCATAAAACAATGAGTCCCATGTACACTGAAGCTTAAGAACCACCTGGGTGGCTTCCTTGGAATACACTCTTGGATCTCACCTCCAGAGTTGATTAAGCTGATCAGCAGCAGGGTCCAGAAATCTACATTTGTTACTAGCACCCCCACTAACAACCACCAAGGTAATTCTAATGCAGGGAGTTAAAGGATTAGAAATGGGAGTGCATTAAGTCGTTACTCCTTCAACAAATATTCACTGAACACCTACAATATGGTTCTAAGAATTGTAAGATTCACTAGTGAACAAAATTAAAAAAAAAAAAAAAAAATCCTGCCCTTAGTTTATTACATCCTAAAGATGAAGAAATAGAAAACAAATACATGACATCAGCTGGTGTCAAGTACTACCAAGAAAAATAAAGCAAGTTAAGGGAAATGGAAACAGGGGTTGCTACTTCGTACAAGAGTGGCCAGGCAATGCCTCCTTAATGAGGAAACATTTATTAGAGCAAAGAACTGAAAGAAGTAGATATCTGAGAAAAGAAGTAAAAACATTATTAATAACTTCCCCACTCTATCAAATAATTTAATGTACAAAATAAGTATTTTAGGTGTACCTTTTACTGGAGAACAGAGGAGAATACTTAAGAGTGTCTACTCTGGATTCATAAGTACATAATATCTCTTTAATCCTCAAAATCACTTTGTTGGGTAAGCTAGGAGTTTCCTTGTTTGTATAAAGGAGGACACTGAGGCTCACATTAAGCAATTTGCAAGGACACGTATTTCCTAAGTAATCAAATCTGGATACACACTCAGGTCTTCGTCAAATTCATCATCTTGCAACTATGCCAAATGAGCATGTTTGTTGAATAAACACAGAGCTGAATACTTACGTGCTCAAGATTTCTAGAAAGCTGAAAAAAAAGTTACCAAAAATATAGTTTGTTTAACAAAAAAAAACGGAAGAAGAGTTTACTTCTCATCTTTATTAACAAATCTTGGCATATAGCTATTTTTCCCTTTTCCCAAAAGTTTCCTTGTCAAAATTTAATCATTTATACAGTCAGCAAATCATTTATACCATCCCCCAACATTTGGGAAACAATTTTTTTTTCTTCATAAGCTTTCTAGAAGGGCAAGTTTTAAATTGCAGATTTTTAAAAGATGAGATGCAGGGTGACCTGGGTGGCTGAGTTGGTTAAGCATCCGACTCCATTTTGACCCAGGTCATGATCTCCTGGTTCATGAGTTCAAGCACTGCATCGGGTTCCACACTGATGGTGCAGAGCCTGCTTGTGATTCTCTCTCCCTCTTTCCCTCTGTCTCTGCCCCTTCAGCACTCTCCTCTCTCTCTCTCTCAAAATAAATAAACTTTAAAAAAAAATTTTTTTTAATGAGATGCAATAAAACTATTTGCCAATTTTCAGTAAGACATGCATATACAGTTACATGTAAATAAATGTGTAATTCATTGTTTCTTATGGTACACAGTGTGTCATGAATAAGTGAGAAAGGTCCCCCACCCTACCCACTTCAAGCTAGTAGTAATTAGAGAGCAAGGCATTATACTCGATACTTGAGAAATACAATTTGCTGATAATGGTCCTCACTCTCAAGGCTCCGACAAAATAAGTGCAGAAGAACAGTATAAAGAAAGAGCCATGTTCGATTATTTAAACTAGTGTATCAATGAAGACATCCTGGAGAAGGTTGCATCTCTCTGAGCCCTGAAAAGCAGATTAAGGCTAACCTTAAAAGTTTAGGGTAAGAATACTGGGCATTATCCTGAGAGCCATGGAAAATTTGGAAGGAGAGGAGTGATAGGATCAAAGCTGTGTTGCAGAGATAAACCAAAAGTGATGAGTGAGTAAGAAGTATAATGAGAACCTAAAAAAACAGGGAAATCAGATATTAAGCAACTAGAAGAGCCAGAGTACAAGGTGAGAAGCCCGAAGTCAGAAGGTGACAGTAAAAATAGAAAGCAATGAATGCAAGAGCCAGCCAGTTCTTCAACATCCTTCTCTGAACTAGGCAACTGATAACACTAAATTATTCCATATTTTTATAAGGAACATATTCTTTTCTTATAAGTCTTTAAAAAACTATGGTGCACTAAATTTCCATTTCCAAAAGTAATTTTGAAACAGTTACTCTAAGGTTTTCTAACAGGGATCAGGAATCCATCGAGACCAGAGTAGGTTTCCTTAACTCAGGCAAACAGTTTAATCTGGTCCCAAAATTAACTCAGTAGTAAGTTAAAAGATATTAAATCCATAGAAAAGCGACTGAAATTTGGGATAACCAGTTAGCAAAGGAGTCATTAAAATACATACACAGGGACCCAAGCTTAAATTTAGAATAAGGTTTTTATGACAAATCTCAAATAGGTATCTGCCAAGACTCTGGAAATAAGATGCTACATTCCATTTTGTCACAACTCTCTACCTCACATGGCTCATTATAGGAGCAGTTAAAAAAAACAAACCAAAAAACAAACAAAAAACAAAAACAAAAGTAAACACTCAAATCCCAAACTCGGCTCAATACAGGCAAAATTCCTACTACGAGAACAGCTGTAAAAAGAAAGGAATAGTGCCAAAACAGACAAACATCCTTCTAAGTAGATAAATGTGGCTAATTTGAAAAAACAAAAGGAATAAGAAAGTCAGAGGTTCTCAATATATTCTCCTTTCATCCTTTCTCTAGTTTGGCAACTTTTAGAGTACATGTCAGAGTTTCTTGTGGTAGAAAAATACACATGGCTCAAAAACAGGGATAGCAGGGTGGGGCACCTGGGTGGCTCAGTGGGTTAAGCATCTGACTCTTGATTTTGGACCAGAATCTCACAGTTCAGGAGATCGAGTCCCACGTTGGGATCTCTGCTGTCAGCACAGAGCCTGCTTGGGATTCTCTCTCTCCCTCTCTCTCTCTCTCTCTCTCTCTCTCTCACTCTCTCTGCCTCTCCCCAGTTCATGTTCTCTTGTGCACTCTCAAAAAATAAACAAAAATAAATAATTTTTAAAAACAGGGGTAAGGGAAACATATCTCCATAGTTTTTAAGAAGTCACATTTGGGGCTATTCAGACAGTTTTTCCAGGAACTATACAGTTAGTTAATTCTTTGCTCAACTTGGCTATAAAAACAGCCCACATTCTCTCTTTTTTAATGTTTATTTATTTTTGAGAGAGACAGAGTGCAAGCAGGGGAGGGGCAGAGAGAGAGGGAGACACAGAATCTGAAGCAGGCTCCAGGCTCTGAGCTGTCAGCACAGAGCCCAGTGCAGGGCTTGAACTCATGAACTGTGAGATCATGACCTGAGCCAAAGCCAGACACAGCCAACGGAGCCACCCAGGTGCCCCATATTCTTTTTTTATTACACATGCTCGGACACCATTTGATCTTTCAGCTACCACTATCTAATTGCTTTTAAATACTTTTTAAACATCCCTTTTAGAAAAATTCTTAGAAATAGACAAGTGCTTAAACTATTTTGTAAAAAAAAAAAAAAACTTACCAAATACTGGCTATCTTCAAACAAGTAGGATATCCTACACTCGGCCTCCTAGGACCCACTCATTCCTCAAGGCCTGACAAAGCCCACCCTCACACACAGGGGTTCCTACTTCTGAAATTATAAACTTAATGATAAACTTTACTCACAAATATGCATAAGGTCTATCTGATCTCCCAACTACATGAAAGCTTGGAACAAGGGTCTGTTCTACACTTTTCCACACCGGTACTCATTACACACAACTGAAAAGCCCTTTCAAAAGGTAGGTGTTCAATATGTCAACTGATAGCATCAAGGGAAAAAAAGCTAGTTCTTTGTCTAAAAATGGTCTTCTATCAGCCTGCCCTACTCCCCCTCTTTTCTCCCAAAAGAAAACAAGTCCCAGCCCTTTCAGGCTCTCTTCATCCTGAAGGGGTGATAACTTTCTTTGTATGGTCAATACATGCCAAGTGCTTTTAAGACATTATCTTTTAATCTAAAAACTTCCAAAGTAGGTTTTTTTAGTTAAGGAAGTTGAAGCTTGGTGGTGGGACAATATGAACGCAGCTCCTAAGCTAGGAACTTCTATCACACTATGGGCACCAAAGCAGATGAACATACTCTGTCATTAATGAGTCAGGAACAAACAATATCTCAGGAAGAATTCAAAACAGTTAAAAAAAAAAAAAAAGAGAGAGAGAGGAAGAGAGAGAAAGAAAAGAAAACCCTCTAGCATACCTAAAGATTCAGAAGAGACGAGCATCAGTAAATTGAAAAGTTGCCGATTTATTTAAGAAAAGCACTCATATGGAGCCATTTTAACCTTTTTTTAAAAAAAAAAAAACACTATTCGCCAACCCCCTCCCCCACAAAATTAAAAAGCAAATATGAAAAAGAATTTCTTATACACAACAGGACTTTTACAAAATAGTAACACTGAGATGGTCCAAGATTATAAAAATGCAATTAATAAAAAGTTCTGAGTTCATACTCAGTTACCATATTAAAATTTCAAGATCAACTGTAATCAAAGAAATGCAAATGCAACAGTAAGGTCCTCATTTTTACCTATGTGTTGGCATTCATTTTTAAAGAACAACATCCACGTGTGAACAGAAGTATTTGTAAACAAGTACAAACCTAACCCAAATGAACACAGAATATATGGGAGCAACCTTTCCAAATGATTTGCTGATGTGTCTTCAATCTTGAAAACGTATAGGTAGTTTGACCCACCTACTTTTAAAACCATATCCTAAAGGTCAAAATTTATCTACAAAGATGTTTTGCCAGCATTGTTCACAAAAAAAAATCCCCATTTTTAATGCCACTTTAAAAATCATGTTGTAAAGATTATTTAATCACACAAGGAAATACAATATGGAATGAAAAAGTGAATTACAGGGGCACCTGGGTGGCTCAGTCGGTTAAGCGTCCGACTTCGGCTCAGGTCATGATCTCACAGCTCATGGGTTCGAGCCCTGCTTCAGGCTCTGTGCTGACAGCTCAGAACCTGGAGCGGCTTCAGATTCTGTGTCTCTCTCTCTCTCTCTGCCCCTCCCCCGCTCGTACTCTGCCTCTCTCTCTCTCTCTCTCTCTCTCAAAAGTAAATAAAACATTAAAAAAATATTTTTTTAAAGAAAAAGCAAATTACAAAATTACAGTAAGATCCCAATTTAGGAAAAATTAAATTATGCATTCAAAAAGGATATATACTAAAAGATGTACACTAAAATGTTAGCAGTACTTACTGATGTAGAAATGTTGGGGTTCAGGGCCAACGGCCAACAAAGAATCTTAAGACCTCTTCGGTGCAAAAAAGGTGGTTTTATTAAAGCATGGCACCGGCTCCATGGGCAGAAAGAGCTGCACTAGGGTTGTGATGGATGACTGATTACATACCTTCAGGTTGGGAGGGGGTTTAGGGACACTGCAAGTCTCTAAGGAATTTTGGAAACAAGGTTTCCAGGACCTTAAGGGGGCTAGCTACTGTTAGGAAAAGTTCATTTATTACTGTCTAATAAAACCTTAGTCACCAGATCCTTGAGATGTATATCAGTGGGCCATATACTTGGAGGATGATTGCTGACACGTATTTGGGGGGTAGAGATAAAAGAAGTTTCCTAAGGAGTTTTTATATGTTAAAGTAGACTTACAGAATCCTCTAGGACCCTAGAGATCAGGATAATGTTAAGCTAATATTGCCTTTTGCCCTTAGCAAAGTGTCATCATTGAGGCAGCTGAGTTCCTAGAGGAAGGTCACTATGCCTGTCTCAAAGACTTGTCAATGGGCTAGAAGTAGCAAGGAAATTTAATTTTTTCTTTTGCCTTTGTTTCCCATATCACTTACCACTAGTTGATATTATTTTTATTTTCTTCTTTTTTATTTTATTTGTATTTTCCAAAGTCTATAAAGATTTACTGCTTTTGAAATTTTACAAAAATTAAAACTTTTACAAGGTATAAATTATCCACGACTTGTATTAGATTAAAAGCTCTGACCAATCACAAGTTCAGCTGTAATTTAAATGCAGTACATTTCTATCTTAATATCTAATTGTAAGACATTTGGCATCAACAACATTGTTCAACCTTTCTGAGAACTTCTAGCCTACACTTCAGAATTTGATAAACAATACCCAAGGCCACTGCCATTCTCCTGCAATAAAAAGTCTCTCAACTCTAAACAAAATTTCCACAGTTCTTATTGACACATCTATTTTAAAATTAAAGGGCTGATGAAAAGAAAAGAGCAATTTCTGAAGATGTGATTAACAAAGGTCTTCAAAAAAAATCTCAGAAGAAGGGTGATTTCGTGTCAAAGTTTCTCTACAACTTACTTCAAAAAAATCAACTCCTCCCATTCTGATAAAAGTGAATTTAATCCAACTTTTAATATCTCATGAACCCATTCATTCAAATATGAAAGAGTAGCTCATTTAGCATTCCAATTTCACCCCCTTTAAAAAGTTTCTTTATAGAAGGCTTTAAAGTTTCTAAAGTGCCTTCACAGACTATTTAACAATCAAAAAAAAAAAAAAAACCCAAAACACCTGTAAATTGGCTTAAGTTTGCTAGGGCAGATATTACCTACCAGGAAGGAAAAAATGTTATTATAGAGCTAGCATTAAAACCTCCATTCTAAATTAAAGCCTCCATTCTAAATCCATTCTGATGATCGTAAGAAGTGTATAGAATTCAAAAGTAAGTCTTTGGTTAAAATAATATGTCCTAAGCACTATCCATGACTCTACTATAAATGATTATTACATGTAGGGGGAAAAAAAGCTTTTAATGGGATTCACAATTTGTATAATCAAGTCAATTATTCTTGAGGCACTCTTGGGCATAACAGACCCATTAGATTCTACACATTTACTGTCTGAAAAGTCAATGCACTCCACTTGGAAACTGCCATGACCTTAACTAAGAAATTACTTCATACTGAATCCTATAATTGAAATAAACAATTTCAGGGGCACCTGGCTGGCTCTGTCGGTTGAGCCCCCGACTTCAGCTCAGGTCATGATCTCAACAGTTTGTGAGTTCAAGTCCCGCATCAGGCTCTGTGATGACAACTTAGCTCCTGGAGCCTGCTTTGAGTCCTGTGTCTCCCTCTCTCTCTGCCTCTCCCCTGCTCACACTGTCTCTACCTCTAAAAAATAAATAATCTTAAAAAAAATTAACAATTTCAGAAGACTGTTTTGCCATATGATTAACTGATTCTCTAAAGTGCAAATTTATTAAAATGAAGACGGCTGAGAAATATGCATGTATATTTTTATCTTATAAAAACTAACAAAGGTCTTTCAAGTCACCTATTGTGAAACTTAACTTTTAGTTCAGAGTCTCATCTTAAATAACTATACATTATAGTAATAACTACCATCAACAGAATGTTTGCCGGTGGGTTAAGCACATTTATCACATTTAATATTTGCAATATCCCTAATCATGAACACATTATCAGCATTTTACAGATAAAGTTAAAAATGTACCCACTACCCTTGCTCAAAATAAACCTTTGTCCACACTGCAGTGAAAAAAAATTAGAAGAGACTGATTGCAAATATACACATCTATGTAACAGCATAGTCGAATTGGCACATTCTTACATGTACATTACTGTCTCTTAAACACAGACAGCTTTACAATTTACAGAACACTTGTACCTGTCATCTCATTTGTTCCCACAACAGCCCTATCACTGCTATATGTGCGGGGCTTCAAGGCTCAGAGAGTTTAAGTGATGTCACTCAGCTTTTGATTCCTCATTCTTTCCCAATGCACTATCTTGCTTCTCTGTAATTAAAGAAACATTACCCCCACAGAGTATTATGCAATAAAAAGATGAAATGTACTATAGATCCTTGATAAGCTCTTTCATAAGTTACATAGTTCACCAACAAGTTACTAGAGTTACTGGTTATTTTGATGCCAGTCACAGAAATATAATTTGTATGAATAATTTCTATTAAGATAGTACATTACCCAGGCATCCCCTAGATCCTACCTGTACTGGTCAGAAAACTAAACCCCAAATTAGTCAAAATGTACACTATCTCCTTGGGAAAATAGAGAATGTATAAATAAGTCTTTCATGACTTAACACTTCCTTCTAATAGATATCATCTGCCCATAAAACCGCCTACCTACAGCCATTTATCCCACAGTAGATAGTGAGGGTGGCTACTTAAATACACATTTTACAAAAATCTACCTAAGTTTAGCAAATATATGTACACCTAAACAGAGAGATAGGATTACCAATGACTTGAAAACTCATTTGTAAAATAGTTATCTTGGCTTTGCACTTCTGAATATTTTGTACTTCTCAAGGTACTTAATAAGCAAAGTTGTTCTACTTCGTGAATTCTACTTCTTTCTATGAATTCTTCTTTCTACCTTTTCCCTTTCTACTTTAAAATCTCCTACTCCACTTAGTGACTTGCTCTATCATTACTCACTAACTGTCCCAATCCTTAAGCAACTGAAGTTAAAATTGTTGAAGGAAAAGGCACTTAAAATGGTTACTTTCTGTCCAGCTGTATATAAGTCCAATGTGTTAATTAATCTAGATGATGCAAAAAAGAATCTCCTGGTAGAGAAAAGACATGTACAAAATTGGTGAAAAAGGTTTTGGGGTTTGTTTGTTTGTTTGTTTGTTTTCAGTAGGGTGGGGGAAGGGCAAGCTGGATTTACAAGTCACAACTGCTTTTTGTCCTGCCTATCCTTCAGGCATCCCTAAGGCTCACTATGAAGATGACAGAAACAAACACAAAATCTTCGAGTTAGAAGTTGATCTGACACTGACATGAAAACAAGCACTGATTTCATATGAATGTTGCAGAGGTGGTGGTGAGTGGAGAAAACAGTTCCCAGATTGTAAACGTTAACTGAAGATATTAACACAATTAAAAAAAAAAATCAGTAAAGGAATGTATAAAATATTGCTCTTGTGTTTTACAGTAAGAGTTGTTGCTCTCAGACTGCGTAAAACAAAATTTATTCATGTTTTGTGCATATTAAAAAAATCCTATTGTATCAATTGGTAAGCTATTAAATGCCTATAAAACTAAAAAAAAAAAAATCATTAGTATGATTTCAGACATCATTCAACAGTTTTACCCTGGCATTTCTAATTATGCCTGTGATAATTTTCAAGGAAGAAAGACCCATACTCTCCTCCAAGTCTACAGGGGTAAGAGTGCCTCTGAGTAGTTTCTGTGACTGTAGACAAGTCAAAATCACTCCCTCCAATGGGATCTCTCAAAGGCAGATTTTAAGAAAGAAAAAAAAAAAAAAAAAATCAAAGCCAGATGTTTAAAGCACTTTATAAAATATCAAGGATTATCCTATTGCCATCATATTTTCAGATTGGTGGAGTTTTTTCAACTACTCACTTTTAAAGCTATAGAGAAAGCCCTCAACCATTCTTCTGTACTAGAGGTGATAGGGAACAGTAAAGGATAGGAAGAAACTTAACATGGGTAATGAATTCATTGGGGGATCAAGTTCAGCAACTCAATACTCACATCTATCTTCCTTAAGTTAAATAATGCCCAAGAAAGTTAACATACCTGGATTTTAGAACCCTAAAATGGTTACACAGAATACCATTACATTTTTTTAAAGAAAAAAGGGGGTTTCCCTGTAGCCACCCCAGAGAAAACTTCTGTAAAGCAATAAATCACCATTACAAAAAAGTTTGACTTCCACTCCCATTCCTTACATTTCTGTCTCTTAACTTTGAGAGCCTGCCAAAAGGCTTTGCTCACAATCATGTCAAACAAGTATTTGAAACGAGCATAAACAATTTTTTAATGCATCTTGCTAAAAAGTATCGCAATTTAAAAAAAAAAAATTCTTTTAATGTTTATTCATTTTTGAGAGACACCGTGCGAGCGGGAGAGGGGCAGAGGGAGAAGGAGGAGACACAGAATCCGAAGCAGGCTCCAGGCTCTGAGCTGTCAGCACAGAGCCCAACGCGGTGCTCGAACCCACGAACTATGAGATCATGACCTGAACTGAAGTGGGACGCTTAACCCACTGAGCCACCCAGGCGTCCCTCTCACAATATGTCTTGAACTCCAGCATGGAACGAGGTGACAGTTTTCCAGGTACTTTTAACAACTGTTTAATACTAGACAAGTGGAAAAAGCACAATTTTGGAAAAGGTCTAACAATTTCAAGAAAGTTACTTTCACTTGTGAATATTCAAAAATTTTATCCTAAAGTTAAAACATAGTGGCAAACTAAAATCGAATCCCAAATGGACACACTTGACTTAAGGCCAGAATCTCATTTTAACTCACAGTTTATTTTCCCTATAATAAATACCTCTTAACTGTAAGGGAGATCTTTCTTCACCAAATAAAGAATTTCCAGGAATTCTGAAACACCTTACTAAGGAGATTTAATCACATCCACAGATTCCTATCATCCCACAAAGCCATTAAAATACAAGAGTACATAAGTACTTTATAAAGATCGTACATTCCTAAAGAGAGACACATTCCTAAAGAGAGACATTTCTCTTAAGAGACACAAAGCACCTTCGTAAGATTGAACTACTGGAGTGGCACCTGACTCACCCCAACTCAGTTCTTCAACTTTACTTATTCAGAAAGCAGAGGGAGACAAAGAGTTGCTTCTACAAAGTCAAAAATAGATGAGTCCCTACTCATTCACAGCCTGTCTGCAAGGACTCTAAACACAAATCTTAAGAAGTTTTATTTGGATTTTAATGTAGTATTGAGAGACTTCAGAGCAAATTAGCAGGTTTTAGGCAGTCATTTGATAGGTATCATTACCAATTGAAGGGCTACCTCCAGAGTAGGGGGAAAAAGCACACAAACACCTCTGAGTAGCAGACAGAACATTTAATAAATAGTGAGCCCTATTTATCAACTTTTTTTTTTTTTCCAACGTTTTTTATTTATTTTTGGGACAGAGAGAGACAGAGCATGAACGGGAGAGGGGCAGAGAGAGAGGGAGACACAGAGTCGGAAACAGGCTCCAGGCTCCGAGCCATCAGCCCAGAGCCTGACGAGGGGCTCGAACTCACGGACCGCGAGATCGTGACCTGGCTGAAGTCGGACGCTTAACCGACTGCGCCACCCAGGCGCCCCCCTATTTATCAACTCTTAAGAATCACATCTCTTTCCAATGTACCACAAAATAAAAACAATGTTCATCACCATGACTAAGTCATAAAGTTTTGCTTCTCCTAATAAGGCAAGTACATAAAACACTCTGAAACATCTAAAACGGTCACCTTAAAAAAAAAAAATATATATATATATAAAGCACAAGAGCTTACACACACACACACACACACACACACACTACAGACCCCTAGGGTCCAAAAGATCTAAATTAATCAATCCATCAGCATTCCAAAACTAATTATTTGAGAATTCCAACTAGAAGAGATCTAAAGCAAAACCCCTCTTCTCTGGTTGTATTTTGGTTTTTCTATGTAAACAGTTCTGTCAAGTGCTTTCTTTGGCAGGCAATAATAAAATAAACTTTATTTCCTGTTCTTTATCCCGTATCAAAACTCTAAAGTTTATCATCGCCTGACATATGGTCACCACGTCCAAAGGTTACTATGAATGATGAAATACATAGTTCACATAAACTTTTGAAGTGTCTTCACGGATAACATCTTATCAAAATGTTTTACATCTCATCTCACTAAACCTTAATCAGATTGTGGAAAGAGGAATCTGAAGAACACAAGTTCACGCTTAGTGTGTTTATAAAATCTTCTCTATGCCCCGGCCATACTTCCCGTTAGGGAAGTATGCTTTTACTGTTTATAAGCATTTGAAAAACTTCATGCCTTTAAGTACTATCAAAACTCTCAATCAGGATTTCATGCGTTCGGTTCACACCACAGCAAAAGATCAAATGCTGAACTCCTAAAAATAGGGGTGTTAGGAGAGGGACACACAACACTCCGCCGCCAAAGCAAATGCGTCTTGGAGGGGGCAGGGGCGCTCCTGGTACACGTACAGTAGGAGCTCACATTCGGCAAAACCGGGGAGCGAAGGATCAGGTGACTTCACACCACAGACCTTTCAGTCTGATCGGGCCTCACTACCGTCTGGGTGACTAGTAAACGGCTCACCAGCCTAGTTTAACAACTAAATCTGGACTTGCATCCTAGCCACGCGCAACCGGCGGGAGTGGGTTCGGGGGCCGAGGAGCCCCGGAACGCGAGCCCCGGGACACAGCCCTGGCCTGCGGACTGCGGTTCCCTCCTGGAAGGGTGTCTGGAGAGCTTTCCGACCTGGCAGCGAGGTGTCTGCTCCCCCCGCGCGCTCCGCGTCCTCCTCCTCCGTGGAGCCCATAAAGCCCTAGCCACTCCGTCCTCCCTTTCTGAGACAGAAGGCAGCGAGTGCCCGCCGGCAGACAGATCGCCCTGCCGCGTCCGGGGCTCTCCAGCACCCAGCCGCTGCGCCGCCGACTTCCCCGCGCCCCCGGTCTGCGGCCCCGGCTCAAGGCCGCCCCCTCAGGTCGGGGCGGACGCGGCGGCAGCCACGCGGCGGGCGGGCAGGGGGCCGGGCCGCCCGGGCGCAGACGCGCGCGCCGCCCGTTCACCCGACAGCTGCGGGAGCCGCGGCCCGAGGGCCGCCCTTTCAGGCCGCGCGCCGCGGGAGCTCGGGGCGCGGCGGGGGTTAGGCCCCGCGGCCGCCAGACGCGACGGCGGGAAGAGAGCTGAGCCAGCCGCGGACGACGACCCCGCCGCCTGCGGCCGGTGCCCGCGGGTCCGAGCGGCCCGCGCCCTCTCCCCACCGGGACCCTGCGGCCTCCGTCCCGCCGGCGCGTACCTAGGAAGGTCGTGGACGAGACGTGGTTAACCCCGGTGTTTGGGTCGCTGGTCCGCCGCCGGCGCCGCAGCCCCTGGTGCGGCTGCTGCCTCCGCGCTGCCTCGTCCCCCTCCGCCATCTTGTACCGATTTAAAATTAACTCCCCACTGACGTCAAACGCCGCCGCCGCTTTATCAACCTCCCGGGAGCCGGCGGGACGCTGGCGGGTCCTAGCGCCGCCAGTAGCCAGCGACTCCTTGTCCTCCCCACGCCCTCCCCCGTCCCGCCCATCGGCGCCTTCGCTCCGCCTCCGCCCTGCCAGCCTCCCTGCCCGACTGTCAGCCTGTCCCTAGGCTTTCCTGGCCTCCCGCTACTGGATGGGATTGGGCGGCGCCCCCACCGCGGTCACCTGGCATCCGCACCGCTGCGAGCTCAGTACCACACCCCCTTAACGCTGGGCTGGTCTGTGTGAACGCAGAAGGGATCTCCAGAGAACCAAGTCCCTCCTTCCCAGTTCAGTAACCCAATTCTTTTTACAGCTCTTCTTCATAATCCTTAACTCGTGCCCTGCACGTGCGGTTGCTTTCGCACGCCTTTCTTTCTCTTTTTTATCCGCCACCTTCTGTGGGGGATACCACCCTACCTGCCTTCCTCCTAAGCTATTGCTCTGCCCTGCTTTTCCTCTTGACCTTTCCTCGCCCAAGTCCCTAATGTTGCTTCCCCTCCAGAGACCATCCTATGGTTTATTTGCAATAGCTCCCATCTGCTTATGAGACCCTCCCCCCTATCTTCTTGACTGCATACCTTTTCCTGCCCCTAGTACCTTGCAGGGACAAGCCAGAAAGCACTGTCATCAGAAAATGAATTGTAGTAGGTCCTTTCCTAACTATGGTGAAACCTCCTTGTGAGGATCCAGTGATATCCTGCAGAAAGTGCAGGTCACTTTTTAAAATAAACACCAGTCCGTGGAAGCTTCTGTGAAACACAGTCTCTTTTCTTTTGGATTTCTACTACATCACCAATGCATTAAAAACTCCTTTTCCTTGGTAAAGACAGGCGTCCAGGTATCTGAATTGATGTCTTGTCCACGTCTTCTCAAAAGTCTAAATATCACGGCCTTACCTCCTGCACAATCTCTTGGAAAGCACTGGTGTCATGAAAGCTTCAGGGTGCCATTTTAGAGGAGTTTTCATTGGGCTGTCTGTTTATTCATCTGTTCTCTGTCTTTATGGAAAGGGACTTGAAGCTCCTCCTGGACTTCCTAACTCCCTGCATCCTGGTTCAGTGCCCCTGGGGCAGCCTAAACTCAAGCCATAAGCCTGGCCTGATGATGGATTTCCTTTCATAATCTCCCTATGCGGCATCTATCTAGTATTGCCAACAATCTGCTTTCTGCAAGGTATCATCTTGGGCATGAAAAAAGATGCAAAAGGGAGTATTTTTGCAGTCAAAGAATAAACTTTCCGTTAGAGTCAGCAGTGAACTTACTACTGGGTGCACCCCCATCAGGAACCCCCAGGGAGTTAAGGCTGCACTCCTCCTAGTCAATCGACCTAACTGGTATCCTTTCCAGGGTCAGACACTATATTAATGTCATAGACTGCTACTACAGTGCCCCGAACAGGCCCACACAGCTCCCAAGTTCAAGGAGTGTCGAGAAGCTAAATGCAAGTACAGTCAAGAGACTGAGCATTGTCCCACGGTCGCCTCATATCTGTGTGTGTTGGAAAATCCATTCTTTGTTTTCCCCAGTCAGCTATCCCTCTTCAGTTTCTCATCACAGTGAAACCTCAGTGTTACTGCAGACTTGTCCCTCCCCCACCCTCCTTCTACACCAAGCGTGTGTAAAGTCAGTCTTGACTTCTAAATCTCTGTCCAGTTCTCCTCTCCATCCCCTCAGACTCCCTCTTGATTCCGCACTCATCATTTCTTTCCCACTACACCGAGGTGGCTTGTTGCTGGGGGCCCTTCTGCTGTGGGTCCTCCACGCAGCCACTGGCTTAAGTTTTCTTCCATGCAAGTTCGGTGATGTGATTTCTCTGCTCAGGATAAAGTCCAAACTCTTCAGAATAGTTGGCAAGGCCTTTCATGATTTGGGCCCTAACTACGTATCGAGCTGCGTTTTTCACTACTCAGTCATTTATTCCTCATTTTTTTTCATTTAACAAATGAGTTCTAACACTGTTGTGTGTGCTGAATGACGAGTAATCAACAAGACAGACAAAATTAGTTTACTTAGGTTTTTTTTTGTTTTTTGTTTTCCTTCCTACAGCCCACAGACCCCTCCAGTATAAGAAAGTGAGCTCCAGGGGCTCAAAGATCTGTCTTATTCAGGGGTGCCTGACTGGCTCCGTGGTGGAACATATGACTCTTGATTTCAATATCTTGACTTCAAGCCCTATGCTGGGTGTAGAGATTACTTTTAAAAAACTCAGGTTCTACCACTGATTCACCTAATGTTTCAAAACCTCCAGGTCCTCATTTTTTATAACTATTTAAAACAAAATTCTTATGGGCTCAGATGAGTGGGTTTCAGAGCATTTTCTTGACTGCTAAATAGCTAACATTTATGAAATGTTTACTGTTCCAGCCACCCTTCAAAGTACTTCTCATGTGTTAAGTCATTTCATCCTTAATCCTGAGAGGTATATGCTCTGAATATTCTCATCTTACAGTTAGAAAAAACTAAAGTTCCAAGAGGCTTAAAATGTGCCTAAGTGTCAGGACTGGCCTTTGAAGAAGTCTAGGCAATCTGGGTCCAGAGTTTCTGCTCATACCCACTGTGACAGTGTTCATTTTACACACTGTGAATTCGTGGAGGGCAGAAACCATAGCTTACCCACAGCAGGTACTTTGGGATTCTGCCTTCCGTTAGTGTAAATTGTATTAAAAGCTATGTCTTCCAAATACACAACTTTAAAAATCTTTAAATCCGATGAATAAATGGGCAAAAGATGTCCACAATTTGCGACAAAGGCATCATAAAAATGGACCATAAACATGCGAGAAAATGTTCAGTTTCACTCGTAGTAAGAGAAACTCAAAACAACATTAAGATACCATTTCTCACCCATCAGTTTGGCAAAAATTCAAAAGCTTATGATTACATCGTGTTGGCAAGGACATGGGGGAAAACAGGCACTCACACACTGCTTTCTCACTGAAAATGCAAAATGGTACAGCCCCCATGGAGAGGAATTTGGCATTGTCCAACAAACTTCATCCGCATTTACACTTTGACCTGCCAATCACACTTCTGGGCAATAATTCTGAAGGCACAACTCCAATAATACACACACACAAAAATTGCACAAGGTTATTCACTGCAGCATTATTTGCAGTTGCAAAATATTAGAAACGAGCTATCTGGGCATCGGTGATGAGTTAAATAAACTATGATAAATACTCATAATGGGGTAATTCGTTGCTGTAAATGGAGAAAAGAAAGACCTCTATGAACTGATAGGGAGTAATCCCCAAGAGATATTCTTACATGAATAAATCAAACTGCAGAAGAGCATCTGTAGTATGCTACCTTTCGAGTGACGGGGAGAAATAAGAAAACGTGCGTGTATCCACTTATGTGTCCAAAAAGAAGCTCCGAAAGGCTAAAGAGAAAACAATAGTTCCCTGAAAGGGGGGTGCGTGGGGAATAAGGCAAAAGGAATACAGAATGGAGTGATGCTTTTCTCACTATACCATTTTATATAGTGTTGACTCTTGAAAACATGTTTCACATGATCAAAAAATTAAAGTTGGGAAGGGGTTTCTAAAACTAAAAGCAAACCAAATAAATGATTATAAAAGTATTTAAATGAATAACATAACCTCACTGAAGAGGAAAAAAGAGCCAACTAATCCAAGTACTTTACAAACATAGAATCAGACTATAAACATTTCTCAATCTTTGTCAGGGTAGGGGGAGAACAGCAAACAAATCCTGAAGCCTTTTTAGTAGGCTTGTTTTTGTAGAGGTATGGGCAAAGCAATTCTGAATCTATTTTAGATGTATTATAGATTATATTATAGATGTATATAATATTGATATATATCATCAATCTATATATATTTCTATAGTACATAAGTGTATTTAGATATGAGTAAATATATAAACATATTTTAGCTGAATGATAGATGAGTAAATGTGTTGATATTGTTGAGAGCCAGGGTTCTCAATGTGGAAGAAGGGTCATACAAATAATGAAAGGGGGAAAGCAAGGTGAATCCTATGGGATAGACTACATTGAAGGTATTGATATGGACTGAAGCTTTATAAAAATGAATACATACATGTGTGTATGTAAGTGTAAATGTGCATATATACGTATATGCATACGTACAGATTATGTATGTATATGTACGTGCACATATTTCCTTTTCCTATCCACAGTATATGCCTATAAGCAAAGACACCCAAGTAGCAATGATCATACCCAATGCCCAGACTTGGTCTCTAATATGACTCCCTACTGAAAGGAAGCAGGAGTCCATAGAGAAATCACTGGTTCTGAGCTAGAACAGGGTGGGTACAAGATGATACATGAGCATCATTTTGTGACAGAATAAGGAGATACTCAAAGAAAAAAAAAAAGATAGGGCATATCAAAAAGACACAGAAGGGTCTCCCACTGGCCAAATTTGAAACAATTTAAGGACCAACACAATTAAGGACTACAATGAATTATAGAAAATAGAGAAAATAAGAATCTATGAGTCTGTACCAATGACAGATTAGATAGATAAATAGATGATAGATAGATAGATAGATAGATAGATAGATAGATGATAGATAGATAGGAGGTAGACAGACAGATGAAGGGAAGACTCTTGCCTACAGTAGAATGCTGAGGGTCAACTGGTAAATGTGGAGACCGTGCTAGAGTTAAAGACTCATCAATTTGCAACCATGACAGCAAAGATTGGGTCAGACAAGAATCATCAATGGATACTAAATCTTGGGGTGAAAATTTGACAAATCTAGGGTCGAATATTTGTGTGTCTTCAAGTTTCTCTTCACATCTGCTTATTAATTGCAAGAGAAAAATAGAAATGGAAATTAGACAACACTTTAACTAGGTGATTAAAATTAACATCCCCAGCGGTGCCTGACTGGCTCAGTTGATAGAGCATATGACTCTTGATCTCGAGGTCATGAGTTCAAGCCCCATGTTGAGTGTAGAGTACTGAAAAAAAATATTTAACATCACCAGTGAGGAGGCAAGTGGATATCATGTGCCTCTACATGTGATGCCCCGAGAAAAACACAGCATCGCTTATGTAGTATGCCAATCTGGCATGAACCTAACCATGAGGGAACCTAAGACAAACCTAAAACAAGAAACATTCTATTCAAAAAAGGGGGGGGGGATATTTTCTTCAAAAGCGTCAGTGTCATAAAAGAAAAAGAAGGACTGGAAATGTTCTAGATTAAAGGAGGCTGAAAAGGCATAACAACCAACTACATCAGATATTGATCTGATCCTAGCCTGGATCCTGTACAGGAGGGGGAAATGCTACAAAGGACACTATGGAGTCAACTGACAAAATTGGAATACAGATGGTAGGTAAAAGTATCGTATCAGTAGTAAATTTGTAAAAGCATATTCTTATTTCTTATTTATATAAAATACATACAGGAGTATCTTAAAGAGCCAGCATGTATAAAATTTCTCCTCAAATGGTTTAGAAAATATTAGAGACAGAGAGAAAGAGAGAGGGACAGAGAAGAAGAAGAAGAAGAAGAAGAAGAAGAAGAAGAAGAAGAAGAAGAAAGCGGAAACCAGAAAGGAAGAAAGGAAACAATAAAGCACATGGGGCAAAATATTTGCAATAGTGAATCTGGATATCAAACCTATAGGTGGTCAATATTTATTATTATTCTTGAAACTTTTCTGTAATTTTAAAATTATTTCCAAAATTTATTTGTTTGGGTTTTATAATTTTAAAAATGTAAAAAAAAAATTTTTAATTGTTTCTTTTAAAGAACAAAACATATCTCTTTAATTGGATCAAAGATCGATCAAAACTTCATGTCTCACTCTTCAGTTATTAAAAATAATCACCATTAACAACTTAGTGGCAGAAGAAAATTTTTATAATGTCAAGGAGGAAAAAAGTGGATTACAACTATGTAAAGACATGTATGGACATAGGAAAACCGGTAGGAGGTATGTTAAAAACTGGTAAGATGATACAGGGATTATATTTATTCTCTATTTTACAAATCTTCTGTAGTCCTGCTGTATTGCCCAAAATATTTTAAAAAATTACTTTGCAAGTGGCTCATTTGGACTTCTAACAAATTTCTGTGATAGAGGATAGAAGAAATCTTGATTTCAAGAGGAAGTGTTTAAGTTGGACATTCTAATGTCTATGACTTCCTTCTCGGAAGAAATCTTAGAAAATATTTGCACGTGGGGCACCTGGGTGGCTCAGTCGTTTAAGCGTCCAACTTAGGCTCAGGTCACGATCTCGTGGTTCATGAGTTTGAGCTCCACATCAGGCTCTCTGCTGTTAACACAGAGCTTGCTTCAGATCCTTTGTTCCCCCCACCCCCACCTCTGCCCCTCTCCCACTCACTCTCTCTCTCTCTCTCTCAAAAATAAATATCTAAAAAAATATTTGCACAAGTTAGCAATAATAGAAAAATTTTAAACAGGGTAACTAATGGCCCAACATCTCTCAAATTCCATTTCTGATATGTAGCTTGTTCCTTTTATATAGAACATAGCTAAAATACCCTGGGATATTCTTCACAGCTTATTCTATGTCCCTAGAACAGAAGGAAAACTCTCAGCATATTCTCAAACCATCCAGTCTAGATTTTCCAGCTGATTCTGATTTCGTACATAATCCCCTATTATGTATGAAATCGTGCATTCAGATGTTCAGTTGTGAATATGTCATCACTATGCTTTTGAGGAGAATTGGAGAACTTCCTTCCCCGTTTCCTCTTCTCTTAATAATTACTCCCTTTTCCTTTCTTACAGGACCTCTGGAAATTGCCTGATTTCCCTGAAAAGTTGAACAGGAAGAATAAAGCTGATGTACAGAAAAGCCATGGACTCAATCTAAATATATTTAACCTGAATCAGGAGTCTCTTCCAGTTGTCACATGAAACGAAGGAAATAGCATTTCCATGCTTGGCAATATTCTTTGAGTAACTAAGGTTGTCCGAGGGTTCTAGGTCCCGTTCTGGGACCTGAACCACCACCACAATCAAAGAATAATAACCCTTTCCCTCATCTGGACATCAATGGCAGGATCTTTATCAACTTCTAAGTTGCATCCTCCTAACATCTGAGTGACATACAGTTTGGGATGCTTGTTTTGTCAGGGCATTTTCTGCTTTATTATCGGCCTGAAGAATATAGTATTTTTTTATTTTTTAAGTTTATTTGTTTATTTCGAGAGAGAGAGCATGTACGCGTGCACGGGAGGAGCAAAGAGAGAGGGAGAGGGAATCCCAAGCAGCCTCCGCACTGTCAGAGAGGAGCCCAATGTGGGGCTCGAACTCACGAACTGTGAGACCATGACCTGAGCCGAAATCAAGAGTTGGATGCTTAACTGACTGAGCCACCCAAGCGCCCAAGACCTTATATTTTTTTAAAAGACCAAAGAAAGAAAAAAGCTCTAAAAGGATCATTCCACAAAGATTTATACATTGTCACTTACTCACTAAAAAATTGCCAAGACATGTAGAAATAAACAGTTTATAAGCAGGACAGCATAGATCGTTTGCTAAATTAAAGCTGATATAGTCAACAGAAATGCTACTGCGGTCTTTATTGACCTGTAAGTTTACCTGAGAAGTCATTTTACTCTCTACTGTTGTGCATAGGTGTTCTTTTGGAAGATTCAAAATGTCATGTAATAGAGACGTTATGGTTTTCCTCACTTCAGTTTTAAGGAATCCAATTCTGTCAGTCTGGTTCCCCATGTGTTTCCCTTTCCTTTCCTCCGATATACTTTTCTCCTTTTGGTGTTCTGTGCATCTTGCCCCCCACCCCCACCCCAGTCTGTGGTTACTATGCCTGAATCAAGATGGGCCAAATCCTTATTTAAAAAAAAGAAAGAAAAAAGCCTTCTCAGAGACAAAAGGCAGTGATTCCTAAAGAAAACCTCCCACTCTCCTATCTCAGGGATTCTTGCTGAGTTTTCTATGGAAGGAAAACACAAGGTACCGAGAGTATGAGAACTGACGGAAACTGACCTTATGATCTTTTTCACCTTCATGGAAACAATGGAAGGTGGAAGGATGGTTCCTCCCAGTAAGAAGTAGAGATTTGGATATCCAGTGGCTGAAACTCTCCCCTTGGTATAGGGGGCATCGGATGGATGGGGCAGGGTTCGTGTCGGGGAACAGGTAAACAAAGATAAAATAGTGGCTGCAATAGAACAGGTGTTGGGTACTGCTGAGGCTGACACGAGACGACTAACTCTCTGAGGGTGAAAAAGTTGTCTGCGTTAGGAGCACAGATAGACCTTGTTATGTCATCAGCATTGTGTCTCCTATAAGTGTAATTTAAGCTACGCCATGCTTGCGAGCTGCTGATCCTTCATGCGAAGATGTTCTCTTTCTCGCGCAAGACTCGCTGACAGAAGACGAATGAGCCGTTTCCCCGCGACCACGTAGAGTTCTGCGCACAGACAGAGTTGCTTCAGGGCCCAGCTGACAAACAGAAGAACAAGGTTGGGGGACTGGCCTGGGGTCTGGCAGCGTCGGGAGCACTACGAACCACTGAACTTGACCCAATCACTGCCATCCCTTGGTGGACTCCACAGGCTCAGCGGTAGTGGCCACTGATTAATGCCAGAAGTTGCACGGGACTGTGGCTAGAAAACTGCTTGGCCACCATGAGGATTTCTTTGGGATTAAACATTTTGAGGGAGAGGCCAGAGAGGAAATGTTTTGCAGCAGAAGAGGGAAACCAGAGTGGATGTAGATAAGAATAGGGACTCAGGGTTACTGATTGGCAGGGAGATTTTACTTAGATTCAAAGCTGATGAGCCAGGGTCGTTTGGTTATATTCTACAAGGGAGATCAAACCAAGGGGTGCCTGGGTGGCTCAGTCGGTTAAGGTATGATCATGATCTTAATTTTGGCCCAGGTCATGATCTCATGGTTTGTGGGTTTGAGCCCTGCAATGGGCTTTGCACTGATAGCATGGAGCCTGCTGGGATTCTCTCACCCTCTCTCCCTAGCCAACCCCCCCCCCCGGCTCTCTCTCTCTCTCTCTCCCTTAAATAAATAAATAAACTTAAGGGGCGCCTGGGTGGCGCAGTTGGTTAAGCGTCCGACTTCAGCTCAGGTCACAATCTCGCGGTCCGTGAGTTCGAGCCCCGCGTCAGGCTCTGGGCTGATAGCTCAGAGCCTGGAGCTTGTTTCTGATTCTGTCTCCCTCTCTCTCTCTCTGCCCCTCCCCCGTTCATGCTCTGTCTCTCTCTGTCTCAAAAATAAATAAACGTTAAAAAATAAATAAATAAATAAATAAATAAACTTAAAAGAAGAAAAAGGAAAAAGGGAGAGCAAACCAAGAACATTAAAGCTTCCTTGAGGCTAATACTTGCAGAAGCCTGGACGTGAGTGCATGCTTCTCCAACACAACCGTGTTTGTCTCATATTTGTCTGCATCTTGAAAGGCAACGGCTCCATATGGAACACTGTGGGCAATTGGGTTTCCCCTGGGCTTGCTGCTTAATAGTAGCTGTCCATTTTTTCTCCAGAGCAAGAGGGAAACAATGACCTCCGCAACCCATATCGATCCCGAGAGAGAACGACTTGAACTGGGATACGTTAGCATCAGTGTGGCTTAGTGAAAAGAACACCAACTTTAGAGTTCAGACCGCAGCTCTGCAGGTTGGTTTTATAACCTTGAGAAGGTTAGTTAACCTTTCTGACCCTCAGTTTCCTCTGCTGTAAAGTAATGGTTTCTTCTTAGCATTTTTGCCATGATTACAGATAACGTAGATCAAGTTTTTAGCCCAGTGGCTGGCACACGGTAATAAATGGTAGCCATCATGATTATTGCTCCAATGAAGCAGCTCTTTTGAGTCTAGGAAGAGACTGAAAAGCAAGGACACAATTAATAATAATAATACCTATTCAGAATTTCACTTAATCTACAAAATACCTTGATGAGGCAAGTATTATTGGCATCGCCAGCCTTTTACAGAAAAAGAAACTGGGGTTTCAAAAGGTCACATAATTTGTTCAAGGCCACATAACTTGCAAATGGAAGAGCTGAAGTTCAAATGCAGTTCTGTTTGCCTCCAGGGCCTGTGTTCTTAACCATGTATCTCCAGATTACACACTGGTCTAAAGGCTAGGAGCTGAAAACTCTATAATCAGAAGCCATTTGTGCAGACCACTAATTAGCTAGAAGCAGCTTCTGGATGTCCAGGAAACTGTTTCAGGTTGGTAGAGTGGAGGCAGACGCCACTCAAAGTCCAGGACAAGGGCGTCCCCGAGCACTCTGAGAAGCACGCTCCTAAATGCAACAGGACCATCTACTTGAACGACCAACTTCTACAGAATTCAGAGGTATCTTGTAGTCCCTAAAATAGTCGAATAATAGGAGCCACAAAAATCCAAATCTGTGAACTAGACTTGCTTGAGGATATTTGGGAGAGCAGACAGAGCCCGGTTTTTAAATGAAGATCAGCATGCAAGAGAAAAGAACACGGTCCGGAACTCCTTAGGAGCTATTATCATATTCTATAACATCTTTTCAAAAATAATAACAAGGAAGTGAATGAACCATCATGATACAGAAAACGTGCTTGTGGCTTGGGGGGAACCCTGCCATGTGCTTTCAATTCATCTGAGAACAGGGCAGGAAATGATACCCTCCCCAAGCAGAAGCAGCCTATCTGGGCACACCTAACATCACCACCATCACCCCCAGCCTTCAGGAATGCCTTTGAGGTCAGTGGGAAATCCAGGCCTCCCTGAAGGAATTGCATATTTTAGCTTCTTTTAAGATTAGGACATTATCTACATTGGCCTTATAACAATCAACATATTTCATTTGTAACTGGAAAGCAGCCAAACCTTTCCTATCTCACACCCAAGCTTAATTCCAAGCTCCCAAAATCTGACTGGCCAGTTGGCAGACAGAACACTCCACCTTGACAATGTCCTTAGAACTGATTGTCCTTGTTGTAACCTATGTAATCCTTGGATTCACTGCCACTGGAGAAATTTCATCGTTATATTTTGACAGATCTGCACCTCACCTCGTACAGCTCCCCAAGCCCCACGTCACTTCTCCCCTCCCTCATATTCTTGGGATCTATCTTCAAGTACAAGTGCTCAGAACGTGAGCTCCTCCTTTCTATTTCCCACAACCATTCTTTCCTGGAGCTGAGATGTCAGCAAGGAACGCCACTGGCACTTGATCGGCAAATATTTATCTTTCAAGCTTGTCCTGATCGTCCTCCAGGAAGGTGAGATATCATAAGACATAATGAAATGACTGTTGTTTTAAGGCATTATGTTTGGGAGCTATTTGTTATACAATAGATAACGAGAATGCCTGCACATGGTGTGATACCAATGCCTAAACATATATATGCGGCAAAACAATAAGCAAATATGTAACAACAGTAAACACTGAATTCAGGGTCATGGTAATCACTCTTTGGTAAAATTGCTTGCTTGCTTCTGCTGTCTAGAAGAGTGGGTTTTAATTCTTGTTGTCGTTGTTTTGTTTTATTTGACAGGGATACAAGCGTGCAATGGCATTCATTTGCAGGACATGTTCCCATAGGCGTGCTCAAATATCCATTGATGGCCACTGTCAGTTAGACTACTGGCCATGAAGCACCCATCAGGAGCCGATCCAGGATTTGTGGCGCCTAAAGCATCTACAAATTTGGGGAACCTCTTTAAGAAAACAAATTCTGAATCAAAATTAGATGTGAAAGTAAATATTTATGTTTAAAATTTTTTTAAGTTTATTTAGAGAGAGAGAGAGAGAACTAGAGGGGGAAGGGCAGAGACAGAGTGCAAGAGAGAATCCTACGTAGGGTCCACACTGTCAGCACAGAGCCCCATGTGGGGCTCAATCCCATGAACCATGAGATGGTGACCTGAACCAAAACCCAAGAGTCGGACATTTAACTGACTGAGCCACCCAGAAGCCCCATAAATGTTGATTTAGAATGAGAAAAGAGGGGTGCCTGGGTGGCTCAATCGGTTAAGCATCCCACTTCAGCTCAGCTCGTGATCTCACGGTTCGTGAGTTTGAGCCCTGCATCAGGCTCTGTGCTGACAGCTCAGAGCCTGGAGCCTGTTTTGGATTCTGTGTCTCCCTCTCTTTCTCTGTCCCTCCCCTACTCTCACTCTGTCTCTCTTTCTCTCTCTCAAAAATAAATAAACATTAAAAAAAAAAGAATGCTAGAATTGAAAAAAGAAACCACAAATTTTGTAAAGCTAACACATACCACAAACATACAGAAAAATAATATTTTTATTAATTAACTTTATGGCATACATTTCTAATACTTTTTTTCTAAAATTTTTTTCTAAAATTTATTAACTTTATGGCATACATTTCCAATACTTTTTTTCTAAAATTTTCTAAAATTTTCGGGGTGCCTGGGTGACTCAGTCGGTTGAGTGACCAACTTCGGCTCAGGTCATGATCTCACAGTTTGTGAGTTCGAGCCCCACGTCGGGCTCTGTGCTGACAGCTCAGAGCCTGGAGCCTGCTTCCGATTCTCGGTCTCCCTCTCTCTCTGCCCTTCCCCCTCTCATGCTCTGTCTCTGTCTCAGAAATAAACATAAAAAAATTAAAATAAAATAAAATAAAAATACTTTTTCTCTAAAATTCAGTCTTTGATTGGCTCTTCATAATATATCAATTTAGGGATATCATTTTCTAAAGACAAAATGGAAAGACAATTTAGTTTTTCTTCTTGCATAGTTCATAAAGTTCTTATTTATTGATAGTTTTAAAAAATCTCTGTCAGCCTTGAACGTTTTAGTGTTGATGTCATGTGAATTTTTAGGATTGTTGTCAAATTCGGGTAGATCTCTATCAGGTCTCTCTTGTGCAGGAGTGTCAGATTTCAGGGCATACCAAGTTTTCTTCTCAGTGACTAGTCTCAAATACTCTGAATTGAAAATGCATGTGGCATTTATAATTGCATATGCTGCATTTTGCAGCAGATTCTTGACAGGGGAGAAATTCCACTTCTCATCGTTACTGATGGGATCAAAATCTTCTTTTTATGATTTTACCCATCTCGTGATTGGAAGGATTTTCCCCCTAGACTAGGTTTCTTCCGTACTTCTCAAACAATGTTTTCCTTCTACTCTCCACATACGGTTGGAGCCGGCCACTGTAGGACTCTTTTACTTCTTTTCTTTTACATGTTCCTATCACCTTTGAGTTGGAGAACGCAGGACTAGAGAGACAAAGGGTATATGTGTCCTAGTTTGCTCCTCTAGAGCTTGTATCCAGGAAGTGGAAGTTAAATAGATTGAAGGGATTACAGGAAGCAGAGGTGGGTTTTCCACCCTCCCTCATCTGGAACTCGGGAGGGACCTATGGCACAGAGTGGACTTGCTCCTTTAAGAAACACTCACAGCAGATTAAAAATAATGGTGCATGGGGGTTAGGTGGCAATGGGACCTGGATGTCACCACAGATACTATGAAGGACCAGTAATAAAGTTAGCTGAGTTGGGAACCGAAGGTCATGACTGTGAGTACAGAGTGTTCAACCTAAACCAGGAGTCAGATGAGGGTTGTAGCTGTGATTCAGACAGGCATGTCTCACCAAGGTGACCCAAATCCGCAAAAATGTGCATTGGGTCCTGGGCACACAAAGAACAAAGCACAGGCAGACCTACTGCAACGTCACAGACGAGTGCAAGGTGCCCAGTGACCCGACTGGCCAAGCCGCCTCACCGCAGAGCTCAGCAAGACCCCACACAGAGCACTGGGACACAGGCACGTCCACGTCCCCCACCCCTTGCCAGATGGCCACCTGAGTAAGCTTTCCACTCTGTCTGCAAGCCTGTTCCTTAAGCTATTATTCTAGGGGGGAGTAGAAACAATGGAGTCTAAGACACCAGAGTCAGATTTTCACATCACGGGAACATCCCTGGAATCCTCTAGTAAGACTTATTAACAACATCTATCAGGTTCTTACATACATCTGGTAATTCTCATTACCATAATAAGATAATATATTTATATCACTTTTTTTTAATTGAGCTTCACGATATCTCCAAATCTGAGGTACTATTACTATCCCCGTTTTTATTTGTTTTTGTTTTTGTTTTATTTTTTAATGTTTATTTGTTTTTGAGAGAAAGAGGGAGAGCCCGCGAGCTGGGGAGGGGCAGGGTATCTGTGGATACTACACTAGGCCACCCTGGCAGAGGCCAAGTACATCCAAATCCCATACCCATTCTCTGCTCCATTCCAGAAGCCTCTGGAGCATCTTAAAGGTAGGCTCACTCCCAGCACAATGTGTGTTGGGTATTTTAATCCATGGAAATTCATCCTTAGAAATAACCACCCTTGCTATGGATAACCCAGAAACTGAAGCAGTAAGGGCTCTGGCTTGCAATTCTGACTTTGTGACAGGATCACCTGAAAATGTATTTAAACTTCATGTACCTTCGTTGCCATAAAACTGAAAGGGGAGGGGAGGCAACCTGCTACTATCACTTACAGACTGGTTGGTCCGTTCCCCCTTGAGCAAGTCTCCGTGTTCAGCGCACCTGTTTGCCCACCCATGCCATTTCCTCCAGCACCCTGCCCTCAGCCTCCGCTTCCCTCAGAGCTCTTAAGGACAAAGCCACATCCTTGCTGGTGCTGACAGGGCCCATGGCGAGAGCTAGGATCGCTGCCAAACATGCAGACTGCTGATGCTCCTGGAGCCTCTGGTCCACTGGGCACCACAGCTGAGAAGATTCCATGCAGAGGCAGGGAGATCAAGCTCCAACCAGCCCCGCCACGCTTTGTTCCAAACAGTTCTGCTTGTGCCTAAAGATTCTCAAGACTTTGCGGTTTCTTCCTCTCACCTCTTGCCGGGAGTGCCTCGAAGTCTCAGGAAGCCAGTTCCTCGGATTCTGGCCTCTCCCCTCTAACCAGGGGTCTGCAGCACCTTCCAGATGTTGTGACTCCTCATTAATCCTACTTGTCCTCTCTGCAAGAGCAATGGATATTTGACCCACCCGGCACAAAACAATGCACGCGCTCGTGATGAAAGTGGGGGCAAAGCCGAAAGGGACTTGAAGGAGAAACATTGTCCTCGCCAGCTGTATTCTGGCCCTAGTGCAATAAGGCAAAATTGCCCTGTAACAGACGTTAAAAATACTTAAGAATTTCAGCATGGGTTAAATGTTTTCTTCCTGTTTTTATTTTAAGTATGTAGAACCAAAAATGTGCATGTCCATCTGGAAAACAGCATTTTTAGATTTTAGTCATGGGTATATTTAAATCTGAAGGTCAAGACCAACAACACCCTCTGTCCCAAATTGGAACTCTGTCCTCACACACATTCATGTTTTCTTTTATTTCTTCCTGAATGATGGCAAGTGATAGAATTTGTCAAATTCACTGAAGAAACACTAGGGGAAGTTGATCAGGACCATAGGGCACTTGTTCTTGACAAGATAAGCGGTTACTTCTCACCATAAAAGTTGCAGAGCATCCCACTCTCGATTTCAGCTCAAGTCACGATCTCACGGTTTGTGAGATAGAGCCCCGCATCAGGCTCCGACAGTGCAGAGCCTGTTTGGGATTCTCTCTCTCTCTCTCTCTCTCTCTCTCTCTCTCTCTTTCTCTCTCTCTCTCTCTCTGCCCCTCCGCTGCTTGCATGCATGCTCTCCCTCAAAAATAAATGAACATTAAAAAAAAAAAAAGGTTGCAGTTGCATAAAAAAAACACACAAAATCTTTCCGCCTAATATTTTAACGAAGAAAACTGTTTGCAGAGCAACTTTAACATCTTTCGTAATGCCTATATGAGAAGGGAGGCGCCGGTAGCCGCTCTGGAAGGACGTTAAACATGGGCAGAAGACTGATATGTGGTAACTTCCCAAAATTAAGACAGGAGAGCTCTAGGACACCACCGAAATTCCTGGTGCACACATAGACGCTCCAGGAGGGTTGGAAGGAAAATAACAGGTCTCTGGTGGAAAAAACAAAACAAAACAGAACAGGAAAAGAGATATTTGGGGATAAAGGAGCTAGATGTGAACAGTCAAGAATAAGAAGAGGAAGTTAAGAGGAAATTCAATTTAGGAAGGTAAGAAAAGGCTGAGAAGCAAAGAAGTGCCCTTTGAGAGCCAGGAAGGAGGAAAGAGAAATTCAGCAACAAAAATTCATGAACCCTGGGGCGCCTGGGTGGCTCAGGCCATTAAGCATCCGGCTCAGGTCATGATCTCACAGTTTGTGAGTTTAAACCCTGCAACAGGCTCTCTGCTCTCAGCACAGAGCTCTCTTCGGATTCTCCATCCTGCTCGCTCTCTCTCTCTCTCTCTCTCTCAAAAATTAAAAAATAAATTCAGGAACCCCAAATAAAGAGAATAAATGGAATGTATTAGAATCACATGATTCCAGGGAATCTGCATCTGCTCAATAAATGAGGGTATTCCCAAACCCCACAGCAAGGAAACAAAGAATAAGATGACCTTGGTTTCTATTCTATCTTCCCCAGCACCCACTAAAGCAAAATGGCCACCTATCCCCTCTTGGGTGGCAGGGAAAGGAAGAAGCATACAGACAACAAAAGTGGGAAGGGAACATAAAGGACAAAGCATCAAGTACTGCAATAGAAGAGAGACTTGGGACGTGCTGCTGGGGAAACACCCAGAGATAAGCGCAGGATCTGGGGGGGGGGGGGGGGGAGGGATCTGGTAGACTGCGCCCCAGGGGGTCTACACTGGGCTCCTTGATAGTGATCACAACACAAAGGCAACTTCGTGAGTTCAGTAGATCCATTGAAATGTACATCATTTGCAGTTCAATGAGTATGAGTGTTTTAAATCTAAGACTGCCTCACTCCCCAGGTAGTATAGTAAGGATAGGTATTGGGCACAAACTACTAGTCCACCATGTGTTTCCAAAATAGCTCTTCTCTCCTGCCACTGAGACCTCCGATCACATCTGCAAGTCTAGCAGATTCCTCCAACATAGACTGTTGTAACTGCAGAGGCTTCTTCTACGAGCTAAAAGACCAACATTAAAACTCACAGGTTTGGGGCGCCTGGGTGGCTCAGTCGGTTGAGCGTCCGACTTCGGCTCAGGTCATGATCTCACGGTCCGTGAGTTCGAGCCCCGCATCGGGCTCTGTGCTGACCGCTCAGAGCCTGGAGCTTGTTTCGGATTCTGTGTCTCCCTCTCTCTCTGACCCTCCCCCGTTCATGCTCTGTCTCTCTCTGTCTCAAAAATAAATAAATGTTAAAAAAAAAAAATTAAAAAAAAAAACTCACAGGTTGCTTCTAGGAAATGCTTTTTTGAGGATACAGTCTAATTTTGAAGGGAAAGCTAGTCTCTTTTATTACTCCAAGCGGAATAATAATTGATAATCCATTAGGATGCTTTAAGGTGAAAATAATAGGAAACCCAACCAGGAACATCCACAACAAAAACGAGAATATAGCATCTCACGTAATAGTTACGTTCAAAGGTAGAGCGGTTTCAGGGTTGGTAATCTCTGTCACTGTTCAACGACATCATTAAGACATCCGGTTGCATTTTGTTTTCCAATTTTCTACGTCTACCTTCCTCTGCTCTTCCTTCCTCCAACCAAAAGGTTGACTTTTGTCCACACATTTATCCTCCATAGTTGCAAACTGGCTGCCAGAGTTGTAAGTGCAACACAGAGCTCCATAGAGATGCAGCCGTGTGAATGAAAGAGGGTCCGTTTCCTGCCTTGAAACTCTTTACTTCAGAAGGCATCTTAAGTTTTAATTTAGTTTTCCAAATTTTCATTTAAGTTTCCTTTAAACTTTCTTGCAATCTCACTGCTCAAAATTACTACCCATGCCAATTCCTACACTAATTTTTGACAAGGAAAATGGCCTTGCCATGATTGGTTCCATGTAGTCAAGATCCACCCTGCTTTGGGCTGAAATCAGCTTTCCCTGAAGCACATAAGTTGCCTGATACCTGAACAAAGTTGAGATAGTGTTAGTAAGGAAGAAGGGACAAATGGCTGATGGAGAGACAGCCATATTCGGTGTCTAGATACGAACATGCTTTCCAAATTTACCCTGACCTACCAGCTGCTCCTCCTGCCCCAGCAATCCACTTGCCACAAGGAAAAGGACTCTTCCCCCTTCTACTCCCAAAGTTGGGCATAACTGAAGTAATGAAGGCCTTCGCAAACAGGTTAGGAACAGACTGGAAGCCTTGGGACCCAGTCAAGAATTCTACAAGTATCAGAAAAATTAATGTGAACCATAAGCATCTTATGTTGAAACCTGCCACCGACCGAAAAGCATCAAGGGGGCACCTGGGTGGCTCAGTCGGTCAAGTGTCAGACTTTGGCTCAGGTCATGATCTCATGGTTCGTGAGTTCGAGCCCCACATCAGGTTCTGTGCTGACAGCTCAGAGCCAGGAACCTGCTTCAGATTCTGTGTCTCCCTCTCTCTCTGCCCTGCCCCCCTCCCCAAAATAAATTGACATTTAAAAAAAAGAAGAAGAAGCATAAGTTACACCATTGATGGTGATAAAGGGCCTTCCAATTCTCAGTAAGTACCAATCAGTCAAGTGTTGTTCTTGTTCGTTCCTTGATCTGGGCTGTTTAATAGAGGTCCTGGGTTTCTATGAGGCCTGAACGCATAGTTGAAAATCCGGTTTATCTTACTGTCACATATCCTTATGATATAGTCTCCCATAACTTAGAGTAACTTGAACAAGTTGGATTTTTCTCTGTAGAAAATCAATTTAACCTGGAGGCCTAGGGTTGGGAGCCAAATGAGACCTACAGATTTGTCTTATTTTCTCCTTACATAGTTAGCCTATAAAGTGATTTTTTTTTAATGTTAATTAATTACAAACCTTTAAAATCAGGCAATTACATTTTTAAAAATCTGGATTTCTGGATTTTCTCAAAAAATCAAAAGGTCTGATCACGGGATCACATGACAACCATTGTCTGAAGCTGACTATGACCCTCCTTGGGAAGGGAAGTAGATTCTCCAGCTTGTTGCAGACTCCATTTCATATTCACGCTGCCTGCTTGATCCAACCCAAACAACTGAGCTTATGGCCCCTGACCACCTGATCAAAACTATGCATGGGGTTGCCTGATGCACCTGAATTTGATAAACCCAAAAGTCATAGCCAGTTCAGCCTGAGATTGAAGAACAAATGCACATATGGAGGGAGAGACATACGTGTGCATAACACGTAACAGGAGACATATGATCTCCTAGGAAGGCTGAGACATGAGGCCCATCCCCGAGGAAAAAACATTCTGAAACTCACAGCCCTCCTCCCTCTCCCCGCAAATCTTGGGCGACTGGCCACCCTGATAGGAGAGAAGGAGGAAAGAATCAAACATGCTATTATGTCCTGATCTAGTCTACAACAATCACCGTGTCGGGGGAGGCCCCAGAGCACTAGATCTGATTACTAACGATCATGATTTTAGCTCGTAGAACAAGGCTGTTCCCATTAGTGACTGTATACAATTACTGACTGATATGCTTTTGGGATCTTACCACAATATTCTTTTCAGGGATTTCTCGTTTCTTATACCATTCCCCTCCCCCCCGCCCCCCCACCACACACACACACACACACACACACACACACACACGCTCTTACTTGGATAGGTCTGACAGTAGGTGGCCCAAATGGAGTCTGGGAACTGGCTCTGTTTTGTCAGCATTCTATACATGTTTCTTGAGGGCCATTTCTTTCTTTCTTTAACCCTCACTTAATGACCACATCCATTTAAACCTATCTTCCTTGCTGAAGGTCAGAGTCCAAAACTGAAAGGCCAGGGATGGGAGTGGAGGAATATTCTTACCAATTATTTTCAGCGAGTGCCTGCTTCCAAACTAAATCAGAACTGTTCAAATGTACTAACTTAAAGTCTCAGGATCTCAGTCCAGAAATAGCCGATATTCAATATGAACAAAAATGTGCATAGCATGATACAAGGCTGCATGTTGAAATGGGCAATTGAGTACAGATCCTTTCACTGATGAGATGACAGAAATAGTACTTAAAAATTAGGACAGATTAAAAAAAAAAAAAATCAGCCAAACAGGGAACTGAGTTTCACAGAGATTACTGTGGCCTTTGGAGAAATTTCTATCAAACTGGATGCAGCCATAGGGAAATTAGGCTAGTGTAATAAGATCAGACATTTTGAGTCCAAAGCACCCCTTTAAGCACGGAAGGGCACAAGCACAGCTTCCTCCTGATAACTCAGGGTAAGACAGTCTACTTTCTGGTGGCCTAAGGAACATGCCTCAGGAAAATCCTGTTGAAAATAGAAGGGCTCATTCTACCTAAAGAATTTTAGTGCCTGGAATGTAGGTCCTGGTAGAACATCAAGGAATTGGACATCTTCTAGAATTCCTCTCGGATCCTTGCATCACCCTATGAAGTGCCTGAAAACAGCGATTTGGCAAGGATCTGTGAACAGAGAGATATTCCATAGACTGTAGTGGGTTTGCCTCCATTATTTAGTTTAGCCCAATTTAACCAGAACTACTCTGTGCCCAGCATTGTGCTAAGGGCTATAACAAATGTGAAAGAACTTTATGACAAAGCCCTTGACCTCAGGAGACTTGCCATCTTGTTGGGTAGGCTGAACCTATATATATGAAGGAATTAGAGAACGTAAGAATATAATTGTGAAACAAAATTGATCTAATCTTTACCTAATCTCGGGTTTCTTAGGTACCATTCCGCAAATACATTTATTGAGTTATAACAAATTGGGGCGCTAGGGTGGCTCAGTTGGTTGGGTGTCTGAATCCTGGTTTCGGCTCAGGTAATGATCTGGCGTTTCATGAGTTTGAGCATCACATTGGACTTGGCACTGCCGGTGTGGAGCCTCCTTGGGATTCTCTCTCTCCTCTCTCTGTCACTCCCCTGCTCTCTCTCAAAATAAATAGATAAACTTTAATCTATATATATAATAAATTATAACAAATTAAATTAATTATAATTTTTTTATTTTTTTTAATTTTTTTTTTAACATTTATTTTTGAGACAGAGACAGACAGAGCATGAACGGGGGAGGGGCAGAGAGAGAGGGAGACACAGAATCGGAAGCAGGCTCCAGGCTCTGGGCCATCAGCCCAGAGCCTGACACGGAGCTCGAACTCATGGACCACGAGATCGTGACCTGAGGTGAAGTCGGATGCTCAACCGACTGAGCCACCCAGGCGCCCCAATTATAATTTAATATATTAAAACCCACCAACAGGGAGTCTGGATGGCTCAGTTGGTCAACATCCAACTTCAGCTCAGGTCATGATCTAATGGTTCGTGGGTTCGAGCCCCACATTGGGCTCTGTGCTGACGGCTCAGAGCCTGGAGCCTGCTTCAGATTCCCTCTCTCTCTCTCTCTCTCTGTCTCTTCTGCTCCTCCCCACTCATGCTCTGTCTCTCAAAGATGAATAAACGTCAAAAAAATATATATACATATATATACACACATGATCGCATTCTGGCATAGCTACAATGAGTAGATAGATAATGTCAAGTGTTGAAAAGAATGTGGAGCAACTGGACCTCCCATACATCAATGATGGAAGAACAAATCAGTAAAACCACTTTGGGAAATCCTTCGGCAGTACGTGTAAATATAAATATATCCTATGATCCAGAAATTCTACTCCTGGATTTATACCCAGTTGAAATCCATATGTATTTTCACCAAAAAACATATAAAAAATGGTCATAGCTGCCCTGTTCATAACAGCCCCCAACCGGAAGCAACTCAAATGGCCATCGATAACAGAATAGATATGTCACATACTCAGGCAAGAAGCCACTAAAGAGTCCTGGGAATAAACAAACCATAATTATACCCAACAATATGGATGAGTCCAACATAATGTGGAGCAAAAAAAGCCAGACCAAAAAAAAAAAAAAAAAAGACAACTACATACAACACGATTCCATTTGTATAAAGTTCAAAAGCAGATAAAATTTATCTATTGTGGTAGAACTCAAGATAGTGGTTACCTTTGTTCAGGGAGGGTAGTTATTGGAATGACAGGCAAGAGGAGTGATAATCATGATTTATTTCTTGATCTGGGAGGTGGTCAGATGAATGTTCACTTTGTGCATATTCACTGAGCTGTAGGTAATTCGCACCCTTTTTTGTTTTTAATGTTTATTCTATTTTTGAGAGAGAGAGAACAGAGCTGGAGCAGGGGAGGGACAGAGAGAGAGGGAGACAGACTCTGAAGCAGACTCCAGGCTCTGAGCTGTCAGCACAGAGCCTGATGCAGAGCTCGAACTCACAAACCATGAGATCATGACCTGAGCTGAAATCAAGAGTTGGCCACTTACCAACTGAGCCACCCAGGTGCCCCATCTGGGTCTGTGATTTGCACACATTTCTACGTAATTTGTCAATAAAGTAATCCATATAAGGGTCACATCAAGTGTTTCAAATGCATCAACATTTTCTAAAGATCTCTACCAGTCGAGATTCAAAGCCCAAAGAGTTGTAGAAATTGACTGCCAGTCGTCTCTGACTGGGACCAGGAATTGCAGGTTTCTGAACTCCCTGTTCTGTTACTGATTCTCTAGACAACTTTAGAAAAACATTACTTGTCATACCTCTATTTTTAAAAATAGCAAGTTTGGCTTTCATTCTTCAATCACCATTTAATAATAGGTTTGCCTTTAAGGGTAAAATATGTGAAATTGCCCAGCAGTTGATGCTTTCAACATTAAATCAAAATGAAAATTCCAGTCCCTTTCAATTTTCATGATAGGTAACACAATTCTGCTGCACATAGGGAATGTGTCGTTATTGTCCAAAGGAGATTATTATCAGTCTCATTCTCTGCTCAGCCCACAGGTGAAGGTTAGGCTGTCTGCCATAAATCTTTATGTGCTCTCGTTTCCTTTCCTCTCGGAGAGACAGGGACAGGTGCTTTCTCAATCCCTACGTGGATGGATTCCCTTGCTCTGGGGAACAGGAGAAGAAACAAGTCTTAGCAAAATACGAACCAGGAGGAAAAGAGAGTTCGTCTTGATGGAAGGGGACCTGGGGCCGTCACTTATCAGCTGGAAAATGGTAACAAGTCATTCCACCCCTCTAAATTTCAATTTACTCATGTTTAAGATGTAGCCAAAACAATCCCTCTCCTACTTACACCATTGGGTTGTTTGGAGGGAAAAGTGAGCTTATGTATGTAAAAATGTTTTGGAAACTAGAAAGGGCTACGCAGATGCAAAGTATTATAATTACATAAGAATGTTACCAGTAAACTCTGTTGTTTTAAAGCATAGCACAGTGTGCGAGACAAACGAGGTCCCAGTGTTCGAGCAACTCATGTGATGAGGAGGTATTTTTATAGATGGTAAAAAGTCAAAAAGTAAATAAATAAAACAAGACGACTTTGACAGCCAATAATATTGTAATAATGTTGTGTGGCAATAGGTGGTGATGACACTTATCGTGATGAGCACTGAGTAATGTATAGAGTTGTTGAATGTTGTGCACCTGAACCCAACACAACACTGTATGTCAACTGTACTTCCATGGTAATAAATAAATAAGTGAGTTTGGTTCGTGAAAAGGTGCCATGGAGAAAATAAGGCAAAGCAATGCAATAGAGTGTGCCTAGGAGTTTTCGTTAGGTTGGGTGAGCAGGGACGTCAGAGAGGGGGCCGTTGAGGCTGTGTGCTGAAAGTGAGGAGGAAGTTCTGGAAAAAAAGTGCTCCAGGCAGAGAGGGAAGGCTGAGGCCAAGGTACTAAAATAGGAAAGAGCTTGACATGTGCGAGGACCAGACAGAGAGGCCCTGGGGCTGGAGCAGGGAGCGATGGGAGAGGTGGCTGGAAAGGCAGGTAGGGGCTCAAGTGCAGGAAACATCACGGATTGTGCCAGAAGCTGGTCAGCTAGGGAAAGGGGGTCGGTAGAAAAGAGGGCACAGGACTAAGACTTGTTTATAGAAGAGAAATAACTGGCAGCAAAAGACTTTTCTCCCAGGGGAATAGCTATGAAATCATAAAATCAGGCTTTACTTCTGACTTGCAGTATTTTATATAAACACCACTCAGTTTCCAGGGGTGGGTTCACTTTGAGGCTAATGGAAGATAAGCTTCAGAGTGCCCTGCTTGTACAAGGCTCTTCCGGGCCCGGGAAGGCACTCCAGCACTCTTGTAATCAAAGTTGGTATTCGTTTTCTTTAAAAGATCTTTCCAAACCTGCTCCTACTCCTGAATGTACCCAAACGCAATTACAAATTTCTAGAATCAGCTTCAGCAACAATCAGGACCCAGAGGCTTGTAAATATGCTTCCTTTTGACTACTTCAGGGTCCTTCTCACCAGCCCAGGAAGTCTGGGATCTACATTTCTACGGGCTGCCCTACTCCCTCCTTCTCTTTGCCTTAGGAGGCCCTGGAGCCAGGCTTTCCGCAATCCTGCCCCAGATAACCTTCCCAGCCCCAGTCCCCATGGCTCCTCCAAGCCTTCTACCCTCCTGCACCTCCACTACCTTCCCGGCACCTGTAAAAACCTCCAGCAACGTGTTCCTGTTCTGGCGACACCCACATCTTCTCTTGGCCCCATATTTTTGCACCTGCTGTTCCTCATGCCTGTATGCCCTTCCGCCCGTTCTCCTGTCAAACCCCTGTTGCACCCGTATTCTATAAAGCTGAAGGCTTCTCCTCCTCCTCCTCCTCCTCCTCCGATTACTGCTTCCATGACACTGAGTGCATCACCCAGTTAAGGCACCAACCTCACTGTATCAGAGTTAGTCATTGACCTGTGTGTCCTCGCATGTCCCCCCCAGCCGCACACTGGACTGGTTGAACTCCTTGAGAACAGGCCTTATTTTATTCATCTCCTTACCCCATCCCTGTACCTAGCACATCAAGTAGCTAATCAATGGATAGGAACCTCCCAAATGCTTAGCAGGACAGAACACGAGGGTTCAAGGAAACTTCTAGTTTTACCAACATACCTCCAGGCTCTTTTTTTTTTTTTTTTAATTTACATACACATCCATCCCAGCAAGCCCAGCGCCTCAGTAGTGGCTGTTGGGTGCATAGTCATACAACTACCCAATGCAAAGTTCCCCTGCGGGCACCGACAGACAGCTCCCCTGCAAAACTGTCTGGCTCTCTGAAGGGGCTATGGGTTTGGAAAGGAGGCCGATCTGGCTCAGTTGGGACTGGGTCCCCTGAAAACTCTTTCTGAAGCCCTGTGCTAGGAGCAAAGCTTTCCCAGAGCAGTCACAGGCCCTTTGCCAGGCAGCTGGGTTGTGGAGCCGCCTCCGTGTTTACTAAACAAACCCATGTGATTATCCTGTCAAGATCTGAAAGACAAAGACAAAAAAACTTAGCATCAATACAAGGCCACCTATTCAATTAAAGCCGCAAACCAGGGCAGCTAAAAGGCTGAATATAAAACAGTCAGGGAGAGTTTTAATAAGAGTGAGTTACATAACTTGAGTCTTGCTTGAGACTCAAACAAAGGCATTCTTATCTCAAGGTTAAAGAAAGGAATTAAGACTAGCAGCAGTCTCCAAGCACTTTTCCTGTAAACTTTCTGCCAAGAAGCTCGAGGCTGAAGGCTTGAGGCTCGGGGATGGGAACACGGGGCCTCTACAGCTAGCCTTCCCCTGGGTTAACTAGGACGTCTTCTGGGCAGGGGGTTGCTCCCCGCTGGTGGTGGAATCCCAGGCCTTTTCAAATCATCACCCTCTCACAATTGGAGACCTGTCCCATTCTGCCAGCCCCTCCTGTTAAGGATAAGAAACCCTGGAGGTCACCCTGCCAGGTAATGCAGGACAGGGACCAGGACGTCCACCATCCGGGACAGGGCCACTTTTGCTCCACCACACGGCCTGCACCTTCAGACACATCCACGGACCCTCGATCAGCAGCCAAGAGCTGTGGGGGGAAGAGGGGGCAAAACTGGGCATGTCCCCACCGCCCCCTGCACACTCTGAGACTAGCCCCAATCCCACCCCACACCAAGGGTTCACCTCTCTCCCTTTTCTTTCTCCTCCTTCCTTCTTTCTTCCCCTTTCCTTCCCAGCCTGGCTCTGTCCTCAACCCATTTACGACAGAGGGATCCCGTCGCATTATTTTGTCTTACTGGTGGCACTGGGAGGCAATGAGGTCTAGAAACAAAATATTTCTCTTTCAATCTCTTCCCATCTAAGCCTTGCCCTGTCCGGGCTCTGGGCTCCCGCCCCCACCCCAGCCTTTTCCTCCCTGCTCCTGATTGTCACTTCTAGAAAACTGGTCATGTTTAGGGGCACCTTGGTGGCTCAGTCAGTTAAGCATCTGACTGTTGATTTTGGCTCAGGTCATGATCACTGCATGCTGACAGTGCAGACCCCACTTGGGATTCTCTCTCTCCCTCTTGTTCTGCCCTTCCCCCTGCTCATGTGCTCCCCCTCTCTCTCCCTCTCCCTTCTCTCTCTCTCTCACTCTCAAATAAATAAACTCACTTTTTTTTGTTTGTTTTGTTTTTAAAGAATCCCAAGCAGGCTCCACACCATCAGCGCAGAGCCCGATTCAGGGCTCGAACTCACCAACTGTGAGATCATGACCTGAGCCAAAATCAATAGTCGGGTACTTAACCAACTGAGCCACCCAGGCGCCCCAAATAAATACATTTAAAAAAAAAAAAAAAAAAAGCTCTGGTCATGTTTAAAGCAGAACCTACCGTAAAGTAATTACATTTTAAAAGGGCACTCTTTGTAACGCTGGACAGCTTGTTCAACAAGAAACAGAGGCGTAACAGCGGACATATTTAAAAGGTAAATTCTGTCTGAAAGACAGGAAGCTTTCCAGACTTCCTTGAGATTAGAATTTACAGGTAATACTGCTGCTCCGAGGGGAATCAGAGCTCCCCAACCTCCAGGACACCACCTCCTTCAGGGAACAGGGTTCTGTCACCTGCTCCAGCCAGAGGCTCTTCCTTCAGTGGATCCTACATTTGCCATGCTGTACTCGGAGGTCACACCCTCAGGTGCCACCCTCATTGGGGATGTGCAACAGTAGTCAGCTCACAATTCCTGACTTCCGCAAATAAGAAGAGGTTTGTCTCTGAGCCTCCTGTGCTGGTTGGTGGCTGGTTTATAGCTTTAAATCCAGCACGATGTGGTCCAAGCTGGTTCTGCGGAGGGACAATGAAGAAGTTCTTTGTTTGGGGTACCTGCTGGGCTAGATTAAAGTACCAGGCAGGCTCTTTCAGCACTGGTAGGCTCCCAGGAGCATTGGGATTACACAATCTCTTGCTGGACAGACAGGCAGAACTGGCAAACTCACTGGGACGCGACGAGGTCTTGGGAGAGAGCTTTTTCCCTTTGACTCTGCCAGCGTCCCTAATCACACTGGCTCTAGATTTGGGGACTTTAAATGACAAAATGATAAGGTCTGGAATTTATTTTGCTGCTCCAAAGAAAATTGTAAGACTCCCCGTGGGCTGGAAAATTTTGTAAGTGTTGATTTTGAATAAGTGGCTTTTCCAAAAGCCTTTGGCATCAGCAAAGCACACCAAAGAGAATGAAAACTCACATTTCTGGGGAACCAGATCCTGTGCTGCCACAGGGTCTGTCTTAAATTTGCATCAAAACAAAGGACACCAGCTGCAACATGGGCGGCTATTGCTGGGTTGTTTTGCATTTTTTCCATCATCTTATTTAGAAAGCAAATATTACTATTCCTTATTTTGTCTCCCTCCAAGCAAAATGGTCTTTTGGGTCCAGCATATTTCGGGATTAGTAAGGGGTCAGAGAGAAGGCACAGGGTGTATGAAGGCATGTGTTTGAATTTTTAGGGCTGCTTTTAGAACAATCTAAGAGTGAAGTCTCCCCAGGGTGCCCAACTGGTCCCAGGGGGCAAAGCCCCTACAATGAATCAATCAGGGGGACTGGGATGAGTAGAAACAGAGAGAAGGCTGCCTCTTCAGTGGCATCCAAGAGGTGGGCCTGTTGACTTCTGACTGCACTTCTGGAAACTACCATCCACCTCTACTGAGTATAGCCACAGGAAAGAGCCATAGAATATCTCCATGGTGTCTCCTGCATGGATGTCATCGAAGACGTGGTATAATCACCATCTCTTTATGAGGATTCTCAGCAGAAATTTCATTCTGGCCTTAATACCACACACATACATACGTCTCTTGAACAATGACTCCACCTCATGGTGTTTTATGCATTCTTCCAAACAGTCTTCAGAACCCAGCCATATATTCTGGATGGATCCTGTCTCTGTAGTTCTATCAGGGCTGCTCTGGGGGGGTGTGGAGGGGAGGGATCTGCCTGCCCAGACCTTTCAAATCCCAGAGAATACTTCCCAGGAACAGTCAACCCAGACCCAGAGCTTCAAGAAGACTGACCTCAGCCCAAAAGCAAATCCCCATGGACATATTCTTTCACTAACAAATATTTCATATGACAGATATGTACGGAGCACCTACTATGTGTCAGAGGATATAGGCATGAACATGGCAGGCACAGTTCCTTATTCTCATAGAGTATGCAATCTGGTAGGATTCACCTCACTGGATCTCCTTGAATTTGGAGATATGTCAATGAAATTAACAGGCAGCGTAAGGTGGAAACCTCAGAAAAAGACCAGAAGACCAAAATAACAACAACAAGAAGATGATCTGAGCCAGAGTGAATGAGGACACTTAGAAAAAGCGAAAGAACTAGATTTCTGTTAGCTGTGTAATCTTAGGCAAGTGACTTAACCCCTGGGCTCCCACATCTGAAAAATGATGATACCACAAAGGCTTAGAGTGAAAAATAAGTGAGATGATAAAGCTCATGGCACATACTTAATAAACATTGGCTGCAGTTACTTTTACTACTATCCAAGTAGTGCTGAGAGGAGAAGGGCTGTTGGCATGGGCGTTGTGGCCACATGACCTGTTCCAGCAGGATTAGTGTTAGAAATGGAAATGTGGGGACAATGAAGGGGTCATGTCCGTGATGTCACCTGAAGTCCTATTCATTCCAGTAGAAGCTATTTTTTTCTCTTACACTTCAACAATTTCTAATCACAATCCTCATAACTTCCCTCTTTTCAGGTACAGTGACTCCCATCGTCCCTTCCATTTTACTGACGAGAGTGGTTTCCGTTTTATTGATCTTGGCCAAATTTAGAAAGTTAGCACAGATAGAAAGTGTAGACCTTCTACCCCATATCCCATGTTTGTGCATTTTCTGTTCCGATGGAAAGAGGAAATCAATTTGTTTTCTTCTTTGTTCCTTTGGCGCAATAGCAAGCAGGGTCACATGATACAGACAAAGGTCTAAGCAGCGTACGTTCTACTTTAGGAGTTCCTTACAATTGGCTTTGGGGTTATTGCTTCTCTAAAGTAAATAGTCAAATACCTCCTTAAATGTAACATCTAAGTGCCTGCTGGTTGCAGCCCTTGACCTAGAATTCTGGGATGCAAAAAAGTTAGGGAAATTCCAAAGATGTGGTTCCCTCTTTGGCCCACATGTTAGCTTCACTGAATGGCTCACTTCTGCTTCAAGGGATTGGTCTGCAACGTACAATCTGGGCAATGAAAGTTGCATTTCAAAGCAGCAAGATTCTAAACTCCCAAGATTTTGAAAACAGTCTCATTGTACCCATCAGCCCCTACCCACACCCCTTCCTCCACTCTCCAGCAGAGAGTGGCTCTATAAACAAAGTGGTGACAGGGAATCCCCACAAGGCCCATCCCCAGCACCAGGGCCCCAGAAGTTGAGACACACTTAAAGGAAATGGCCTTGCTGTACGAAAACCAAGAAAGGCCAGGAGAGGATGGAGAAAGAGCATGCCACTAGTAAGTTCTACTCATGCAAGGAGCCCAGATCAGTGATTTAAAAATAGAAAAGGGCAAATTTTCAAGCCCTCATGCCTTAATTCTCTATATAGTGCAAATGACTATATGCAAATGAGCTTGGTTGGGCTCAACAGAATCCCAGTTTATTGACCCCCAGTTACCTTCAGGGGATTGGTGGGCCCTTTTGACTCATTGCTGATGAAACTTGGGTGAAGAAAAACTCACTGGGCATAAACTGGAGTATCCAAGACCTAGAGTTAGCTGTGCCCATTGGCAACAGTTTTTGGACAGAGAAAATGTTTTTAGGAAGCTACTCTATCATTCAGGAGACCACCCCCCCCCCCTTACTTCTCTTATCTCCTCAGCCTCTTAAGAACCGTTGAGGGCTCATCAACTATTCATTCTGGCAGAGTGATAAGGAGGTATGCTCTTGTTTTCTATGATAAAGTTTTTGTGTTCTGTGTTCATGCTCAGGCAAGGAGCCACAAGCCTGGGAGATTTATTAATTTATTACTCATGCCAATTTTGGGAGCTCACAGGTTTGAATCAAGCCAGAGATACTTGCTATTGTATAAACCTAGCAAACCAGTGCGGAAAACGCAGGAGGAGAGAATATATATATATTCTTTGACCAAGTTATTCATTTTGGCAACATCCCGTCTCCCAGATCAATTGCCCGTTTAATCATAATGCCTTATAGCCACATGACCCTTCAGGGAGAGCTTACAAAGCATGTTCCCGTTTGTTATCTCCTGACCTTCCTAGCAGCCTTCTGCTGTGGGCTTGACTGGTGTTATCACAGAGAAGGCTCTGGACTACGAGCCAGAAGGATAGGGCTCCAACTCCAGCCACTTCCTTGACTGATGTCCTTGGGCAATTTTCCTTAAACTCTGATCCTCAGTCTTCTCTTCTGCACAAAGAAGCAAAAACACTCAGAGATGGATGGGACTACACAGCTTTAGCTTCAGGACATACCATCTGCACAGGCTGGGAACCTAATTTTGACATAGTTTTGTGTCCTTTTTCTTAGAGAAGGCTCCCCAAATTGTAATAAGCTTCAGGACTCACAAAACCTAGATCAGTCCCCCAATAAGACCTGCTCAGTCTAGTACCAGGAAGCCAAAATATGATAGGTATTTCCATGGCTTCAGCTCTGCCAGGTGGCCTGTGATGATCACCATTCATCCCCCTGTACCAGATGGACTTTGTTGGTCCCCCTCCTGGATAACTGTGAAGGGCTCACTGCTGGCCTCATCTCTGGAGAATTGCCTTTCACTGCATGGGAGCCCCTCGTCCTGGAGATCGCACCATCCCTTCCGTTTGGGGCAGTGGGCCGATGTCTGATTGATATGGAGTAGCCCCTTATACAAACAGTTGTAGCCCTATCTCAAGGTGGAACCAGCTCTGGGATACCATCTGTGCTCCTTTGGGATCATATCAAAGCTAGACTGCAGCTGGGATGACATCCTGGCTTAGCTTCTTCCTCATTATTTCCATGCCAAAGCCCGTCCGGTCCACTTTCAAACATAGTCAAAAAGCCCCTGAGACCCACTGCACCAATGCTCAGACTACTGCACAGAAGTGCTTACTAATTCCATGACTAGCATCACTGTCTGAGGCCCATCCTGGGCCCCTAACAAAGTCCAGAGATCCAGAGTTATAAGGACCTTTGGAACTAGGCAGTGGGAGGGTGGAGGTAGTGATGTTGAGCATTTGGTAAAACTCTAAACTGTGCCCGCCCCACCCTTAGTATCTTCTCTGAGTGCTTGCTTTAGATGTTAAGAAGGAGACCAAACAATGAGAAAAGAATGACTGCTAACATCATGTCTCTTTTGATCATTTTCATGCCATTTTTTACCGCAGGAGATTTATAACTCCTTCTTTGTCCCAGCTGAATAGAAAAGGAATCTGGACTCTCCAGTGTTGCCTGTCATTTTGGAGAAAGACAGAATTTAGGAGGAAAGAGAAGATTTAGAGGCTGTTTCTGTCTCATCTCTGACTTGGTTTGTGACCTTAAACGAATTAATTGTCACCTTTCAGCACTTGCACGTGTGGCATCAACACTTACTGTCATACCCCACAAAGAGCAAAGATTCTTGGAGAGAGATCATCATAATAGCAAGACCACCGTCTATAAAAGAGGCATACTTTTTAAACCATCAAAAAGGACACACAAGACATTCCTCATGAAAGGGAATAAAATGTGGGGCAGGATGTACCCAAGTGTTTGTTCCCCCAGGCCCTTAGCCCTAAAGGATCTAGAGATAACTAGCCTACCACTTCCTTACAAGAGACAGGTATAGACTTTGCAGGCAAATTATGAGGACCTAGGTCCAACTCCAGGGGCATCATTCAAGGGAGAGCGGAGCAGGTAAGCCCGATGAGCTTAGGCAGGTACATCTCAGAAACAGCTACTACAGGATGGAAAAGCCCAGTTAGAGGACTAAAGACCCAAGAAGCAAGGGCCCAGGGAACTCACTCAGGTAAGGCTCCCAGTGCCCAACACGCAGCTCATCAGAATCATAGATTTTCTGGGCCAGCGGCTTCCTATAGACATCCTCAGAATTTATCTCAGAATGTGGGCAGTCCTGTACTTGAGTGGGGGGGGGGGGCACAATAACAGGATTCACTGTGTGACCTTGGGCACTTACTTGACTTCCATTTCCTCATATGTAGTAATTCCTCCTTGATTCATCTTTCAGGCTGGTATTAGATTCTGTCTGAGGCAGTATGTATGAAATTGCTTTGTAACCGGTAAAGTGCCAACTGTAAATGTAAGATGGTAATATCTATGGCTAGATAAGGAGGGAGAGAGAAAAGAAAGCTTTTCAGAATAGGAAGAAAGGAGCTCCAAGATCTGTAGGCTCATTTAGCCTGGTCTCTGAGCCCATGCAAAGGCAGGCTTGCAATGCAGGCTTGCAGCTTTCTCTGCTGTTGACGGGGAGCTGGAAAGAGCCCCATGCCCAGTGTCCAGTGCTCCTGGCAAGAATGAATCTGCCTTTGGGTGTCCACAGAAATGGGAGCTGCAGTCTCCCTATCCCAAGCAACCACATATGGTCCATCTGTCTGACTGTTCTCTGCCATGATTTCTGGTTCCAAATCCAGCTCCCTGTTGGGACTAGGGCCCATTCCTCAGCTCCAGTCCAATTGGCTGGGGCCCTGCTCATTCCTGTCTCTTCCCCAGGACAGATGGACATGTTGGATAAACATGTTGGATATACATAGTACACCCAAACTCTCCTTAGATATCCTACCCTCTGCTCTACCTGCTTAACTTGGATACAATTCTCCCATGGACCAGCCCTGTCCAGATCACACTTAGTACCACCTCCCAAGCTTAGTGGTTTGAACCATGGGTTCTACGCCTGGGGGAGAGGGAGTCTGTTGCCATTCCCCTATACCCCAGCTATTTCCCCCTCACCCGTAATCAGCATCAGTTGCAATTTTCTCCCTCTGCCCCATTGGGAGCCCACAGTACTGGTAACGACAAATTTTAATATCCTTCTCCAAAAATTTCAGCAAAGACAAGAAAGGCACAAGATAAAAGGCTCAAAAGAGATAAGCACGTACTTCCAAAATGTTCATCCTTCAAAGGAAGAATCAAAGATAATTAAAATATTAGTGAGGGAAGCACAGGTAGATGAGTTATATTTGCAAATTCTTTAAATTATAAATTAAGGTGCTATCGCTTTAAAAAAGTTTTTTCCACTTAAACAACTTAAGTAATTGAAGTTATGAAATTTGTAGAACCCTGATTGCCTGTGAAATAAATATACCTTGTAGGTACTGCACACACCACTGATGATTGTATGTTGTATACACTGCGTTGATGTTCCGGGTAATCCTCAAATAAGTGGAAAAAAGACATTAAACTATCAGGCCAAACAGAGTGAGGTTGCTTTCGTTACTTATCTAATATGACATGTGATGATTGTTCCTCTGCTGGACCAGGCAGGAGTGGACTGTGGGTGGCTGAGTGAGGGTAGAGTGTCCCTCAGTGCTGTCCCTCGAGCAGAGGAGGGTACTCCCAGTGGCTTCATCTTTAACTGCCCCCTCTCCCCTCCCTCACACACACACACTGCTGAACCACACTGATTGGAACCAAGTGGCAGTTGGTGAGAAGTGACCTCGGGGGCCTGGATTGGACACTCAGAAGACGAAGTAGGAAGACAGAGATGGGAGCAGAGATATGAAATTGCCTACTTGGGAAAGAGGCTGGAGCTGCTTTTGATAAAGCCTCTGTAGCTTCGGGATGGCCAGGGAGGGAGCCACTTAGGCATCAGGTGGGTCCGGATGCTTCTCTTCCTCTAGGAGCCTGTGCAAGAAGGCTAGGTCCCTGGTTGTAGAGAAAGACTGAAGACATTTCTATCTGTTTGGGGTTTTCTTTTTTAATGTTTATTTATTTATTTTTGAGAGACAGAGTGGGAACAGGGGAGAGGTAGAGAGAGAGGGAGAGAGGGAATCCAAAGCAGGCTCTGCACTGTCAGCACAGAGCCCCACAAGGGGCTCAAACAAATGAACTGTGAGACCATGACCTGAGTCAAAGTCGGACGCTTAAGTGACTGAGCCACCCAGGTGCCCCAAGACATTTCTGTTTTTGATGCTACTTCACCTGCTGTTCCGCAGCTGGTCAGAAAGCAGATCATGACTTTCTCCTGAAGTCACTACTTAATCTACTCACCTCTGAAATTCACCGATCTTGCAGCACCAAAGATGGGCACAGTCTCAAGCTTAGAATATCTAAGCATCTGCAACAGGGATTCCCACTTCGTTTCGTTTAGTGGGAAGTCTCTACTTTTATCTTGATTATCAAGTAATGTGGTTGACTGTTTAGGTCAAGTCTGGTAAATAAAACAGGTATATACAATCTGGGACCCCAAATCGCAGTGTGAGCAGGTGAGCCCCTGACTAAGATGGCTCTCGGGAGCTTTGCTGGAAATGCCTGCTCTCTAACTACACAGCAGAAAGGACATTTCTGCAGAGAGCAAAGGTAACCAATGAGAGAAGAGGAGGAAGGGCCCTCATGAGGGTCAAAAGCCAGAATTGCCAAGTATTGTGCTCTTGGTTACTCCTCAACTTAAAATCCTTCTGCGGCTTTCCCTTGCTGAAGGGTAAACACCAATCACCATTGTCCATGAGGGTGACACACAGGACCTGGCTGGGCCCTATCTCTTGACAAGACCTCTAGACATTCAACTTCAGGCATCTAGATTGCTAGCGACTGGGTTGATCTAGCAACTATTTGACCATGTGTCAGCTTTCCTCATGCTGGAATAATCTCTGCCCACACCGGTGCCTAGGAATTGCTTCTTCACCCTTAAGAATCAGATCCCCCCACGAAAAAAAGAATCAGATCCCCCCGCCCCCCAGCAACCTGCCTTCCCCAGGTGACCATTCCCTCCTTGGGCCACTACGGTAGTCTCCTCACCACTTTATTAGACTCACTGATTTTATAAGTCTGTAAATCCCTCCAGGTGGGGGTGACCATGTCTTGTCCGCCTCCCTACTTCCAGTGCCCAGCACTCTGCATGACATACACCAGATACTTCACCAATGTTTGTGGAATCAAACTGAATTGACATTGAGTATGGCTCTGACATAACAAGCCATTTTCTTTTTCTTGTTCAACTCACAAACAATGTGAGAAGAAAAGATAAAGTAATAGGTGCATATCAGCTTTAAATAAATTACTTTAGAGAGCAAGTCCTATGTGAATTTTGGACATACAAATTCTATCAAAGTGTACATGGAGGTAAAACCAAATTTGTCTCCTTAGTGTGCAGTCTTGCTCTCGACTCAGGATAACATTCAGTTAACTTGATTCATCAGTGGTTGCAAAGAGAAGTGGGTGTTCTGATTAATCAGATAAAGAACCATCATAAAAGAAAACAGGAGACCTGGATCCCGGGTCCTGGCTTTTCCACTTACTACCTTCTTTGGACTCTGGGCAAGTCACTTCGTCTCAATTCCTTCCACTTTAGACTGTGGATTATAAAGTTTTTTTGTGTAAAATACTGAGTAAACGGCAAATTCATCTGCCAATATAAGATATCATTAGGTATACCTGGCCAATTCCCCAAGAGTAAACTCCAAATATATTTAACCCCCAAAATTATTGAGCAAAAATCACATCTTTTTTTTTTTTTTTTTTTTTAATGATTCAGAAGACATGTAGCAAGTGCTTTGGGCTCTTCGTTACAAACGTCATTTACCATTATATCATAACTTTGTGGCAATACCAGTTAATAGTTCCATTTGCTAGAATGGTGTATAAGCCAACCTTTAAATAACATTGTATTATTTCTGAATGGACACACCATGGAACAATATAATGAGGTTACTGCCAAAACAGCTATAAGTTTTTGTGAGTGAAATGCATAGTTAGGTCTGGAAAGGATTGTTTCAGCTCTGTAAGCTTAATCACGGTTTACTGGCCCCGAGTGGGTTTGGAGGGATGGTGTCAGGCATTTCGATGTGTGGTCAGTGACTCACACTCAAATCACTGTTTTCAGCCAGGAGAATCAAACATTTGGGCAATAAGCCTTGTAAAATTCTTATTTATAGGGAGGTTAGGCAGCCTTTGGGATTAGTCTCATCCAAAGGGAATCTTAAAGACCTTCTTTGACTGCAAGTCTGAATATGCCTATTTACCACGGTGACTAGGAACTGCATTCTAGGGAAAACACCGGTCTTCCTGCAGACTTTCTAGAAACCATATATTGTGGTGAACATTACTTCATAAAGAAGTGAACTGGGAGCTGAACAAAAGCTGTCCACTAAGGCTACAAGTTTGGTCTACTCTAAACTCATCCACCGCTGGGAAATTCCATTTGCAATTTTGTTCTGAGATAGGACAAGAAAGAAAAAGTGGAAGGCGTTCTTGGGGCAAAGACTGTGCATGAAAATCTCTAGAGAAATAAACCCAGGTTTGGTAGAGGGAGGAGGACAGAAGAATTGAATGAGTGATTCAAGCCAAGAAAGGGCTGGATATGAGATGGAGAAATTGAAAATCATGGTGGATGGGAAAGAGAAGCTGCTGGAAAGAGGGAGAGGAAGACAAGTCCCATTCGGCGTTGAGGCACCTTTGTAAAACATGAACACAAAAGAGCATCGTCAGTGATCAAGGAGGTAGCAGAGGTGAGAGAGAACCAGCTCATAGGAATAGCGACAATGAAAGAGAGCGCCTTTGCACTGGCCCTAAAATGGTACAACCCGCATGAAGACCGAGCTTCTCAAGTGAGGGCCGCGTGGCTCCGCCAACCACACCTGGAACTTGTTAGAAATGCAGAGGCCCAGGCCCCACACAGACCTACTAAATCAGAACCTGCATTTTAACAGGATCTCCAGGGAACTGGATGCACAGGAAATTAAGCCATGGTATTTCTATGGCCCTTGCAACTTCATCCCCTCCTTGTATTTGTTCTTCTTCTTCTTCTCCCCTTCATCTTTCATCATCTTCTTCCCCCAATTCTCAAATGAGGTCATGTGTGAAAATCAATGTCTGCATGTCTCGACTTGGTCTAATTCAAACACTCAAATACGTCTCTGCTTGGTCCCAACTCAAAACACAAGCAGCCTCAGTTCACGAACATATGAACGAAACCGTTTCATTGGGCCCCAGAAAAACAGCAGGCAAGAACCCTCCCCCACAAGCTCTATATTTATGTCATTTATTTATACAGAGCCTTAAGTGTACACAGGGCTTTGTTGGGGAACATGCCAACAAAAGACTACGATCCTTGCCCTTTAAAAAATATTTTCCTTTTTCTCTTATGCCCTAGGGAATAGTTAGGGTGAGAATGGAGTTATGAAATCTTTGAACCAAACTATGTGAAATGAATAGAAGGAAGCCATAGGTATTTGTTAGGGCCTCCAGACCTCTTTAAGAAAACAAGCAAGACTTTCCCAAACAATATGCTTGAGCAGATTTTTGCTGTGCAAGGAAGCAAGTGCTCAGATGATTGCAGCAGCCTCAACACACACACACACACACACACACACACACACACACAGGAAATCTTAAAGGCATTTGGCCAAAGGTAGCCATTTAACACATAAATTTATTAAAGGGATTTTTTAAGTTTATTTATATATTTAAAGAGACAGAGAGAGTGTGGTGAAGGAGCAGAGAGAAAATCCCAAGCAGGCTCCACACTGTCAGTGCAGAGCCCCATGCAGGACTCGAATTCATGAACCATGAGATCATGACCTGAGGCGAAGTCGGACGCTTAACCAACTGAGCCACCCAGTTGGAAATTTAAAAGGAAATTTTAAAAGGGAAAATATGGAATGGCACTTATAAAAAAAAAAAAACAGTTACATAAAATATGAAACAACCATTTGATAAAATATTATGTAGCCACTCAAATCAGGATTTCAACAATATTTAGTGCAAAACACTAATAATAAGTGGTAAGGTAGGGTACAATACTTTATATTCACCATTATCCCACTTTTATGTAAATAAAAAAGGGGAACTAAATATACCAAAATGTTAATGATTTATATCTCTGAAATTGATACGAGTGATTTAAATGTTATTCTTTGCACTTCGCTGTATTTTTCCAACTAGTATGGACACATACAAGTCGTATGCGTACTTTTCTAAATGGTCACATTTGTTTTGGTAAAAGTTATTTCTTGACTCCACAAATTCTCCTCTCTCTCTAAGGCCTTACCAAAGCCCACTTAATTTTCTGATCCAGAAAACAGTGATTCAAAGAATGGTGATTTCATCCGTTGGAAAAGTCACGCTGGTTCTAGACAACGAGAAGAGGGTGAAACAGGGTTGGAAGGGGGTCAGAATGAGGAAATTTAACTTCCTAAATCCTCTTACATCAGGCCCTTCAGTGTGGGATTCCAGACTTCATTCAGCGTGTTTTGCATTCCCAAACACACCCATTATTGATTGATATGGAAACACCTTCTAAAGTCCAAAAGCATGGTTTGCGTACTATCCAGAAGCTCAAGAGTGGACTTTGTTCACTAGTGCTCAATTTTGATGTGTGTTGGAGTCGCCTGGAGAGCTTGAAAAAATATTAAAGCCCAGGTCCTACCCTCAGAGCCTCTGAGTTTCCTGGTCCAGGGTGTGGCCTAGGCATCTGGGTTTCCTTACGGCTCCCAGGTGATTTAACATGAAACACCGTAGCCACAACCACTCTTACCCAAACTCCCCTGCAGCCTCACTGATGTGGGTTCCCCTGGCCAGGTGTGTTCAGCATTAGTCAGTCCCATTGCCGGCTTCCAGAATCTGATCAGGTATTTGGCTCCGGGCAGAACAGCTACCTGACCATAATGAACTTCAAGGTGGCCAGCCAGGTTCTATTACTGTACAAGAGGAGGAGGACCAGTTTCAGTGGGCAAGTCCAATCCTGACCACATAGCACATATCTGCCTTTCACGGCCAAACAGACCCAGGGTAATTTGCTTGGCCAAGAGCTCTCAGCTACTGAGTGGTCGGGTCAAGATTCTCACTCTAAAGCTTCAGTCTTTCCACTGTGCTACAGGATAAAATGTCTAACGCATTTTTTAAAATATTTTTTGGATTTCAGAATAATTCCCAACTGATAGAAAATTTGCAGAGATAGCACAAAGAGCTCCTGCGCAATCCCTCACCCAGCTTCCCCTAATGTTAACGTCTTGCCTAGCCAGGGTGCTTCTGTCCAAACCAACACATCGACATTGCTACATTTTTATTATTAACTCCAGACTTTATCCAGATTTCACCAGTGATTCCATGCTGAGCACTAATGCATTTAATAATACAGGAAAAGTCACGGGATGAGTAATCAAATGCAGACAATAAAAAGAGCATCCTCTCTGGATGAGAGAGGTCTAGGCACATATCTCAGAACTGGTGGGATCCCCGATGTGCCTGGATGGGATGTGTTCCAGGGGTAGGGCAGGCATCCAGCTCTCAGGAATGTTCCATAGGCCTCAGTGTGCTAAATGCCTGAGGAATTTGCAGCTCACATTGGACAGAGAGTATAAGCCTCCAACCACAGACTCTGGGACCAGAGAGGAACAAGAGGTTGAGCATTTCTGTGCATGAGAGGAGAGACTTTCCCACGCCCTGATCAGTGTGACTGTTTTGTGCTGCACTCTGGCAGAGGTGCAAAGCCTCCAGATCCAGGCTTATTTCTGAATTTACTTCTCAAGTCAAAGGAACGAAAATAACAAATTAAATATTCAGGCTTGCTGCTTCTGAGGAGTCTCTTTGCTTGGCTTCTCCAGGGGCCACCTTGGCCCAGAGGCTACATAGGGCTGGTGCAGCAGGTGCTAGACTGAGCGAGCCACGGCCAGAAGGGAGCCAAGGTGGGCTTTCCTCAGCAGAACCCCAGTATCCTCGGGTGCCTCTCAGCTCCGCTTCCCTGCCTGGAGAGTCACTGATCTTTGAGCTGGACTCGGTGCCTAAGGCAGGTTAGGACTGACTGACTAGCATTCCAATTATATTTAACGTGAAATAGATTCTAGAATGAGCTCTTTGGCTAAGACAGAATTTCCCTCTTTCGTTGCCCTCACCGTTCCTGCCTCAGAGCCAGGTCTAGGGTGACGCAAATGAGGTAAATGAGGTGCGTAGGGCACACTTTTGAAGGAGGCCCTTACACAACCTTGAGAATAAACACCTCCCTCACTTTTGCCCCGTGGGCCCTTTGCTTGCCTCACCCCAGTCCCAGCCCAGTTACCACCTCCCCATCTACTACCCCACCCCTGCAGTATCGTCACAATGATTTCGCACCTACAGAGTAAAAAGGGGTCAACAAAACCCCCACATTTCGAGCTTTCCTCAAGTTACAACCACTACAGTTTTAAATGTCACAACCTCCAGCTTTGAAACAGGACTAAATATGAACAGTCCTTCCGACAGCCCCCTGGTGAGGGCTCAAGTTCCGCAGTTTCCCGAATGAGGACAGCAAATGGGACCCCGGACACAGCCACTTGCTGGGTGGTCCTGGACCAGGCAGCCTCTGCTTTAGAAAGAAGAGAGATTCTAGAACTTCTGAGATTTCTGACTTAGAAATGTAAAGTCAGTGAGGGGAAAGTAAAGGGAGAGCAGGCAAGTGGTCCAGAGAGATCTACTTGGCAGAAAAGAGCAGAACTTGCCTGATGGCTGTTTATTACTCTGACTCGTTGGCCACACTGGACATCCAAGCAGGGCTAAGAGCTCAGAATTGCCTCCCAACACCTCAGCCCTCATTTTCTCAAATGAAAAATAAAGGAATTTTAATTAGCGAATGGTTCTCAACCCTGACTACATATTAGTATCCAAGGGGGCTTTAAAAACACCGGTGCCTGAGCCCCGGTCCCTGGAGGTGCTGTTTAATTAGTCCGACCCACTCAGCCGTACTTCTTAAAACCCCTCGGGCGCTTCCAATGTGTTACCACGCTTGAGAACTTCCGTGACAGGTGAGCTCTAACTCCACCTCTGACATTCTATGATCCCGAGAAATAATAGGTAACTGTTTTTTGACCTGCTTCTCTGGACAGAACCCAACTCAGGAGCTCCCATTAAAATGACTGCAAGTTTTTCCCAAAAAGGTTAAGCGTTTTTAATTAAGTCTCTGGCTCCTGACAAAAGGAAGTCGAGGAAAAGGGGGTCATGATGACAGAGCCGGTGGGTGAGTACTTTTTCAAGTAGAAACTGCTCCAGGGGCTCACAGCCACAGTGGCGGCTGAAAATTCACAATTAAGTTGCTTCACTGGCTCTGAAGTCAGTGGGCGCAGCCCCAGGGAATGGCCTCCTTGCCCTCATGGTTACGCAATTACCCAGCTGCCCCCAAAGTGGGTGCAAGGCCGTGAGGAATCAGCTGCGACCTCAGCTCCACCTCTTGGGAGGACACCAGCGCCAATTAAGCTAGAGGTCACCTGGGTCTGACAAGGATGGTGGCCAGCCTGGGCTTCAATGGGGGGTAAGTGAACAGTGGATGCTACGGTGCTGTAACCAGTAGGGAAGGCATACATTTGTCACACGCTAGAACATGGTGACTGAAAGATCCATGGAAGATTGGGCAACGGTTGATTGCAGGACCAAAGTCCCAGGGCAGAAGTAATGTCTGGTTACTTCTACTTCTGTCGACTTCACAGCAGATTCCCAGGATAGCCGCCCCGTGTATTACGACAGAGCTCTTATCCAGAGCATAAACATTATTTTATTCCCTTCCTGCTTTTTTGTTTACTCTCTTCTGGACTTTCCATGTGCACTGTGGATGCCGAGTGCTGTGACCACCAAGTGTTGCTTTTGAACACATTGCCACCTCAGAGAACATCACCGGGGACTTTCTGGGAGGCTGCTGGTGGAGTTTCTCAACCCCGGCTGCACGCTGGATTTGACTGGTCTGGGTTGGGGGCTGAGCATCGGAATATTTTTCTATCTCCCCAGGTGATTCTAGTGTGCATCCAATGGTTGAGAACCACCAGGCTAAGCCGCGCCTGGCTCAGGTGCGGGGGTGGTGGGAGGGAATGGACGGGGTCATGGTCAGGGTCTCAGGGAAGCCACAGGGAGATGAAAGGAAAAGCCCAACACATGGGGAGCTGGCAAGTTTTCAGAAATCACCTACTGGTGCCTTATAGAACTAAAGCTTTTCATTCATCTGCTCACTCGCCAGTAACTGACGGTGGCTGGATTCCAGGGATATAAAGATGAAAATGACACAGAACCTAGTACACAGCCTAGTTGGGAGACAGGCACGTAAATTGTGTAACAGAAGTCGGACGTGGACTCTATATTGCATTCGATAACTAGGCCCCAGAGGGCATCCCAATCTGTGGGTGCGGGGTAGGCTCCCCCACTGTCAAGCATGCTGGGAAGAGGCAAAAGCTAAAATATTCAGTGAGAGCTTGGAAGGAGGGCCTTGAACAGGGGAGAGGCAGGAACTTTGTAGCCTTTCTGGCTTTACTGTAGACCGAGTTTCCCAAGAAGCCTGGGAAGCAGATCCACTCAGAGCTATTGGACAACTCCAGGGGGTGCCATTCATGTTCTACTTTTTACAAAAACACTGCCTGCTAGAGCTGTGGGCATAGGTAGCCTTGCCACTGGCGAGCAGGGAAGCTGGCTCACGAGGGGTGGGCTAGGAGGTGCCTCTGTCATTTGACAGGGCAAGCCCCTGGAAACGGGAACAGAAAAGGAAACCCGGGAACAGATCTGTGTCTGTGGGCTGGCTAGAAGCCAAGCAGAGGAGTCTCCATTTTCCTTCCTGTTTTCCCAGAGCTGTCAGTGGGGTAGAATTAAGGACAAGTATGTGACCAACCTCTGGGCTGGTGTGGTACCCAGACGCCAGCATCTCCAGGAGCCAGGGTAGTTGCGGCCTCCCCCAGAACTGCGGGACCTCACCTGAGACCTCACCCAAAGATTAGATGGAAGGGGACCCAGAAAGGGGACTTGAGGTCTTGCCACCATCCTGGTAGGGATAAACAGCCAGTCAGATTTGGCCTTAAGTATTAATGCGACCTCACTTGTGCACACAACCTAGTTAGGCCTAGGGGACTGTGAAAGTGAGTTGGAGACATTCAAGTGACACTTAAGTACTGCATGAGATAATAAAGGACTGTGTGTGGGCAAGGCGAAGCCCAGAAGAGAGTGGTCTTCCTGGGCACAGGGTCAGGAGGGTCAGGGAAAAGAAAGCCTCTCAGTAACAGCCTCTGAATTGGGTCTTAAAGGGTGAGTAGACATCAGTCAACTGGACTAAGAAACAATCCAGATAAGGGACAGCATGCACATAGGCATATGGGGCAAGAGCCTACTGTGATCTCAGAACCATCTACGGATGGACCAGAGATCTGAGGCTAAGAGGCAGGTAGGACTATATTCGGATGTGAGCTAAGCATACGCCAGCTTGAGTGTGGACCTTGTCTCGTAGGGGATGAGGGCCCCCAAAGAATTCTACTCAAGATCGTGGTGTAATCCGACGTGTGGAAAGATCTGCCCAGCGGCCGGGTGGCCCTGTTGCCAGGTAGGGGAAAGACTTCGAGGGAGGATCTAGAGGTGTTCCTTGCTACCTGTTCCGTATCCTCCTTTTGGAGGAAAGGAAACGAGAAGCGGGTGTCTGTCGAATCATTGACCGGCCGTTACTTCTCCATAGCTGAAAGGGGAGTCGGCCATGGTCTCCGTTGTATTCTCTGCTACTCACGACTATAAAACAAAGGATGTCTTTCAACTTCTAGGCACTGCAAAAACCTTACCTTCCTTCCCTCTGATTCAAGTTATTAAATAACTATCTTGACAGCAATGGTAAAACAAAAGGAGCTAGGCTTTGAACTTCAAGGGTCTGCTTCCCACATAGGAAGTGAGGGCTCACTAAGTGAGTTCCTCACCCACCTCCCACTGGCTCACTTTGACTCTCCTTTGATGGCCACACCCATTTCTCTAGACCCCCAGGGTGACTCGCATCTCTGTTTGGGGCAACCGGCTGGCTCCTTCCCCACAAGAAAGCAGCACGGGGCCCCTAGGCTTGTTGGTTCAATAACCATTTCTGTACTTTATTTGCTCAGATCATGAAAAAAAAACAAACAGTTCTTTGTGAGAAGACACAGGCACGCAGACATCACGCTTGATAAAGTGAGTGTCAGAGAGAGGCATTATTTATTCAACTGGCTTGATTAGTGAGTCCCAGACAGCTATTAGAACAAAAATCATGCTTTTAGGCAACTGTGTCTATTTATGTTTGGTGAGCCTCTGCAGAGAGCCCAGATAATGCTACTTATCTTCACCCACACTAGTCAAATGTTTGGATAAATAAAGATGTTGTATGAAATTCCCTGTCACTTCAACACAAGTTGACATAGAATGGAAGAGTATTTGATTGTGTTCCATTTCATGGCTGGGCATCTTCCAAAGTCAAGGAAAGGAGAAGCAGAGGGCTTCCTGGGGCTAAGGATCCTGCTTAACCTGACATTCCTCTGTGCCTCCCCTGTGCGGACACACCTAAGGTCCTCCCCTAAACCCATGGTTCTTGTACATCAGGTAACCTAATCTTTGAATGGTTGCTAGAATTGCCCATCTGTAACCAGTGTTTTCATCTAAATAGACCTACGCACACAAGTCAGAGACCAATAAATGGGAGTTGGGCACACTGGTCCCATTGGCAGCCACTTCCTTAGATTGTCTGCCTTTGTTTTCTATCTGGCTCTGACCCCTTGCTCAATTTTGGTTTCTAAACTGTTTGAGGGGCACCTGGATGGCTCAGGTGGTAGGGCCTCCGACTCTTGATTTCAGCTCAGGTCATGATCTCACAGCTCGTGGGGTAGAGACCCACGTCAGCCTTTGTAATGTCAGTACCAAGAACCTGCTGGGGTTCTCTGTCTCCCTCTCTCTGCCCCTCCCCTGCTCGTGCTCTCTCTCTCCTTCTCTAAATAAAATAAACATTAAAAAATAATAAACAAACAAACAAACAAACAAACTGAGATCTCTTGGGTTTTGTGCCTTGTTCTTGGGCCCCTGGAGAACACAATCTAATTTCTTCCTTGCTTTTGACTGTCGGCACTGGGCATGCACTAATCCTGAAGCTTCCCTGTACCACACCCAGCATTTGGGCACCAGTGAGCCCCTCCACTGGGCAGGTTCTAGTTTCTTACATAGAGGGTTGGACAGAAATGGAAGACGAGTCAGTTATGACAACCAGAAAGAACAGTTACTGGACCTTTCCTAGAATCCCAGCTTGTTCAGATATCCAACTATAACAGAGAACCAGAAGTAGCCAACCTGTTTTACCCGTCAGGCCTCAGAGACTAAGAAGCCACGCTAAGGCAGGTCTGCCTTTTGAAAACAGCTGCAGACCTGGTATAAACATGTGCTCTGGCTAAGAGAGACCGTATGCACCTGTCTGTGACTTTATGTGTGGCTGCCCACACGGACTATTTCATTGTGCAGCTTCACCCACTGGAAGGAAGACATCCACCTCACTGCACTCTAAATCTTCAGAAGGCGCTCATTGGTCCACTTTGTGACATGGCAGCTTCCACTGCGGCCTTTTGATGCGGGTGAGGGCATGGCGCGTCACGGGAAGACATGCCGGCCCCCCAAAAAGGGAATTCTCACAGTTGGTCAGACGAAGTAGGGGTTATCACCCTGTCTTGTTCCTGAGCTCTACCAATCTCCCAGTCCCACTTAGCAAAACAAGCATTTCCCTGGTGCATCCCAGCCGTGTCAAAAGATAGAGGCGGCAGTCTGTTTTAGATCAGCCACTTGTGGAATCCTTACCAATTATTGCCTTGTGTTACAAAAGATCCCTTTTCTGTCACTGTATAATAGAGAAAAAAACAATTGAGCTGCCCTGTCTGAAGAGGCCCTGTGTCTTAGACAAAGACCTCGTTCGGTATTCTGGATGAGGCCAGTCCTCAACAAAAGGCAGTTATCATGAAGGAGTTAGGCTCACAGTTTCTGGAGTTAATTAAGGGCTGAGTTCAAACACCTGCTCCAATATTGATAGCTGTGTGACATGCAGCCTCAGGTTTACCATCTGTAAACGAGGGTAGTTGACACGAACTCCCTGGTGTTAACTTGACAATGATTTGAGACAATGCATGATGAGCACCTAGTATGGCACACAGAGGTCTTGTCATGATGCTGGCTCGACTTCGTCTTCCGTGATGTCCCTTTGCGATGCCTTCCCCGTTTCCCCCTCCTGCCTGCACCCTGGGTCATCCAGGGCTCTTTATCCAGGCTTGCTCCCCAACTCTTCCTCCTCCATATGATTTCCCAAAGGGACTTTATGAAATATACACCCCCATCTGAATTTAAAATCCTTCATGACTGATTAAAACAGTCAAGACAAAGTTGAACTCTTTATCAGGGCCCCAAGGCCACTCTCAGTTTAGACCCCACCCACCTCTCCCACCTCACCTTGTCTATGCCAAGTTCTCACCATGCTAGAACATTTGCTGTTGCCCAGATATGCCATGCTGTTTCACTACAATGCACATCTGCACAAGCTGTCCCCTCTTCTTGTCATGCCTTTCCCCGGCTGCCTCCAACTAGGCTAGCTAACTAGTGTCCAAGATTTGTGCGGTCAGAAGATTCCTGGAAACTCTTACCAATATCAACCCCCATTCTGAATTAGAGATGCTTCACCTGGCTCTATCAAAGTCCTTATCACATTGTATTTACTTGTTTGTCTTTGCTATTAAAGTTTGAGTTTGGGGGCGCCTGGGTGGCTCAGCAGGTTAAGCATCCAACTCTTGATTTTGGCTCAGGTCATGATCTCATGGTTGTGAGATCCAGCCCTGTGTCGGGCTCTGCACTGGGTGCCCACACATGCTCTCTCTCTAAAAAAGAAAGAAAGAAAGAAAGAAAGAAAGAAAGAAAGAAAGAAAGAAAGAAAGAAAGAAAGAAAGAAAGAAAGAAAGAAAGAAAGAAAGAAAGAAAGAAAGAAAGAAAGAAAGAAAAGAAGAGAAAAAAGACAAAAAGTCAGTTTCTTGAGGGCAAGACTGCATTTCTGGCACCAAGCACAGAGCTTGGCATAAAAGAGACATTCAGTAAAGTTTGATTGCCTGAAACACCTGAAACACCAATGGTATATTTTTGAAACCACGTGTACTGGAAGGGATGATGAAACATATAGTCCTTTTTTCCATGTGGCTAAGTGAACCAGTTGGGCATATAGCCCATGACCTTGGCCACAGCCGTTCACTTGGCACTTCTGGCTGCTCCACCAACAGAACCCCACACTGTGTAGAAAATATTAAAGTTTAGAGCTGGAAACCTACTTGCAACGTCCACGTTTCTTGTGATCTTGGCCAAAATGCTTAACTTTATTTTCGTTGCCTACCAACAGAGTTTATAATACCTGGCTATAGAGATTCAACGAGACAATGCCTATAAAACGAAAAGGTATCATTAAAGTTGTTTCTGCATGGAATTGTGCTTACTTTAAAGAAATGGGGAATAGTGGCGCCTGGTCAGCTCAGTTGGTTAAGTGTCTGACTCTGGATTTCAGCTCAGGTCACGATCCCAGGATCGTGGAGGGTGGAGCCTGCTTAGGATTCTCCCTCTCCCTCTCTCTTTGCCCCTCTCCTGCTCGTGCACACTCTGTCTCTCTTCCAAAATAAATAAGTAAACATTTGTTTAATGGAGAATATTCCAATTTCTAAGCAACAGTTAGTCCTTGTCACTAAATATCCAGTTATTGTCTGGTACCAGATAATGCTGGTCATCATTTGTGTTTTTCTCATGTTTGTACTGCATCTCAAGTGGAGAGGTGGGCATACATTTTACACCCCTCATGACTTTTTTTTTTAAGTTTATTTATTTTGAGAATTAAGAGAGAGAGAGAGGCAGGGAGGGGCAGAGAGAGAGGTAGAGAGAGAGAATCCCAAGCAGGCTCCATGTCCCGAGGTGAGCCCAACTCGGGGCTTGATCTCACAACCCTGGGATCGACCTGAGATGAAACCGGGAGTCGGCTGCTTAACCCACTGAGCCACCCAGCCACCCCCACCCCTCATGACTTTTAAAAGTTTACAGAATCCACTGGAGCCTGACTATAGCCCAGCACTGTCCTTAGAGGCCGTGCTGTGGGACCAGGTCACAGCAAAACTCCTATAATGAGCTCTTCCCAGCCCAGCCAGCAAAAACAACCCTCGGATAAACTATAACCTGTCCTAACACAGATCTATACTTTCACAGGTCAGCCGCCAGTGAGGTGAGTAATAAAACGAAAAAGCTGAAATTCACTGTGAGAATAAGGGTTGCATTATTTATCTGTTAGGATTACGTACTGGGTTTTAACAATACATACATGAAGCATTGCTAAGCTTCTCCCGGCTTATAATTATTAACAAGTTGCCGAGGGACTCGGGTTAATTTTCATCTGGGACTACCACTCGGTGCCCAACTCTCAGAAGGTGAACTAATTCCTAAGGTTGGGTGATGTGGAGCAGGAGTGTCAAAGTGTGCAGGACATAGAGCAATTAATCCTGGAACAATAAGGCCATAAATTCACCTAAGAGATCTGAATGACCCAGCCCAGGAAGGAAGACGCACAGCCCGATTAGGGTCGGCGCATTTCTATACTTTGTTGTTACTGATGTGCAATTTGTGGTTAGCATTCCCTAGGTAGCCAGCACCTGGAGCCCAGAATATAAACCTGAGGCAGAGGAGAAGTCAGAAAGCCTTTGTTCATTGTGCAAATATTTAAGAAGCACTCACTGAAGATCCGGCACAGCAGCGGGTCCATTAAGATAAGTTCCCGGCCTCAAGGAGTGGTAGGTCAGCAAGAGTGTGATAAGGATAGTTCCAAGTGTGCCCGGAGTCCCTGGAGAGTCCAGAGAAAGAAGCCACTCATTCTTCCTGGGAACACTGGAAAGCGTATCTATGCGGATGTGGCTTTGAAGCGAAGTCTTGAGAAGCTCCGCTGGCCAAGAAGTGAGGAAAGGGCATTCCAGGTGAAAAGCAAATGTGTTTGAATCCCTGCTCACCCGAGCCAAAATGGGTCCCTCCAGGGCATGGGCCAGGCAAGCTGGCCGTGAACCTAAAAGTCAGGCGAAACAAGGAGAAGGGAGAGCCGGAGAGGAGGGCCAGCCAAGCCCGTTAGAGAGCTGGGAGGTCATCACCGACAAAGGCCAGGTCAGTTGACAACAGAGTCAAAGGGTCAGAGCTGGCAGAACAGAGGGAGAGAGGAGATGGAGAAGAGACAGAGCTTCCTGTTTATTGGAGGCAGCCGCGAGGTGGGGTGGTCTGGTTTAAAAGGGAAGGACTAGGGGTGCCTGGTTGGCTTAGTGCTTTAAGCGTCTGACTTCAGCTCAGGTCATGATCTCGTGGTTCATGAGTTCGAGCCCCGTGTCGGGCTCTTGGCTGTCAGCACAGAGCCAGCTTCGGATTCTCCGTGCCCCTCTCTCTCTCTGCCCCTGCCCTGCTCTCTCTCTCTCTCTCTCTCTCTCTCTCTCCCCCCTCCTCTCTCTCTTTCAAAATAAATAAACTAAAAAAATAAATAAATAAAATAAAAGTTAAAAAAAAAAAAAAAAAAGGGACTAGAACAGACAAGTTTCCGGGCACAGAGGTGAGTGTTTGGGGAACAGTGAGTACTCAGCAGAACAGAAACACAGGTTCCTGGAGACGTGAACAGGCAGAAGCACAACCCAAAAAGCGGGGCAGAGCTGATCACAACGGGTGATTCCTGTTAACTGAGGAATATGGCTCCATCTTATATTCCATGGGAGGACATTCCGGTATCTTAAACTGGGGAGTGACACAGAATTACATTTTAGAAAGATCGCTCTGCCAGCGCTATGGAAGACAAACCAGGGTAAACACGCTGCCTGTCTCAGAACACCCCGGAGGCTTATTTAGAATGAATAGCATCAGTTTAGCTACATCCTCTATCTACTAAATTCAAACTCAATGGAGAGACCTAGGAATCTGCATTTTTTATCTCTCCCTGGTAATTTGGGGGCACACGGAGTCTGTAAGCACTCACTTGGGCAAAACACTGAAAAGGAGACTAGTAAAGACACATGCCAGCCAAGACCCTTTCACACAAAGTAGGCGCACAATACGTACTTATGGGACAGATAAACGAATAAATAGGATAGAAACAGGTTTTGGAGACTGATGGGCTGGAGAGAGGTCAACTCCAAACATAAGGTAGAACCATATGACACATAGTGTCTGCCCTCCATGGTGTAATAAGTGTTGAATCTGAAACAAAAAAGATTCGCGAGAGTGTATTCAACATCTGTGAATTATTTTTGTACAACAAGGGCAGACCAAGCTCCACACTGCTCAGCCCAGTGGTCCTCACCGTGACTGTGCATTAGGATCACCTAGGGAACTTTTCAAAGTTAGAGGAGCCTGGAGCCCACCCTAGGCAATTAAATCCAAATCTTGGAAAGATGGGGGCTGCCCTGGCATCAGGACATTCCCAAAGCTCCCCAGAAAATTAATGCATAGCCAGGGTTAGTAACTGATGACCCTTAAAAGGGGCAGATAAGTGAGAAAGGAAAAGTGATTTTATTCCTCCTCCCTAATCATCACGAAGGACACAAAATAGTCAAAATGGGAAAACCCAGCAATTTGGGGACTATACAGACCCAAGGCTGATTTCATGGTATGTAATCTGGGAGACCCAGTATAAAATCCTTTGAAGGCAGTGTGTTTTCCTCTGCACCCACAGTGCCAAGCTTTCAAGAAAGCCCTATCTTTCAGTTATCCTGAAATGGAAACCGGGACACAACAGATGGCAGGATAATGGATGGTGTCTGCTCAAGTTAGAGCTGCTTTTATTTGCAACACATCAAATTCATACTGACTGTGGGGACAGGCTGACATGATTTATTTCTAATGAAAATGGAGGCATCATGGGCTCGGTCTTCACTTATTACCACACAACACAGTCTCGTCTGTGATCGGGACACACCGGATTGCCGATGATAGAAATTGTTTGCAGGGGCTGCAAGAGGCCGTTCTTATGCTCAGGGACTAACTGTTGGAGAATCTCCGTACGCCCAGCAGAGAAGCCCGAGTTTCACAAGCAGTGACCTTCCCCACCCAGAGTCCCGCTCCTCCGGATCCGTCAGCTAAGTACCAGGGAAACACCATTTATATTTCTAGTTCACTGTTAATTATATCCTTGTACATGTGCTCTCCAAAGAGAAGCCTGAGATTTTGAAAAGAAAAAGTGGTGTGTGAAGCACACTTATTCCTGAAAGAAATCATCTCCGGTGATTTGAAAGTGGCCCCGGCCCATGGCTCCCGAGATCCCGCTTCAGCTCAGCGGCGTGAAATGGGCTGGGAGCCCACCTGCAGCCCCAACTGCTCCTAGCTGCTTCCTGAGGCTGGGGACCGCCGGAAAGGAAGGGCAGAAGAACACGTGGTGGAGGGAAGAACGGGAAAGGCTGAGGGATGAGCAGTCTTCCCCTCACCGGTCAGGAGAAGAGCAGAACCAAGCCAGGTGCCCAGCACGCGCCCTAACCTGGGAGGCCTAATGATGTTTCAGGAAATGTCAGTGATGTGGAATGGGTCTTAGGAAGCTTTTGCTTTGGAACTCCCAATTTACAGATGAGAAAACGAGGCCAGAGGAATAACTGACTTGCCCAAGATTGCAGGATGACTCAGTGGTGGTCTGGGCTTCCGGTCTCCTGATCCCCAGATTCCTCCTCTTTGCCTCACCGGTAGCTCTCGAGCTTGGCTTCACGGGAACTTTAAAAAAACAGAAAACCAAATCATGTCCCCCCCCCCCCCGCCCCCAGAGATCCTGGTTGCAGGATGGGGTGGGGCCAGGACATGGGCATTTTACAGTTCCTCAGGTGATAGGCAGTGCACCCACAGCAGAGGGCCCCTGCACCCCGGTGTAACTTGACTCAGCAATCTGTTCCATTTTGTTCCAGGATGAGCCCAGCCCTGTGCTAGGGGCCCGAGCTGGGAAAAGGCATCAGACTCAGTTCTTGCCCTAAAGATGTTCAACGTCTGGCAGAAGATCCTACTGTGAGGGGCTCATTCCAGCCACAGAGTTGATAAGAGTAACAATATAAATAGAGATGAGTAATGGCAATGATTAAGTCTTCATGGGAAGGCTGAGGGAGGTGGTATCTGAGTCCACGTTAAAGGATGAATAGGAGTTTGCTGAGAGGACAAGATGTGGAAGGGTTTTCCAGGGAGAGGGAACAGCATGTGCAAAGGCCTGAAGGCATGAGGCGACACAGCCTATGTAGTTGGGTGTATCTAAAGCAGGGTGCCATGTGGGAGCAGTGGATTCAGAGCTAGGGAGCAGGCAGGGGCTGGATCCCAAAGGGCCTTATGACACAAGGCATTCTAAGGCTCGGGGATTACCCCAAAATGATGGTGAAACACTGAGATAGGTCTACGCAGAAGAATGGCAAAGAACAACTTGCATTTTGAGGAAAGCAACCCTAATGGGGGTGTGGATCATGGATGGGAAGGGAAAGAAGCCAGAGGCGGGGACAGCAGTTGAGAGGGAAGGCAGAGCAATGATGAGGGTCTGGGGAGGGGCAACAAGGACTGAGAGCAGAGGACAGATAAGACCTGAGTGCTCATCTCTGCCCCGACTCACTGCATTTAGAGATGGAATGGATAGGACGAGGTGGTTGACTGGCCGAGGGGTGAGAAGTTCCAGTTCCAGCCCCACTCCTCCTTATGCCTTTTCTTATACTCAGAACCGAATGGCCCACTCCCCACCGCCCTTGATGCTGCTGGCACCTCAGCCTAGGACGCCCATCCCTCCCCCATGTCCAAATGTCCAAAGATCTCTCTAAGGATAGATCTCAGACTGGGTCTCAACCCGATGCTGCTCCCTTCAAAAATCTGGCTTCTGAACGAAGGAGTAAAAAGTTCAGCAACTTTCTCTGATGTGTTCCCAGAAATAGGTCTTGGCATGGTGCCTCCTGGGAAGTCTTCCTTCTCGTCTGCGTGGTAAACTACCGTTGCTTCACAAGTCTGCTGAAAGCCGCCTGCTCCGGGAAGATCTTTGGTAAGCTCTGCAGACATGGGTTGGGTCCCACAGCACTTTTGCGTTCCTCTGTCAGAATGCAGAGAACTGTAAAGAGGCTCTTTTGAAAGGCACGGGCACTGTCTTCTTATTCTGTCTCCTGCCCTAACCCAGCACACGGAGAAACGATACCTGGGGAAAGTTGGCCGAATGAATGCGTGTCAAGGCCGAATTCATGAATCTTGGGAATGTTCTGTGATGATGATGATGATGATGATGCTTACAGGATGCCGGGACCCCCTCTCCCCGCTTACCCTAGGGCACCTCAGATTTGATGCCACGGCGACGGGTGACGCCCGAGGGTGGACTGTTGTACTCGGGAAGTACACGCGTGCATTTTGAACCGGTCTGCAGACCGTGCAGAAGACTTCCCGAACAAAGCTGGGAACCGCACTTTGAGAATGGCTTCTAGGGCGTTCCCTCAGAGGGGCCTGGAGCCATGGCGGGGAGTGAAAGGTAGAGACAAGAATTTGCCCTGCCCAGGAAAAGTGAGGCTTATCCTTGTCATCTGGGCAACTCCCCCTGGGGTGAGGCCCTCTCCCCACCTCCTCAGGCAACCAGTATCTTTCAGAAGTACCTCTCCCTCCAGGAATCTCTCTTAGCTGGGTGTTAGGAAGAAACTTCTGATGAATGGATACACTCTCGTGCACCAGTGGGGGGTGGGGGCTTGCTATCCTAATCCTCCCGTGGGGTTACCTTTGAAAGTGCTGGAAGATTCATAGCAGTTTCAGGGGCTGTGGCAACTTGAAGGGAAAACACGTAGGCCTCGGCGGTGTCCTCGGCCCCCCTACTGTGAGAGAGCTGGTATATCTGAGAGTCACCCCAGCTCCCCTTAAGCCACACGGCCAGGCAAGAAGTCTGGATTTTGAGCCTGAGCTGGCAGCTGAAGGAAGAGAGCTTGACTCAGCACAGCAGTCAGATCTCTGCTTGAGGGCAGCCTTGCTGAAACTAGAAGGAATAATTGTATCCGGAACAGTCTGTCTGCACGCTTGTTCCCCTGTGGCAGGTATGGTGTTCAAGTTAAGACTCTGTATCCAGGGGCTGAGGGGGACAGAGGAGGGGGTAAGGAGAATCATGGGAAAGAGGGGGAAGGGAAAAGCCCCTCTTGGACGCACATACGTCAGTGGGTCAGTGGGAGATTTACCGAGGTCTCTGCTGATGCCTGGACAGCAAACACCTTCCAAACAAGCTACATTCCTCCCTGGGACCCTGAGAGCGTGTAACCGCATGGCAAAATTCCCCCTGAGGCTTTGGCTCTGCGGGAAGCTCCTGGCTGTTCTCTAGAAAATGCAATTACTGTAGGAGAAGATATACAGGTTGGACAAGGGCAAGCAGGTGGGGCTGGCCCAGCCCGTCATCACTCTCAGGCAGGTTCAGTTTTGGAGGGCCTACATTCAGGACTGTCACCCTCTTGAAAATGAGGTCTGGTGGAAAGCCCCAGAGAGGAAAGCCTTTCTTCCTCGGAGACCATCAACTTGAAGTCACCCAGAGGAATTGTGGAGTGGCAGCCCGGCTTGAAACCCTGAAAGCCACGGCAGATATAGGGTGCCGTGAAATCATACTAAGGGCAGGTTAAAAAGAAGTTAGCCAAAATCAAGAACATGATGCCGGCATCCAGAGTGTTTCTATAGCACCCATTGCTCAGATGGGTGGATGTGTTCTTCAGGATGATGCTTGGAAGCCTCCAGAATTCGTTCTCCATCCGGCTGCCTGGCCTGATACTATTCTTTAAGGCCAGCTTCTTTCTGCCCTAGCCCTTAAGTTCAACCTCCAGCATTGCTGGATTGGGTCCTCAATATACACCATTTTAGTTTTCAGTGAAAAATATCAGCCATCTCTTCAGATTGTACTCCTTCCACTCTGATTTTAGAAGGAGGTTCTTACCTCCGTCCCTCCGGATCTAGCTGTAGAATTTCTCTACCTCAACATGAAGTCCTTGCAGACTCCAGCTCCAAAACATTCTGAGTCCACATTGGGCCTCCCCTGCGGCCTGACACCATGGTAGGATTTGGGATGCATCTAAGGTCCCGTCCAGCAGTTCCTCCCTTCTCTAGGACATGCTCCATCCTACACAAAGCCTCCCCCAATGTCTCCTTCTGGATGGATTTGCCATTAACTAAATTCCTATTATGTGGCAGGCACTTTACCAGGAACTGGGAAAACACAGAGTAAGACTAGAGAGAGGAAATGGCAAGCCAGAAGGTCCTTTTCCCTGCTGAGAGCAGAGGACTGACCATAAAGTATGACATTAGCCCTATGAGACAGGATTTACTGGAAGCTCTCAAATTAATTTGTATCATCAGATTTTTCTAGGCCTCACTTGCTGCCTTTACTGCAGTTTGTCTTTTATGTGTTGCCTCAGTGACAACTAAGCCAAACTATATTGCAATTTTCCTCTTAGCACAGGACACATCTTTGAGCCTGGGAAAGAGGGTGCACAACAGGAGGGCCCAGGAGGCAGGAGGGCAGGGTCACTCCATGCCTTCTGCCCATGACTGGCAGTGCCGCCATCTTGGTTGGTTCATCTGTCCAAAGCCTGCAACTGCAGTCTTCATGACCTGCCCTCTCCCTGCAGAGGGGGGTTAGGAATAACACCCATTCCAAAACCAGACTGAAGGTCTTGGCCCACTTTTGAGGGTTTCCAAACCAATGCAGCTCAAGCTATCCTGCAGCTGTGCCTTTAAGAGAATGATGCAGGTAGCTGAGCTCATATTTTATGAGTTCATCATGCAGAAGGTGTGGTCTCTTCTCCTTGCTATTTTTCTTGGGCTGCCAGAGTCTGAAGACAGAGGAATTACTACAAAACGGCTCACCTTTGCTTTCCCCCAAGAAACACAAAAACACGGCAGTAAATATCAAAGTCTCAAGAGTCATTATATTTCAAGTGAGAGTACTGAATAGACACATTGCTTCCGTCCCTTACAGTTGTTTCTAGTCCTCAGGTCCTCAGCCCCTGGCTTAGGACACCTATTCTGGGCAGTTCCAGAGACCAACAACATTCATCAGTAGTGGTTTGAACTACAGATTGTTATCCACTGCTCTTTACTATGACTATGTTTGCAATGATGAAGAATTAGACCACCAACGGCTAATCCTCAGAACTTGGTCTTGGACCCAGTTGTAAATATCGCTTCTGCGATACACAGCCAGGTGATCCTGGGCAAATTACTTAATTTCTCTGAGTCTCGGTTTCCTCATCTGTAAAATGAAGTTAACAATAGTACTCGCTTCCTACAATCGATGTGACAATCGAATGAGAGAGCGTATATAAAGACTGTAGCACATGTGTGGCACATAGCTGGTACCCAACACATGGCCCACTAACGTGCTGGGACTCTGGGATGGGACAGGCATAATATCCCTTTGACAGCCATTATCTACTGACAAGGAAGATCAAGAAAGGAACATCTTTACTTATTAAAATTCCCCTGGGATACCTTGGTGGCTCAGTCGGTTGAGCATCTGACTCTTGGTTTTTAGCTCGGATCATGATCTCAGTTTCATGAGTTCAAGTCCCACATCTGGTTCTGTGCCGGCAGCACAGAGCCTGCTTGGGATTCTCTCTCTGCCCTCTCTCTTTGCCCCTTCCTTGCTCATACTGTCTGTCTCTCTCAAAATAAAGAAATAAATTTTACAAAAGAAAAAAGAAAAAAATAATTAAAAGGTTCCCACACTTCTTCCTCCTCTGTTTTGCCCTTACTTCATTCTGTCGGTTGTCTGCCTGCTGCTCCCACCAAAATGTCAAGCTCCTTGAGGACACCAATTACGAGCCAGTGGTCAGCACAGTCTTTCTACATTCTTAGATAGTCAGTAAATATTTGTGCGTGGATGCATGGATATTTTTTTCAACTTACTAGCTGAATATGACTTCTACTGCTTATGGGTATCAGTACCCAAGAAATATATGTAGTCTAAGATTGGAGAGACATGGGTTTAATACTTTAATTACTCATTTCCCATACCTGCCACCTATTGTTTTTGAGGCATTAAATCCAAATTCTTTAGATCTTGCTGCTTTGCAGGACTGGGTTAGATTGCATATAGGAATTTTGCAAAGCAAAAAAGATGCATCACACCTATTTGCATCTCAATTTTTATTCCTTTCAAAAGGCTCTCAAAAGCCACATAGTCCCCCCGGCAATAACCATGTGCAAGGCAAAGAAATTAAGAACTTTGGCAGGGAAGGCATTAAATTAGTCTCTGGAATGTAGTAAAAGACATATCCAGGGGTGTATTCTTTCTTTGCAATCTTTCTGACCCCCATCACAGACTCCGAGGAGAGCGAGTACTCATGGGGAAGGTTCCTCTTGGATAATGAGAGAAAATACATTAAAATCTTGTTACAAATCACTGCTTGGTACTTTGGATTTGTTATACCATAGGTCAGACTGTGTTTCCGTGCACAGTGGTGTGTAAAAAGCATCACTCCTGACAGCAACAAAAGCCTACGATATAGAGTTTCTAAGGCACAGAATCCCTGAGTAATAAAAAGCTGCAAGGCCCCAATAACCCCGCAATTCTCTTTATTCCCTTCCATCGGCGTCCCGGGGAAATCTACTGTGCTTCTCCCTTATATTTTCGTGGTCTCTTAGGAATCATAGTGATAATGAGAGCTTGGGGAAGAGGTTGCGGGGGGGGGGGGGGGGGGGCGGGGAGCTGTGGATGAATATGAGCGGGCTATTATAGCCCAGGGTTGTTGTATTAAAAAGAGGAGTCTGGTTGGAAAGTAAGTAAAAGGCCCAGCCTGGCTTGTAAGGACTCTGAGGGAACCAGAATTCCAGACAGAGAATCCAGAGTGGGGCTTTGTTTGTTTGTATTTGTATTTAATTTGTTTTAATTGTTTGTTTGTTTGTTTGCTTGTTTGTTGTTTTAAGACTGGGTACATTTTCTCAGGGCCACGTGTAGATTTACTGCTTGGGGCGGAAAAACTGATGCAAAGATGGGTCTTCCTCTCTCATCAGGAAGGGTATCTGCCTTCAGTAAAGCCCCAGAGCCTATCAACAGGGTTTTGCCTGCCAACTGGATGGGACTGGATGATTGTCATTCCTATTTTCGGAAGTCATTTCCTTGGGGAAGCCCTGCCCAGCTGACCCCTCTCAGCTTGGTGGCCCAGGGCACCCGAGGAAGCTCTTAACCTCTACCCACCAGAGCATGAGGCACTCACAATGGCCTGGAATTTCCTTCCCGTGTTTCGCCTGAAGTCCCCACAATTAGGTTGTGTCTGACAGGTATTTTCGGTGGGGAGAAGGGGAGGGAGGGTTGGAATGCACAGCATCATAAACACCCCCTTAGTAATAACTGATCTCTTACCAAGTCCCTCGCTACCTTCATGCCCCCATCTTAGGGAAGCCTTCTTGGACATGATAACCAAATGTATGCTTTCCCCAATCCCAGTCCCCCACAGTATTCCCTAGCTCTTGTCCCTGCTTTATTTTTCCCCACAGAACACTCTACCTTTGGACATAACTTACTTTTTTTATTTATGTGTTTATCGTCTTCTCCCACTAGGTCGTAAGCTCCAGGAAAGCAGGATTTTCGTCCACCTTGTTCACTGTATGCCCAGTACCTAGAGCAGTGGGCGGCACCTGGCAGGCACTCAATACGTATTTTTTTGAATCAGGTCCTACAGATGGCCAAGTGCATTGCATCGATTACAGCCCCAAGCCAACCCTGCAGGTGAATGTTGGTCTCTGAGGGAACATGAGTGTCCTTTTCACGGAGAGGTAGCGTCACTCTCTGCCTTCAGAGGAGTGCTGCTCTCCCAGAGGGTGTTTTATCGGCCACTGTGTTAGTCTGTTAGTGGGAAGAGCCACTCTGCCTGGTTACGAGTCTCAGAATATCAGAATAAGTGGCATTTTCTTCTGTTTCTTAAGTCCAAATTGGGAAAGAAAAAATTTAAAAAGCCAGATCCAGCTCTCCTTTTCTTACTTTCTCCCGGTTCGACTTGCTTTGGTCAAGAAGTCATTCCTGGGGGCGCCTGGGAAACTCAGTCGGTTAAACTTCCAACTTCAGCTCAGGTCATGATCTTGCAGTCCGTGAGTTCAAGCCGGGCATTGGGCTCTGTGCTGACAGTTCAGAGCCTAGATCCTGCTTCTGATTCTCTCTCCCTCTCTCTCTGCCACTCCCCTGTTCACACACTCTCTCTCTCTCTCTCAAAAGTAAATAAACATTAAAAAAAAAAGAAGAAGAAGTCAGTCTTGGCCTGAAGCTCGATCTCCTTGGAAAATGGCTGGTACCCCACTTTCTTGTTTTCACTGGGAAAAGTGACTGAAGAAGTCATGGTTCTCAGTTGCATAACAGAAATCCAAACTGGCTAATTTAAGTAGAAAAGATATTTATTGAAGAATGTTAGGTAGTTCACAGACTCTCTGAGAGGGCTAAAGAAACAAGCCTAGAAACAGCTAGAATAACACCCTAAATCACACCACAAAAGTGGTCCCAGGGAGACACCATTTTTGCCACTCCTGTGTTCAGACACTCCAGCTCACCCCCCCTCAACATCCCCAGCTAGGGCCACGGACACTGCCCTGGGAATCTCGTCCACACCATCTAGGAAATGGACCAATCAGCTGCCACTCTCACTTAAATGGGTTCACACAGCACCTGCTCCTTACATAATCAACTTCAGAGTCTTTGGGGACGGTGTCTCACTAAATAAACCAGGCTCATATGCTGGCCCCCTGGCAGCAAGGGAGGCTGGGAAAGCAAGTATCTGATCTTCTCCTGTGGCAAGAAGATGGGGTGTGCACTCCACAAAGGATGAAATGATCCAAAAGGTATGACATATGTCTACCTCATTGATATACTTGGTTCTCTTGGCCAAATGCCCTCTCACTGCACCTCACTGCAACATTAATATCTAAGAGTGAAATCTTATAGTCAGTCCCCTTTTCACATGAGAAGATGGACTTAGGTTAACAGACTTGTCCAAGGTCACACAACTCAATAAATATTATTAAACATTTTAATAAGTAAAGATTATTCAAACTCCCATGCCACACTGACTCCACTGGACTTCACTGTCTTCGTCCATTGGTTGCCTCTGCCTTCCTAGTCTTTGTTATCTATATCCTCGTGTATATTTCCTTTTGGTCTCATCTCCCCTGTTACATGGTAAATTCCTGTTCTTCTCCCCTCAACCCACTGAATTAAGCTAGGAGGGACCCCAGAGATCTGCCTCAGATGCAGCTGGTTACCCCTGCAACAGCCATTCACCTGTCTTCCCTCGCTAACAGATCGTGGGCTTTGTCCAAGAGACAATGGGCTGGGCTTTGGGAATGAATGGCGATTGGTCTAAGGATAAACATGTGACCCAGTTCTGGCCAATGGGATGTAAGGAGTAATCGGTCATGGAGCTTCTGGGACCCCCGCGTCATAGAGAGGTGTGGGAAAGAATAGTGCCTTTCTGCTCCCTTTCTTCTAGCTTGAAACCGAGTCCTGGGAGGACAGGACGGCTGCCACACTAACCACCCCATTGGGAATGCTGGAGTAAGACCATTGAACCTCCGCAAGGTGTGTGTGCACATGTTTCTTAGTGCTGCAGTGGGCTGCCTGTACCTTTGGCTCTCAGTTAACCTGGTCCTTCTCCCCACCTATCCATGAGTTCCAGCAGCAATTCGTCCCGGCCCCCACCTCACCAGCCTGCCGTGCGCATCTCCTTTGGGCTTCCATCACTCCAGATTCCCTGACTGCCTTATCACCCCACTGCCTCAAGATACCATCCCTGCGCTCACCTGCTTCGTTCCACTCCTCTGGTGCCCGGCCTCATACTCCACCTTTGGCTGTCCTGAATACTCTCCTCTCAAGGAAACTTGACTTCAAAGTGGACAAAGTTCCCCTCACACCTAGAGGGAGGCGGTGGGATGCACCACACTGTAGCTGCAATAAATGCCACTGAGTTGTATGCTTTAGAATAGCTCATTGAATATATGCAAATTTCACTTTAAAAAGTGCCTTTACTCTAAACCTGTTTTGCTCACTCCATTCTTTACTGTTAAACCTGACCCTCCCTTCAAAGAATGCACCATTTCTCCAAATACACCTTATCTCTTGCTTCATTTGCCACCTCTCCCTACTCAATAGAAGTCCTCAATATCGGGGCACCTGGGTGGCTCAGCCAGTTAAGAGGCTGACTTGGCTCAGGTCATGATCTCTCACTCCGTGAGTTCGAGCCCCACATGGGGCTCTGTGCTGACAGCGCAGAGCCTGGAGCCGCTTCAGATTCTGTGTGTCCTTCTCCCTCTGCCCCCTCTGCCTCTCATGCTCTGTCTCTCACAAAAATAAATAAACATTAAAAAAAAAAAAAAGTCCTCAATATCAAGTCCATGAAAGGACTGTGAACTCCCTAAAAGTATTTGCAAAACTTTCAACACTGTATGTGCCATTACAAATATTTTAAAGGGGACTGTGATCTCCAAAAATATTAATGTAAAACACATGTAAAAAGGGGGGGGGGGAATTGATGTATATTTGTATATATATGCATAGAGTATATCTAGAGTAGTAGTTCACAAGCTTCAGCGTGACCAGAATCACCAAGAGGGCTTATTAAAAACACAGATTTCTGGACCTCCCCTCACAACTTTCTGAAAGTTTGGGGTGGGGTCTGAGAATTTGCATTTCTAACAAATTCCCCAGTGATTATTTTGCTACTGGTCCAGGGACTAAGGCTGTTGTGAGCTCCATAAAAACTGTTAATATAATTGCCTCCAGGGAGGGGGAACGTTGTTGGCTGAGGGCACAGATGGAAGGAATTTTCACTGTGTGCCCGTCTATATCTTTTGAATTACTATGTGAGTATATTACCTGCTCAGAAACAAACTTGAGATTAAAAACAAAAAAAAAAGAAAGAAAAAAAAGAAATGAGAACATCACTAACCTCTTTAAATAACAAGAGACTCTTCTAGAAGGTCATTACCCTCTCCCTCTTTCTCCCTTTGCTTCTCATTCATATGCTGTGCATCCACTCAATGTTACTTTATTCAAATAACCCCTGCTGCTGGGTACCAGAGCACATTTCCACCTTCCAAGAGGAATCCTACTTGCGTTCAAATAGCTGAAAAGCACACTGACAAATTCAGTTGTCTAAGAAAATAAAACAATAATGAAATACTGTTTTCCACCAATGAAATGAAAAGTTATTAAATATCCGAAATATGTTGGCAAGCATTGGGGAACACAGACTTTTTGCACTCCTGGTAGGAGCAAAATTTGGATCATCTCTAGAAGGCAATCTGGCCTTTAAAAATGTGCACAGCCTTTGACCTAATTAATTCCACTTATAGAAATAAATCCTAAGGAAGCAGCGAGAGATGCATAAAAGCATTTATAATTAAGGATGTTCATCTCGGCATGAAAGACCAGAAAAAACCTCAATGTTGAACAGTCAGTGTTTATGAAATATACTGTGCCACATTTATCATGGAATCCAATATAACAATAAAAAATCATATTATAAAAAGATGCCTAATGACATGGAAATGTGTTCATGTCGTATTATCAGGTGACAGAATATAAATCCAGTGACAAAACAGCACTGCAATATGTTTGGAAAATTATGAATACACAAAGTATTTAATAGCGGTTATCTCTGAGTACAATGATTATAGGTGGATTTTTATTTTCATTGTGTTCATCAATATTTTCAAACTTTCCACACGGACTGTATATTGCTTTTATTTAAAAAAAAAAAAACCAATGGGGGAGGGGTCTTAAGTTGACATTAATTATACTTCCTAGTATGAGAACCATCATAACCGGTCAGATACGAGGCCTCCGAAGGAGAGTCCTCGGGAAATTCGGTCAACTGCCCGTCCTGAGACACCGCTCCCTTGGGCTGCGCAAGAGCTTTTCACTCCAGTTTCCATTTCTGCTGCTGCTGGTTATCAGGGCAGCACCCAAGGGAGGCACCACAGTGGTGCCCAGCCCATGGCCAAGGCCTCAGCAGAGCCTGCAGTATATGAGTCCACCCAAACCAGTGGCTGAGGGCAAAACATGGGTGCGGGTTCTAAGACAGGACAGTGTGTCCCGACCTGCATCTTGGAATGTTGGGTGGTTTGTGGTTAACCACACGCCCTGAAGAGCCGGCAGGCTTGAGGCCAAGTGAGAATGGAGTGTGGGAGTGAGTCATGGGAGTGAGAAAAAAAGAAGTGTAGTAATTAAGACGGAGACTTAAGTCGAAACAGTGTAGGAGTCGATACAGGTGGGGATACAGACTGACTTAGGCTAACTTTGAAGAACCAGTTTTTCCACCAGGGAACTGGATTTTTATAGGTTTTGTAGCCTCCCCCGACCATGCTTACACAGAGCCATTGTTTAAAACAACACCAAAAAGGAGCCCCTGGGTGGCTCAGTCGGTTAAGCATTCGGCTCAAGTCATGATCTCTCAGCCTGTGAGTTCGAGCCCTGCGTTGGACTCTGCTGACAGCTCAGAGCCTGGAGCCTGTTTCAGATTCTGTGTCTGCCTCTGTCTGCCCCTCCCCTGCTCATGCTCTGTCTCTCTGTCTCAAAGATAAACATTAAAAAAATTTTAAAACAACACCAACAAAATTGTGATTCTGAGAAAATGCCCAATCTGAAGAACTTACATATGATTCAGGCCTCAAGGGGACTTCTTAATATTTGCAGAGCCCCTAACGTTTTTCTTCACAGCCATTGTCCAAGGTAGACTGGCCGTGGCACGGGCCCTAGACTTTAAAAAAAGAAAACAGCTGAGGAATTAAAGTCAAGTTTCTACAACTCGGCCATGTTGAAAAGTGACACTACAAGATCTCTCGTGTTGGTTAGTTTACGCCTCAGGTAGTTTCCAGTTCCAACCTCTGTTCCATGTGCTGATTTTTTTTTTTTTTTTTTTTTTTTTTTTTTGGCAAAGATTAAAGCTGTGATTCAGTAGAAGGAGCACAGGACTTGGAAGAACTACTACCCACCCAACTCTGCAACCGTCCAAACACTATGCAAGTTTGAGTACTAGCCCCGCACTTGAGAGAGTCGATTAACCTGTTTGAGCGGTAGTTTCCTTGTACGTCAAGTATGTACATTTCCTCCAACAGAAATTTATTGAGCACCTACTCTACCTCAGACGCTGTGCTAGACACTGGGGACCCGGCCGTGAGCCAGTTCCCACCGCCATAGGGATTAAATTGTTTTATGGCCACAGTCTGTCTCTCCACTCGGCAAGCTAAAAATGCTTTTTACATTTTTGGATTAGTGACATAATTAAAAGAAGGCTATTTTGTGACTTGTAAAAAGTTATATAAAATTCCAGTTTCAGTGCCCACCGATCAAATTTCATTAGAACAGGATCCCATTCATGAGCTGATGTAGTGTCTGCCGCTGCCTCCATGCCCCAGGGGCAGAGTTGAGCAGTAGTAACGGAGACTATATAACCCACAAATCTGCAAATATTTACTATCTGGCTCTTTACAGAAAAAAAAAAAAAAAGTGCTCGGGGCGCCTGGGTGGCTCAGTCGGTTGAGCGTCCAACATCGGTTCGGGTCACAATCTCACAGTCAGCGAGTTCGAGCCCTGCGTTGGGCTCTGTGCTGACAGCCAGAGCCTGGAGACTGCCTCAGATTCTGTGTCTCCCTCTCTCTCTCTGCCCCTCCCAAGCTCGCACTCTGTCTTCCTCTCTCTCTCCCTCAAAAATAAACATGAAACAAAATTTAAAAAAATTTTTAAAAATGTGCTTACCCTTGGACCAAGGTAACTATAGACTCAGAAAACCTCTATGAAATTAAAAGAGGCGAGGAATTTGTTTAAAAGGTGGATATTGAAATGCTCCATTGGTTTACCTGGCATTTTGTAGCATCAGCTCCCAAAGCTTAGTGTTCCCAGGGCTCACTGGGCTGTGGGTCCCTACCCTGCCAAAGAAGCGGGTGGCTCGGGAACTTCAGTGGCTCCTGCCTCCACCTGCACGATGCAGGCCCTCTAGCCCCTCCCAAGTCCCCCTGGCATTCCAGAGTCTTGGAGGGAGACTCCTGGGTTCTCAGACTGCCCTCTGGGAATACGTGGGTATTCTTGCCCGGGGCGCTGTTTCCATGACACCAAAGGAGCAGGGACCATCACGGAGCTCCCCTTTCTGCTATCCTCACACACAAGAGAGATGCTTTGCTGTACCGGAGCATAAGGACAATGCCCCTCCTCCATTCAGTATCCCTGCAAGTTAACTTGAAAACCAAAGCACACAGCTACGGCTTCCACCTCCCTGAGATCCTGAGAAAATGGCCCCTTCAGCCCCTGCCTGCTGCCGGTCCCCCTGGCCTGGGAGAGGAGGCCAGAGTTCGGCACTGCCCTGCATCTGTGCAAATCTCTCCTCCTTCCCCTCCCCCAGCGTTGACTTTCCCCTCCCCTTCCCTCATGCAAACCACCTGGTGCCCTTATCGACTGCTGAAGGGGTGTGCTTTGGTTTTATAATCGGCTGAATAATCTCTATGGTATGCAGATGGCTTCCCTAATCCACCTCCCAGTCAGCCACCCACCCCCTGGTCTTTCTCCTGCCACACCTCTGTCACACACGAGTCGGGGAAGTCAGCCCCCCCCCCTCCCCCCCCCCCCCCCCCCCCCCGCCTCCTTGGACAGGCCCCAGGCAGGTCTGTTAACGCATCAGCGCCATGCCAGTATCTAGGCCCGGTATGCCAGTGGTGCCAACACGGCAGGAGCCTCTGGTTCCCTGTTGGGGCACGCTGGCCTCCCTAACCATCAGGTTGGGGCCCTGACCTCCTGCCTGGCTGTAGTCTGCCCCTGCGGCATGGGCTGACCCCTGTCCCTGAATTCCCGCCCACTTGGGCTCTGCCAGCGACATACTGCTGTGAAGGCTCCGGTGCCCCTGGGTCTGTGAACCTCCTTTGGCAAAGGCCCTGCTCCACCCATCAGGACTCACGCACCATTTCTCAACCTTGCCTGAGCTCCTCGGGCCCACTGCATCTTGCATGCATGACTGGGTCCGCACCCTTAACTGTCCCCTGCCCTCCCGTGTTTGGACTTCCCATCCCCAATTCGTAAGGAGCATCTTCAGCTCCCTTCTTTATCCAGAAATTCACCAGCTTGTGTAAGATAGGGGTTCTGGCATGGAACAACCCTTCTGTTCCATTAGTTAATTCCAGCCTTTTCCAGGCTGGCTTCCTTCCCTCACCCTGAAGGACCTGTGCCATCAATGTCGTCCCAGCATGGCTCAGGGCCCAAACCCATTTAACTATGGTGGCAGCCGGGGTCATGGCTTGTTTCCAAGCTCTAGCAGAGCAGAACAAAAGGTGGGGAGACAGGTGGAAAAGGCAACTATCAACACACATCACACCGTCTCTGGGTGGGCCCAGAAACTGGGGTGGGCCCAGCTTAATGGGAAAAGGCAGCCAGCGACTCAGGAGACGAGGGGAGAGGAAGGGAGACAGAGCAGACCCGCGCCCCTCAGCAGGGGCTCTTGGAGGAAAGGCACCATCTACATTTGTTTCTGTACCTTTAAGGAGGCAAGAAAGCAGAGACAAAGGGACAGAGGAGAGTGTGCACACAGGACTCTCAAGCGATTCACCAAATCCCCCTGGCTTCCCTGCCCTATTTCCAAGTGTGTGGATAGATCCAGTTTCTCTGTTGTTCCTCAGTCCCTCCTAATCCAGGATATGATTATATGAAGCAGATTAAAAGTGTCTTTGACCAATGTAGGGCCCGCTGGACCTCTGGAACTAGTTTTGCGAGTCCGCGTTCATTTTAATTCCATTAGCAAACTTGGACTTGCTCGTGCTGACTACTGATTCTTGATGACAAAGTGAAAAGGGATGCAAAGTTTTACAGCGAGTTTGTAACCTGTAAGGGGACTCTTTGTCCCTCCAGCAAGGCCCTTAAAAAGCAAGCTCTCAGAGGCTGGAGAGCAGAGAATGCTTCAGGAGAATTCTTTCTCGGGTGGGAAGTTGGATGGGGGACTTCCAGGGTCCCTTCTAACTCAAAGTTTCTATGTCTCTAAGGTTACTGGATGCCAACATGCGGGGCCAGAAAGACCATCTAACAAAAGCGATTTAAAAGAGACTTGACAACGGTGTTTTACCCAGAGCAAAGTGTGCCCAAACATTTCAAACCAGAGCTGTCGACAAAGAATGTGTTTGCAAACCAGACAGAATTTAAAATAAACTTCAGCCGGCAAATGATAAACCTTCCCTAAAAAGGTAATCAGATAGTGAGTGAACGAACTTTGGAAGTGGTGTTAGAAAAGATTTCTACACCATCCAACATGCTCTCACACTTTCACCTCCCAATGGATCTGTGCCCTTGTTTGGGGGGCAGGGGGTCAAAAAATTGGAAAAGTTAGGATTGTTGAGTCCTACTCAGCGAGCAGCTGTGGGAAAGCGGCAAGCAATGGAATATGCCGTGACAGCTTGGAAAAGAAAAGCCAAACAGGCTAAATCCTGAGGATTGTGGTGCGGGAAGAAAGGCATAGAAGGCGGGCAAGGGGAGGTCCCAGGGCCGTGTGAGCAGGCGTGGCAGGACACGTCAGTCCAGCGGCTGGTACCCAGGGCAGGTGGGCAGGGAGTCGCTTACCCTTCTCTTCTCTCACTGACGCCATGCTAGATCTTCAAGGCACCATATTTGGAAAAGTGCTCCTTCCTCTGAGGCTCATACCATTCGCCCACACTAACTTCAACCTTTTTGGCCTGGGGAGGGGAGGAAAATTTGGCTTTGACTAAATATATTTTTTTAATATTTTCACTGTGAAATAGATGGTCCTTACAAAAAAAGTGTGCCTGACATATATGTACAGTTCAAAGAATAAAAATAAAGCCGGGCACCCACACAATACCACCCAACTCAAGGAATTCGAATATGGCCGATACCTTGACGCCCTTTGTGTACTCGCCCCTTCCCAATTGGCTCTCCACCCCCACCCCCTTCCGGGCAAGCCACCAACCCCACACATGTGTTGTTCACTCCCTTGCTTTTCTTCCCAGTTTTAATCGATTTATAATGGATCCCTAACCACTATATTACTATATTACCACTATACTACTTAATGGTGCCTTAATGGTGCCTTTTGAAGTTCATACGATGAATCTATACTGATTTTTAAAAAATTTAAAAAAAATGTTTTACTGTTTATATTTATGAGAGAGAGACAGAGAGACAGAGAGCAAGGAGGGGAGGGGCAGAGAGAGAAGAAGACACAGAATCTGAAGCAGGCTCCAGCCTCTCAGCTGTCAGCTCAGAGCCCACCGCAGGGCTCAAACTCACAAACCACGAGATCATGACCTGAGCCGAAGTTGGACACTTAACCGACTGAGCCACCCATGCGCCTCTGAATACTCAGTAATTATAGTCTTTCTGCTCTTTATGTTCCGCGGTATTTTTGAAATCCGTCCATGCTGATATATGTAGCAAGAGTTTATTCATTGTGTCTGCTACATAGGATTCCATTGTCTGATCACAGCACAGTTACTTCTCTATTCTATTGTTCATGGACATCTGGGTTGTTACCTTTTTTGGTTATTATAAACAAAGCTGTTAGGAGCATTCTTGTACATGGCTCCTATGGAACATGTGTAAGAATTCCCGAGGGCACAGCTACTCAGGGCATGATCCACAGACCCGCTGCTGGTGCCCAGACTGCCATTGCCTTACAGTGAGTTAAGGGACTTGCACCAGAACATGAAGCAACTACATTACTAAGTGCACTGTGTGGCTGGACTGGCATTTTTTCTGCAGCAGAACTTCGTTGCGAAGGAGCAGTTGAGTTACATTCTGGCACAAGCGCCTCATTTCTTTTTACTTCTGGTGCCTTGCTGAGCAGGAGGTGCCTTTTCCCTTATTTCTTCACCTTCATCTACCGACCTCTGGGTCACCTCTCCCCAGCCAGTGAGGACTCTGGCTCCTCACTCAGTCTCCATGTTTTGCTCAACAAAAATCTGTTGAATGGATGGATGGATGGATGGATGGATGGATGGATGGATGGAAGAATGGTTTGCCCTTCTCCGCCCACACCTCTACCTCGGGAGCTTCCATGTTCTTCCACGAACCTCATCTCCCCAGTTGACTTGTCCAGGGTGGAGGAGGGGCAAGCCCTGACATGCAAGATGGGAGAATCAAAGACTTTTCTGGAATTTTTCATCCTGGAACCAGTAAAGGAAGTCGCTCTGTCTCCAATGGGAAACCTACGATCCATCAGCAACCCTCTTCACCGGCTTGGGAGGAAGCAGGTCTGCCATGACAGAGGATTGAGTCAAGGAGCAGAGAAACAGAGTAGAAACAAGAATAGGAGCTAGAACCTGGCAGCTCCTTGGTCCCTGATTCGACCCTGCGGAGCCTGGCTGCGTGCCTCCTGCCCTTTCCACAAGGTTACTCGGCCTCCTCATTCTTGGCTTCTCCATTTTGCCCGAGCAGATTGGAACTGTGTTTCCATGTCTGGAAAGAAAATAAATACTCCACACTTCAGCCCTCATAAGCCGCAGAAAGCTGGAATCAAGATGGACCTTTGGACTGCAAAGCTGGCTTTTACGGATATTTTTGAAGAATGGCTGTCCTCTGGATTTGTGTTGGTACAAACACCAGACCAGAACCGAAACCAAACCAGGCAAAAAATTACAGGCAAATGGGAGATCGGAAGTCACCTATTGTAGGAAGAGGTCACTCCAGTCTTTCTCAACACCACTCAGTGGTTTTGCGTGGGGTACGGTCATGACCTCACGTGTCTCAACATTGATCTCACACCAGGCCTGCCAGGCCCTCTTTACCAGGGGTTTTCCTCTGTGCTACAGCATTTGAATTACGACGTGACACCACCAGGAAGGCTATTTTCCCCCATCCAAATAGAATCCACACGCATGTGGAGGGGAAAACAGCTAAATAGCAAACGTCCAGGAAGCAAGTCTGACAGCAGCTCGGACAGTCGGGGATGCGTTGATAAAAGGAGACGAGAGGAAGCACTGAGCAAAGGGCTCTAAGAAATAGCAGGAGTCTCCTGAGGAACATTCGATCCAGCAATAATTGCTTTAAAAGCCAGAGGGGCTTCTAAATTATTTTACCGCAGAAATTGAAAGCTCTTTGCAGGCATTTCATCTTAGTTCAACCCGAAGGTGGACATGAAGCACAATTAAGTCACGATCGCGGTGTCAGGAGTGGATGGAACAGATCAGGCGGCCCCACCCCTCACTCCTAGATGAGCACCTCGAGTGTTCTTGGGTCACCTGGTCATGGTCGGTTCTGGGATCTGCCCAACCTGGGCATGCCCCTGTGGTAGATGATCTTGGCGCTCCTCCAAGACTCTCTCAGGTCTCTTTTGATGGGTTCTGCACCCTCCCTTCAATGTTTCCTCTCTCTTTACAGGGCTCCTTCCAGGCTATGGAAACCCCTTTTCCCCATGACCGGAGGAGCTGAAAGTGGCTGGCCATTTAACCCCCCGATCCCATGGCCCTTAGCCAATAAATGAGGGTAGGAGAGTGTGAAAGCCCCTTTTCTTGACTCAGACTGGAACAGCTCTATCTCTTCCACTGCTTGTGGGGAGCAGGTATTTGAGAACTTAGAAAAGTAAACAGTAGCAGGTGGACGGGGTGGGGGAAGACAGGGATTCAAAATACCACTGTCCTGGTGGTGAGTTTGCCATTATTTTTCCCTCTATAGCTCCCTGCCTGCACTCAAAGCAGCTCAAAATCCAGAAAAGGACAGTGGGTCACAGACGGTGAGTGCTCCGGGGTGGGGACAGGGGGACACTCTAGTTCTGGCTCAAAGCAGAAAAGGGAATCCTGACGGTCAGAGAGAGGGGGCCAAGTGTACTATTTCACTGTTTTCTCTCTCTTCCTTTCTGCTTCTCTATGTCCCAGCCTCCAAGCAGTCCCATGACTGCTTGGTATATAGGGCAAGGTATATAGTAACTGGTATACAGAACCAGGGCCTGGGATATAGTACCAAGGTCAAGGAGTACTAGCGATGAACACTGATGCATGAGTGATATTTACTGAATGATATTTTTTGGCTCAGGATTGGCCGTCTCAGGTGTGGATGAATGATGTGGAAGCCAGACGACGGGGTTAGAAAAGAAGGCTGTACTTCTGTGAGTCTTAGTTACCTACTCCCACTTGAGAGCATCACACATCATTCTCATTCCTCCTCCTTCTCTCTCCCTTCTTTTCCTCCCTCAGTCAAAAGAAGAGATGAGTGTGTATCTGGGAGGATGTGTTTTGCAGGAGTTGAAAACGAGTAGGACTCATTACCTCCCTCTCGGCTTCAAGCCCAGACTGAGAACCCTGTTAAATAAGTCAAATAATCTGTAAGTTAACAGAAGCTGTGAGTAGAAAGAACACTGACCTTGGAATCAGAAGGCCTGGATTCAAACCACTGTTATGTCTCTTGTTAATTCAATGGCAGGAGCAAACATCTTCTACTCTGTGGCCTTCAGTCTGTTCTTAAATTGCGTCTTAATTAGGGGTAATAATACCTGCTGGAAGATTCATATGCTGACATCTGTGAAAACACCTGGTACATATTAGGTATAAATATTGTGGGACTTGGTATTAATTTTTATCTCCTAGCGACTCAAAATTTAAGCTAGACGAAGTGAAGGAAACTCAAAACATGTCAAAAGTAGAATTTCAAAGCTGGAGCTGATGTGACCTCTCACCTGTGTGAGGATTAAACCAGGGTCCAGAGGGGTTAAGTAATTTATCTAAAGCCACCTAGTTAGTTACAAAGCTGGGGCTAGAATCTGGTCTTCACCAGCTGGTTCTCCGTGTTTTCCTGCTACCGCATGTCCCATTATGTTTGGTGAGTAAGTTAGGCCTGGCAGTCTCCTTCATGCCAGACTGGCAGTTCTCACAAAGGTGAATTAGGCTGAAAGCAACTGAGATGACAATATGTCATACAGCCCCAGCCGGCATGCCATACAAGTTAAAGGGATTTCAGGATCCAAGGGGAAAGAGAGGCCCTCTAATGAGCCCTACAGGATATTTGGCGAGGAAGGAAAGATAACAACTACCTGGTGTAATGGATTTACTATGCGACCCAGGCTCCTTAGGGTACAAGAAGAAAACAACTTTATTCTTTCTCACCATTACCTTTTAACCCCAATCCGGGGATCCCTCTCCCCAGCCCCAAATGACAGCTCAAGTGGGCCTATGCGCTTCCCAGCCACTTTCACAGTTAAGTAACTGTATCATTTTCAGATCTGGAAAAGGCATCGTCAGATCGAAACCAAGACATCTATCTCACGTCCAGTTTAAAGTACATCCCATCTCCGGGCGCCTGGGTGGCTCAGTCGGTTGAGCGTCCGACTTCGGCTCAAGTCATGATCTCGCGGTTTGTGAGTTTGAGCCCCACGTCAGGCTCTGTGCTGACAGCTCGGAGCCTGGAGCCTGCTTCGGATTCTGTGTCTCCCTCTGGCTCTGCCCCTCCCCTGCTCATGCTCTGTGTCTCTCTGTCTTTCAATAATAAATAAACATTAAAAAAAAAATTTAAAGTACATCCCATCTCCAGCTCCATCCCGAACCTCCAACTGCAGACAAGAGATAGAAGTAATTCAATGGTCACTCTGCATTCTTTCTGCACTTGTCTCTCTCTCTGCTTCCCCCTGACCATATATCCAAGGTAAGGATGCCCAGGCTTATCCTGGGTAGTGGTGAGAGAGCTTGTGGTGGGAGAAACAGTAAGTGGGCCAAAAGGTCTTATTCAGCTGGTGCCGTTGTAATCTGCCCTTGGTGAGCTCTGTGTGGTCAGTGCCCAAACACGGGGTCTTCCTCAAAGAAAGGGCTTTTGTGGGTTTGCTCTCTAGTTCCTCCTCATTCCTCCAAAGTCACACTGATAGAATCCTCTTCTGCTGGGGCCACCTTCTTCTTATAGGTCATCTTCTTGGGCCAAAACTTTCAGGGCAACTCAAGCCAGATCTCCCCTTCCACTGGTGTCTGCCATATGCAGGAATTGTAAGCTGCCCCCAAGAACTTTCTCAAGGTCTCTCCAGTAGCAGCACGTGGCCACATCTCAACTGAGCTGCAGGAGAGGGACAATGGGAGATGTCAATTTCCCCTTACGGTTGCACCGTCTTCCATGTTAATGTTTTTCAAACTCCCATCACTTGGCTTGAGTCACACGGGAGGGGAGGAGAAGCACATAGCACCCTGCCCACTGGGCCAACTGTTTTCATCCATTTCTCTGTCACTTTCTCCTTTTCTTGAGTGTGGGCTGAAAAAGGATGATAGGCTAGGGTTTTTGAAGATATCTTTTAGTAAGCCTTAGCATGTCTCTTTAGGATACATGATACTGCTCGTTCACCTGGGGACCTCTCTAAGACCTGGAGCATCTCTATGTTCTGGCACACCAGACTTTTACATCATGGAATACGTGTAACTTGTGGGGATGTAAAATATATCTGAAATTCTGATTCATCTGCCTCCTCTTTTGTTACTCATTGGAAAGGTAGGAATGAATCACTGTGGACCATTTTAGTTGGTTCAGTTAGCAGAAGCTTTGATGTCCTTCATGAGGCCAATCCTCTCTGATCATAAAAGTTCTGGTCATAACAGGACGAAGACCATAGGCAGCATCTATTGGAAATCTGTGCCCTTCTACCTGAGCACAGAAGTAAAGGAACTTGCCCACAGAAGGGAGGCCCGGAGGGCCCGTGTGCCACCAGTGACCCCACACTCGTTTCCTTACTCCCAGACACACGCCAGCCCGAATGCAGATGCCCTTCTTGATTTGCTTTAGTCAGGAAAGGAGGAATTAACTTTCGAAGACATGAAGACACCTTTCACAATCTGAAGACAAGAAAGAATGGAGGGAGGAGGGGGGAGGGAGAGAGGAAAGGAACCAAAGATGGAACAGGGACATAGAGAAATTGGCATCATGAGGGAAATAAACCTCAGGAAGGGTAATGGGACCCATTTTTTCTTCTCAAATCTTTCCCCGAAAACTCCAGTTTCACTTAATTTTTCATCTGTTTCAGAAACACTTAAAATTCTCACTTAAGATCAAAAAGGGTATTATTAATAACGCATCCTATTTATATCATGCTTTCTACTTTTCAAAGTGTTTTGTGGCTTTCAATTCTTATAAGCAGCCTGTGGGGTAGATAGGGCAGGCACTCTCGTGATTGAAGTTAGCTAAGGTTCAGAGAGGTTCAGTGAATTATCCAAGGTCACACAGCCAGGTAGTAACAACCCAGGCTAGGAGTCAGAAACTCTTATGCCTCTTCCTGCTCTTTTCTCTCTACTTCCTTGGATCACCTCTCAGGAAATGCCAAAGATAGTTTCAATGGTGTAAATTAAAATGTAAAGTCAGTCAAGTGGCTATAGAGTTCCCTCAGCATTAGTGTAGAGGACAGCTGTCAAAATGACAGCCCTGGGACTTCTTCGACACTTTATTACCTAGACACCCAACTCTTCAAGAGACAGGTAGAAGCCTGTAGAACTTTGAGTCTAAACTTTTCATGGGAATAATGAAATCAATTAGTGTATCAACTAACATTTTCTGAATAGAATAGAAAATGCCACACTGTATCATACGGGAAGATGAAGCCTTGTTTTGCAAAATTTTTATTACTGTGTGTGTGTGTGTGTGTGTGTGTGTGTGTAATGTGGAAGGTTTATTTTTTTTAACCATGGGTCACTGTCAAAAATGTTTGGAAATTCTGCTTTATGGAATAAGTTCTAGCCAAACTTCTAGCTGTCACAGTTAAATGCTTTTACATTCCCCACAGATGTAAAATAACAAAAAAAATACTTTGGTTTTTTTTTTTTAATGCAATAAACAAAATTGGGGGCTATTTTAATAAAAATCCAATTAAGCAGAATTCTCAGGGAATTTACTGTCCTGGTTAATTGAATCTTTGAATCTCTGCATTAATGAGGACAGGTTAAAAACCCTGTCAAGATGCAGAATCACAGAACTTTGTAGGTGGATGAGCCCTTGGAAATCGGTTTTCACCAGCCCCCTCACTCCCCTGCTGGTGGCCCAGAAGGAGGGAACCACTTGCCCTGGGCCCTGCAGATGGGAGAGGGTGAAGACCAGACCCGGGCCCACGAAACACCAGCTCAAAGCTCCTGTGAGTTTGAGCTGAATCTCAGTGAAATTGTCCATAACCTTTGGGGTTCCTTCTTAATATAAAACCCCGGCTCTCAGTTTGTTGTTGCCATTGTCTCTTCTCATAGGTCAGTGCAGTTGATTTACAGAATTTAGAGCAAATACCAAAGATCTGCTGTAGCATCAAAAGGCTGGGGTGGCCGAGCCTCTCTCTTTCTCCAATTTATTAGAGTTCATTTTTCTTTGTTTGCTCTGATCTTGTTTCTTCACAGACACGATTAGTATTCCAGACACAGGATGAGAACTTTTTTTTTATACTATATTTTTTATATTGCTTGCGCCTGAAAGAGGCTGTTTGCATTCTTGAAGCTCTCTAAACCACCCTATGACCCCAGTTGGCCACCGTCCCTGCATATGAACACGTGCCGTTCTCTGTGCACATATCTCTCAGTGCATATCTACCAGCACCTACTATGTGGCAGGCACTAGACCAGTCACCAGGGATGCAGTAGGGAACAAAATGGAAAAATTCTTGCCCCCACGAAGTTTATATTCCAATGGTGACAAATAGACAAACGATAAACAAATACTCAGGTAAGAGGTGTGTCAGACAGTGATGGGTATGAAGGCGGAAGGGGGAAAGCAAGATGTAGGGAAATAGGGATTGCTGGGGGTGGGTTATTACTATTCCATAGGGACTGGTCCGGGAAGGTCTTGCTAATGAAAATACAGAGATCTGAAGGAAGTAAGAGAGTGAGGCAGGTCAGAAGGGAGGTGCTGGCAAAGAAAAAAACAATAAGGGAACAGCATTTTAAGTATCAGGCTTACAAATACTTTCCATCAAGTACCAATGTCTGACTTGGATTTTTGTTTTTAATTTTTTTTTAATGTTTATTTTTGAGAGAGAGACAGACAGACAGACAGAGCATGAGCAGGGGAGGGGCAGAGAGAGAGGGCCACACAGAATCCAAAGCAGGCTACAGGCTCTGAGCTGTCAGCACGGAGCCCGATGTGGGAGGCTTGAACTGATGGATCACAAGATTATGACCTGAGCCGAAGTCGAACACTTAACTGACTGAGCCACCCAGGTGTCCCCAATATCTGACTTGTTAAATCCTCCTCACCAGTGACACAGTCCTAAAAGTTATTCGTTGTCGATTTAGGGATAAGACAAGTTGCATTGATTCGTTCCATTCACAAGCGTAAATGCCAAATGCAGAGATTCTGTAATGAAAGATACAGATGGTCCCTAAGCCCCTTAGGAGTAGTGACCAATCAAAAAATTATTATCCACAATGGTCAGGGCTATGATGGTAGTAAGAGCATTGCAGAGGAAAGAAAGCATGAAAAATCTTCCAGAATAGGAGGAAGGGAGAGTTTCAAGCAGAGGAAGTAACAGGCTTGTGTAAAGGAACAGGGGCAGGAGAGCGGATGCTACATTCCAGGGCTCCCAAATTGGTATGACTGGAAGGTGAGTCTCAGGAAATAAGGACAGAATTGGGAGTAAATGTGGACACCACTGTGCTCTCTGGAACACTATCAAAAATCTTTCCTGGTTGCAGCCCCCAAAAAGCAGGCTGAGTTGGGGGAAGTAGTGAAGTGAGTGGGAAGGCTCTGGACAGGTAGATGGGACCACACTATAAAGTCGCAAATTTAAATATTTGAAGCAGAAGAATGATTTGATCAGATATGCCTTTTATGAAGATCCTTTGATACACAGAGGATGAAAAGGAAGGAGAGACTGGAAGCAGGAGAATCAGTGAAGAGGCTGAAGGGGCCCACAGGTCCAGAGTAATGCAGGCAAGAAAGACAGACGGTCCCCTAAGAGGCTGACAGAAGACACGGAAAGAGTGGGATGGAATTGCCCCCATGTCAAGGACAGGATGGACACAAACTGGTGACAGATGCGACAACGGGGCATGAGAAACAAGTTTAGGGGAAAAGGGAGTGATTCCCTCATAGAAGATAGAGGTGGGAAAGAAAAACTATGTCCCAAAGGATGTTTGGAATGTCTCAAATGACACCATTGTCATAGAAACAAGGACTGTTACTTTCACAGATAATGGCTTTAATGTGTAATTGTAGAACTGGCCAGTTAATTCGGGTGAGTTAATTCCAACCACAGAATATCATAAAATGCAACATAAAATACACATTCATGTGGTTAACCCTTCAAAAGCCATATCAGGATTTACAGATCCAAATGAATATTACCTTTCTTGGAGGCTACACATTATTCCCACAGTGCTGCACCTGCTGAGAACCGCCTTGGACTTCTTTTGAGGACCTCCCTTCGTGACTGTATCCCCAGAGCTGGAAAATTCTCAGCCTTTTAGGGAAAATCTAATTTTTAGAAAAGAAGCTTATTTGTGGGGCGCCTGGATGGCTCAGTCGGTTAAGCGTCTGACTTCGGCCCAGGTCATGATCTCATGGTTCGTGATTTTGAGCCCCGCATCAGGCTCTGTGCTGACAGCTCGGAGCCTGGAGCCTGCTTCGGATTCTGTGTCTCCCTCTCTCTCTGTCCCTCCCCAGCTCATGCTTGCACTCTGTCTCTGTCAAAAATAAATAAACTTAATAAAAAAAAAATTTTTTAAAGGGAAGCTTATTTGCTACAAAAGACCAGCGGTCGCCTGGGACAGGGTAGATGGGGCTATAGAGCAGGAGAGATGAAATACAAAGGGACACAAGGGAACTTTTGGGGGTGATGAATGTATTCATATGTTGACTGTGGTGATGGTTTCATGAATATATACCTCAAAACTCATCACAATGTACACTTAAATATGTGCAGTTTATTGTATGTCAGTTACATCCCAATAAAGCTATTTTAAAAGTTCTTTATTACAAAGAGTAATGCCTGAGACTCATGATGCTGAGGAATCCCCTCCTTTTTTAATTTTTTTTAATGAAGATTTAAGAGAATACTCTTCTTATGCGTCCCCTGGGGTGACTTGAAGACAATTTCCGTGCAAGTTGGGTTTTTTTTTTAATGTTTATTTACTTATTTTGAGAGGGCGAGAAAGAGACCACGAACACGAGCATGCATGTGAGCAGGGAGGGGCAGAGAGAGAGAATTCCAAGCAGGGCTCCATGTTGTCAGCACAGAGCCTGACAGGGGGCTTGATCCCACGAACCATGAGATCGTGACCTGAGCGGCAACCAAGAGTTGGACGCTTCACCGACTGAGCCACTCAGGTGCCCCTGGGTTGGTTTTTGTTAAAAAGCAAAGCTAAAGAAAGAAAGCACAGAAACTAGTGACCTCCTCCCGGTATAGGATAACCTTCATGTAAGCATGTACGTCTTAGTTTTAAAATGTTTTAAAATTTTGCAGACATGTCCTGTAATCTAAACTGCAATCCAATGACTTGGTATCTTCTCGTTCTTCCACTCACTCTCATGAGGGACAGCTCTCTGCAAATATATTGTTCCTTTTGCTTAGGTCATCCAGAGAAAGGGTCGGATAAGAACGAGTATCATTGCTTCCACTAGATGGGATTTGGATTTCAGACATCCAGGGCCAGGCTTACAGAGCTGGGACTCCAGAAAAGTTTCCTGACTGTCCCCCACTCGCACCTCACTCCCAGCTAACGTTGTCTTCTGGCCAGTTTGCCGATGTCCGGAAGTCTACCCTTAGAGGATTCTTTCCTTTGGGTTAACCATTCTATTCTCCCAGAATCCCATTTGAAAACAGAATCCTGGAGGACAGGCCTGGATCGTGTGCCAAAGGGGAGAGGCTGGAGTCAGCTGGTGGTGCTGTGAGGACAGTGGCCTCCAAGGGTGGAGGCCACCAATAGATGGATGGGGGGGAGGGGTCCAGAAAGGAGACACAAGGTGCCACAGAGGGCTTCATCTATTCCTCCATTTTCTTAGTCATTTATTTATTCCAAAAGCATATATTGAGTACCAACATCCCCACCTTAGTTTTACTTCTGGACTTAGCGTCAAGTACCAAGATATAAACAGGAAGTTTAGCAAAGCTGATGAGCAAGTTAAGCTGGTCTCTAACATAAGGCAGCAAGAGAGCTGGCCCGTCCATCAGGAGGTGGTCCCCCAGTCCCTCAGAGGCCAGGTGCTTACATCACACCTTGAGAGGCAGTTTAGAACTAAATGAAACAGAATATTGACAAATGAAATTTTAAGAGAAGCATAAAAACTATGAATGCAAAGCAGGTGGGGATACTATTAAAATAGTTCATCTAAAAATAGTCTAATTCCATCTAGGGCCCAAACCCTATTGGGTTTCATGCTCATTTGGGTTCACAGTTTGTCTGTAGGCTCTTTGACTTTGTGGGACCAACCCTGGAAGGGAAGAGAGTGTCCCCCGCCATCTTTATAGTCAACCACACTGACCCATCATGCAAAGCTAAGCCCAAGAATGGAGTGGTTTGGGGACCAGGAAGAAAATGCTGAACGCGGAGCTGTCTGGGGCTAAAAAAGGCTGGACGTGATTTAGAAGGAGAGTTAGTAAGCCCTCCTTTTGATTTGTCTCCCTTCAGACAAATGAAGTTAGAACCGCAGTGAGGTCATCCGTGAAATTCCCAAACGATTTGGCCTGTCCTGTGGGCCAGGCCCTCACTTAGGTCAGCCCGGGGGACGTAACGGAGAATGAAGCAAGGCCCGAGTGGGGAAGCTTGTGTCTCACTCAGCTGTAATGCAGGGCAGTGGTCTGAGAAACAAAATCCATCCTCAAAGCTCATTCTTGAGTCTGGCCAAGGCACAACTGCTCAGGGGATTCCACTGTTGAGGGGATCATTGAAATTAGAGCCCCCAAAGGGGATTATGCTAGACAAGTTTCACGGTTCCTACCCAGCCTCAGCCCTGCCAATAGAAACTGCCCTCTGACAAAGGGCTGGGCCCAGCACCCTGGGTGTTCAGACCATCTGATCCCGCACTCTTTCCATCCCCCCCACCACCATTGTTCACTGGCATGAGGAGGCTGTGCCTGGCCAGTGACCCAGGACCCAAGGCCCTGTGTGAACAGATGGCTGGGCCGCTCCACCTCTCCCGGCAACGCCAGCGGTGGGCAAGGCGGCCTCGCTCAGTTGGGTATTGCCCTAAGAGTTTCATTTTCCACCTAGTGCTGTCTTCACCCCTGCTCTGTTGAATGTCCCCTTCTCCTAGTGGTTTAGAGGAGGCCAAAGAGGTTGTGAGTGGCCAGAGTCAAGAAGGAGTGACCCAAGGGGCCCCTGGGTGGCTCAGTCGGTTGAGCAGCCGGCTTCGGCTCAGGTCATGATCTCACGGTCCGTGAGTTTGAGCCCCGCGTCGGGCTCTGTGCTGACAGCTCAGAGCCTGGAGCCTGTTTCGGATTCTGTGTCTCCCTCTCTCTGACCCTCCCCTGTTCATGCTCCGTCTCTGTCTCAAAAATAAATAAACGTTAAAAAAAACAAGAAGAAGAAGAAGGAGTGACCCAGGAGAGAAACAATGAGGAAGCCAATGGCGGGACAGAAAAGCAGACACACAGGGCAACTGAGACACACGGAGGAAGAGCCTGGAATACATGTCACTGACACTCACCACAGGGTCCGCTGAGCCAGACAGGATCCAGACCACCCTCCAACCCCTTCTCTGTGAGTTCTGGCCCCGGGTGGGCCTTGTCTTGCATCTCTGTGCAATTTTCCTCATTGCTCTGTGTGGGGCGATACCAAACTCACCCCCAACTGAGCCTACTTGAATGAGCTCAATGTTTCTCTTCCTGGCTAACAAATGAGCCAAACTGCGAACAGTTTTGCAAGCGGTCGCCAGCCCCTACTGAGCACAAAAGGCTGGAAGCAAGATGTGGTCCCAGGGAGACCCTTCAAGCCCTTTGCCATCCGGGAGCAAAGAGGGTGAATCTGCAGGCTGTTTGCCCGCTGGGCACTGAATTTTGTTTGCCCGCAAATCATTCCGCCAAAGTTTAGAGGCAGCAATGTGGTGCGGTAGAAATCAAACTAGAGCAGGGGTCAGGAAATCTGTGCCGCCCTTAATCAGCTACGAGAGGCTGGCCGGGCGATTCGAGTCCCTGCCCCAGTTTTGTCATTAGAAATGCAGGACGAATACTACTTGCCCTGCCGCCTGGACAAATTTTTGTAAAGATCCCATAAAAATAGGCGTAAGAAGGCTCGGGGGAGCAGATACACGCGCTACACTACTTTATAAACCGTAAATGAGAATGGGGAGTGGGCGGAGGACCATGCACGCCAACCAGCCGAGGAGTGGCCGCCACTCCCCTCTGTCAGGCTTGATGGACCTTGCACTAAACAAGCCAAAAGATCAGTGTCTGTCTCTCCCAAAAATGAAAACCGTGGCTTCCTGCCTACACCCAAAGGCACTGTTAATTCTGCAAGGGACATTAGCAGAATTAGAATTTGTCCTCCTCCACTGCCTCTCTGTTCATTTTCCCTCCCTCCCTCCCTCCCTCCCTCTCTCCCTCCCTCCCTCTCTCTCTCTCTCTCTCTCTCTCCACTTCCAGCTGCAGATAGCCACACAACCCAGCTGAAAGTGGCTTAAACAATAGAAAATTCTCATATGAGTTCCAACTTTAAGATTTGTTAATTTAGTGGCACATCAGTTGGCTTCTGTCCTCGGGCTGATTGCCACAGGGTGGCAAAAGGGCTGCTTCAACACCGCACAGCACCTTCTCCCCCAACCACATCCAAAAGCAGGAGAGAAGATATTTCTTAAATGTCTCCAAGGGCTTTTCTGTCATTAGGGCAGAAAACTTGTCCGGGAATGCTCCCCTCCTCACACTCAACACAGAACAAGCTGCAAAGGGGCTGAGAAAGGTTTTCAGCATCATTAGTGGGAGTGAGCACCGCCAGCAAGAAAAAAGTAGGGGGTGGGGTTGCAAGGCAGCAGCAGAGAGGAGACATCTGTAGGGTTGGCGAGAGTTTGGGTGCTGAGAGTGGAGTTAATTCTTGCTAAATGAATCAGAAGAATTTGTTCCAGAGTCTTAATTGGCCAACAAAATTGTTGTGAAGCCTGAAGAAGCAGATTCTGGGTTGAGTGTTCAGGAAAGAACCCTACAGTCACCCTGCTGCCTCGTCTGTGCTCAGAAAGCAGCAGGCTCCAGAACCACACTGCCATGGCCACGATCAGGAAGCTGCCAGCACTGCTTCCGGCTTCTTGACTATGCCACGTCTGCTGTGGTCCACACCAGCTCCATGGATGGCCCATGCTGCCTCTTGACACCCACAAGACCAGCGACTAGGCGCTGAGATCTCTGCTCTGGCTGTTACAGAAAAACCAAACACATCCCAACCAAATTTGCCTGCAGGATCTTGGCTCCATCTCATTTCAGAGGCTCAAGATTCATAGACGAGCATTCACTAGGCAGAATCAACTCACAGCGGAAATTCTAGCTGCAAGAGAGTCTGGGAAGTGTCATTGTTAGCTCTTACTCACCTGTGATGTAGGGAGGCACACCAGAGGAAGGAAGGAAGACACTGAGTTCCAACCCCACCTGAGCAGCCACAGCCACCCACTGTGTCTGCCACACTCTTCTTCAGGCTATAGCTTTAACTTTAATTGGCTCAGTCCATATGTTCACCGTGGGAGCCAGGGGGGTGTCGATCCCTGAGTCCATAGGAACAGCACATGACAATCGGCATACCTCATTCTCCCGGCCACAGTAATTGACTCAAGCAGACACATGCGTTAGGGCTGTTCGAGCCAATCAAACCTTGGGACTTTGGCCCAAGCTCCTAGAAAGGAGGCTTATTCTTTCCAGCTGAGCATGAACCTAAAAAATCTGAAGCTGCTACCCCCAGAAAAGCCTGTCTGAGAATATGGAGCCAACAGAGATAAGGCAAAGCCAAGAGACAGAGAGAGACTGGGATCTGATGACATTTTGAACCCCTGGTTTCAGCCACTCCTGAAACCTTCTGGGCTTTTCAGGTACATGAGCCAATATCTTCTCTTTTTAAGTTTATTTTAATTGTCACGGGGGGGTGGGGGGTGGGAGGGGGAACACACAGGAGTGTTTCCAAGACCATTCTGATCATTCCCCTGAACATGCAGGAGGCAGCCACTGGTTCATTGAGATTAGTACCCCAGCTCCTTAAGAGTTAACCACTCACACTGAAGTGAGAAAGTCCAGAGACAATGGAGAGATGTGAGCAGCTGGAGGAGCTAGGGCTACAGCATGGACAGCTGCCGCCTTCTCTTTTCTTCACTGACATAAAAACCACTCCTGTCTCTGAATCCCCCGTGGGCTGGGGATGTATTAGTTTTGCTCTGAAAGGTTACAGGGGTCTTAACATTTTCCTGGGGCATCCCATTTAGAAGTAATAATATCAGGGGCACCTGGCTGGCTCAGTCAGAAAAGCATGTGACTCTTGATCTCAGGGTAGTGAGTTTGAGCCCCACGTTGGGTGTAGAGATTACTTAAAAAAAAAAAAAAGTCTTAAAAAATATTAGAAATGCGTTATTATATTTTCAAATATATATTTAAATTTTTGCATTTTGGATGAATTAACATATTCTTTTTAATCAAACAAAGTAATAAGAACGTATACATTCATTTTCCTGTCTAATATCAAAGATGTTGCACAAATGAGCTGATCAACACACTCGAGTTGATTTATTTTTTAAACTGTTGCGTAAATGAGAAGAGACAAGGGGCCCCAGGAATCTAATGGTCCTCAGCCTTGAGTGCACAACAGGGCAAGGAGACCCTCAGGGAGTCAGTGCACGGGGACCCTGTGATGTGTCATCGGATCCCCCTTTGGGAATGGAAAGCTGACTCCACCAGATGCTACAAAAGTTGTCAGCTGATAGGCCTCAGCTGTCCACCTCCTTTGAGGATTATATTGGTTGAAGATTACTGCCTCACTCAAGGTCACGCACTCCTTCCAAGGGCAGCCCTATCCAATGACTGACCACTGCAGGGAGAAAGGCCACGCCCCCCCATCCTGGGACAGGTCAGAGACTGCCTTCATCGAAGTCCCACCTCCCGCTCTGCCACTCCACTCCCTCCCCCTGGTGTTGACCCCAGTGGCATTCCCCGGTAAACTCCCTGCTCTCTATCTACCCCTCCATCTCAGATTCTGCCTCCCAGGAGACCCCTGGCAGCACCAGAGTCTAGGACAGCAGTTGCTGGACTTGTGGATTCAACCAGGTTTAACAGAAAAGGATTCCAAACCAACATCCATACTTTTCCACAGCATCCATTCCTGCTGCCCCCACCCCATCTTCTTGTGCAAATAAAATTATCCTTCATGGTCCAGCTTCATGGCCCACCTTCTCCGTGAACCCCCCCCCCCCCCAGCCCCCCACACAGTGGTGGCCTCCCCCTGTCCTGAGCTCCCACAGCATTTTGTGTGTGCCTCTTTCAGGATGCATCATCTGCCTGGGTTTTCAAAGTTTTGCATTTCTGGTTTCTGCCACTGGGTCTTTGAGTCAGTGAGGTACCTCCTCTGAGCCAACTTTCTGATCAATAAAATGGAATAATACTCCAGAGGATAAAATAAAGCCAACTGCCCCTACCCCGGTATCTGCCGTTTGGAAAAAATTCAATATGCCCATTTCTTCTCTCCTTCGTCCTAAATGGGCCACTCTTCTCAGGGACAATGGAGTGTTTTCTCTTTTTCTGCTCTTTCAGGGAGAAGGGGGAGAAGGTAAGCAGCAGGAGCCCCCTGGAGAGTATCTGACCTCCCCACACACTGCCATCCACCAGGCTTGGCTATTTGCAAACAGAGGCAGCGGCAGCATTTGTGGCTTTGAAGAGACAAAGGATTCACACAGGTACTCCTATGTGGCCACACTGCAGTCAGCTTGCCCTAGAACATCTAAATCTCTGTCTATTTTTAGGATCAGAGTTAATTTTCTGGCTTGGTGTAAGCACCCAGGATGGGGGAGGAAGTTAAAAGTGGATGGTATTTCACTCCTAAGAGTGAATTCATCCAAAGGAATTGAAAGCAGGGACTCAGAGACTTGCACACCAACTGCCCATTGCAGGATTATTCACAATAGCCAAAAAGTGGGAACAACCCAGGTGTCCACCAACAGATGACTGGATAAACAAAACATGGTATATGTGTACAATGGAACATTATACAGTCTTAAAAGGGAATGAAGTTCTGATACATGCTATGCCATCGATGAACCTGGAAAGCATTAAGCGAAGTGAAATAAGCCAGATACAAATAGACAATTATTATATGATTTCACTTATTATGAAATATCTAGAACAGGCAAATTTCATAGAGACAGAGAGTATGTTAGAGGCTACCGGGGCAGGGAGGAGGGGAAGGTGGGGAGTTGCTGTTTAATGATTACAGAGTTTCTGTTTGGGGTGAAGAAAAGGTTTTGGAAATAGGGATTTCCTATTGCACAGTGTTGTGAATGTAATCACTGCCCCTAAATTTACACTTAAAATTTGCACTTCATTGGGGTGCCTGGGTGGCTCAGTCGGTTAAGTGTCCAGCTCTTGATTTTGGCTCAGGTCATGATCTTAACGTTAGTGAGGTCAAGACCCACATCGGGCTCTACACTGACAGCATGGAGCCTGCTTGGGATTCTCTGTCTCCCTCTCTCTTGGCTCCTCTCTCTCTCTCTCTCTCTCTCTCTCTCTAAAAAATAAATAAACTTTCTTAAAATTGCCCTTTCTTTATTATTTAAAACAAATTTTTTTAATGTTTATTAATTTTGAGAGAGAGAGACAGTGTGCAAGCAGTGGAAGGGCAGAGAGGGAGACACAGAATCCGAAGCAGGCTCCAGGCTCTGACCTGTCAGCACAGAGCCCGGACGCAGGGCTCGAACTCATGAGCAGTGAGATCATGACCTGAGCGGAAATTGGACACTCAACCAACTGAGCCACAAAGGCACCCCTTTTCTTTCTTTAAGTAGATTCCATGCCCAATGTGATGCTCAAACTCATGACCCCAAGATCAAGAGTTGGATGCTCTGCCGACTGAGCCACCCCCAAAATTGCACATTTTATGCTATATTTTACAATTTTTAAAATTAATGTTGTAATATATCCAAAACTGTTGAATTATACTTTAAATGAATGAATTATATAATATGTGAATTATATCTCAATAAAACATCAAAAAATAAATGATGTTTACTATAATTGTTCATTCTGGGGCAAATTCAATGAGCTGTAGAAAACTCAAGGACAAAAACAAAACACAAAAAACCCAATCCATAACTGACTAAGAGATGCGACATTTTCAAAATCCCTCTGGATTTTATTTTCCCCGGCACCCAGGCCAGCCTGAAGGGCTGCAGTCACCAGCAGTTTCTGGGGAAACTTCTGGATTTGTTGCAGACAGTGCTCTCCCAGGATTTTGGTCATTCCATCAGGCAGCTGAAGTCCAACCCCCCCCCCCCCCCCGCCCCGCCCCACCACCAACATAGAACAGGTCTTGAACAGGTGCTCTTGGGGTTAATGTTTCTCATGCCTTTGCAGCAAAGAGAACTAATCCTTGGAAAGGCAGGCTGTGTTCTGGTATGGGTGGGAGTGGGACAGAGACCTCAAGAAGCTAGCACCTGCTGGGCCGGCTCTAGAGCACTTGCAGTGAGATGTGAGAACCCACAGGTTTTATGCTTCCATATCCCTTCTCTCATTTTCACACCAGCATCTACACCCCTATGACTACACACATAACCATATACCTCAGGTCCCGGGGCAGGAACTTCTGCCAGAGTGTTGGTAGAGTGAACTCGATTTATTATTTTATTTTGTTTTGTTTTTACTTTTTAGAAATTTTTTTAAATGTTTCTTTGTTTTTGAGAGAGACAGAGACAGAGCACAAGTGGGGGAGAGACAGAGAGGGAGACACGGAATCTGAAGCCGGCTCCAGGCTCTGAGCTGTCCCCACAGAAGCTGATGTGGGGCTTGAAGTCATGAACCACGAGATCATGATCCGAGCCAACCGACTGAGCCACGCAGGTGCCCCATAAGAGTGAACAATTTAATGTAAGTATTTAGTTTGGGAAGCCGATTTGCATCATACAGGAGTCATGAGCCCACTTGCCTATAAAGGGAAGTTAGGAAAGATAGGTGAACCAAGCAAGCTTTATCCAATAAGGTGAAATCTCTTAATATTCATTTCACTGCTGGCAACTACCTCAATATTTAGATTTCCTGAATATGCAAGCCCAGGCACAACTTCATGCCTTTATTCAGGCTGTTGCCTCTGGACCTGGCTTGTGAGTGAATTTCTACCACAGTCCTTTAAGGTTAATACACTAACCCCATTTCTGCAAACGATGTATCACGCAAGATGGGTCCTTGTTACCAGGATCCAAGGCAAATTCCGTGATGTCACAGGCATGAGCTAAGAAATATGCTGTATCAGGGAAAGGGCGGATGAATCAAGCAAGGATCTACAAAATACGTGAAGCCAGCCATCCCTTGGATCCACCCATTCTCCTAAATAGCACAAGCCTAAAAAACACACTTGACAGTGGTGCCAGGCGGTCTGGATTTGCCAGCTGTTTCTAGGAGTTGTCCGAGAATGCCAACTGCCCAGATCTTGGGATCCATCGGATATTAGAGACCCTCCTGTCAGGGAAAGTATGACTGCACCCACGGGCTAAGTTGAGATGTCGTGTCTCCCTGGGGAGGTAGTGGGAATCTCCCGCCTGGTCCCCGCAGGCTCACTGTCCAAGCAGTCTAGAGTGAGAACCCACTTTAGACAATTCTGATCGTCATGCCACATGAGGAAACTGAGGCCCAGACAGTTTAAGGCACACGGGCAAGATTACACAGCTGGTAGATGGTGGAGCCCAGATTCTAAATCGGGCTTTTTTGCAGCACACCGTGTCTCATGAACATCCTTGTTACCCAATCCATGGTCCTCACTGGCGATGTGTAGGAGCTCACTTCCTCCTGGAGCAGCCCATGGGGTCAGCCCACCCATCAGTATCACTATTTCAGGATTATGGTGGAGATGGGGTAGAATCCTGCTCTTCCGGGTTCTCTGGGATGATTGGAGCCAAGAGGAAGCCTTGGACACAGCAATAGCACCAGTTCACTCTGTGCTACCTGTCTCTGAGATTTCTAGATGGCAGGGTCACTTGTCTTCTTCCTTTTAAGTTTGATTTCCCAGTTTCCACTGCCAGAGGCACACCCTGAAAAAAATCTATACCAACTCAGGTAAATACAGATACCATTAACACCCCATCCCCTTCTTTCTCCTGGGACAACAGAAATATTGGCTCAACCTAGAAGATAGTAAAGTCCTGCAAAGTGTGTGTGTGTGTGTGTGTGTGTGTGTGTGTAGATCCCTACATGGGGTTCTGGGAGGGTTTAAATAAAAATGTCCTTAACTTTCATGGAATTCTATGCAGTTTGGTAATAGCCAACCTACATAAGCCAAAGACTATCATAAACTGTATGATTCTAATAGAAGGCAAATATAACACAGAGCAATTTGCACCCTGTAGTTGCTGTAACTTCAAAGTCTCAGAGAACTTAACATAGGGGAATCCCAGAGGTAATTGAGATCCGTCTTGTGTACAACCTGTCTTTAGTTGGCCCAGCTTGGGACCTCAGGATGTATTTGTGTCCGTTACCTTTCCTTCTCCCTGTCTGAGCCCAAGTCTTTTACTGTCCCATTTGGCCATAGTACTGGCCTTGACCCTATTCAGAAGTCTTTGAGCCTTGCCCCTAAGGATTCATGTGTCTCACTGACCGGCCCCCACAAGGGAGACATTCTTTGGGTTCTCTTGTTTGCTGGAATTGTTTTGCCATGTCTGAGAAGTAGCTGAAGTGACAGTGTCCCCTGTCCACTGACTCTGTCTGCTCTCACAGCTGTGGCAATGTGAGCGCCTGATGTAAATGCAGTAATTGCCGTGGGAGAAATCCCTGGTTGGAGAGAACAGGTTGTGAGATGAGAATGACATTCCAAATCGTGCAGAAGGCATTTGGAGATCCAGCCTGAGAAATTCTGGAGGACATGCAAATCTCTACCAGCTACAGAAGATGCGAGAACACATGGCCTAAGAGCGGCCAGATGACTTCGGAGTCATTTCGAGCATGTACTCTGACCCACCCAGAAAGCAGCTGGCCAGAGAAGGACCCAGTGGGGGACCAACTAGTGACCTTGTGGTCCTCAACCTTACTGCCTTAATAATGGGTGAATAACTATCAAAATATTTATAAAGGCAATTATTTTTCTCCAGTGTGCTTGCTTGCTTGATTTACAAGTCCAGGGACAAGGCTTGGCTGTCTGGGATGACAGAGAGCTAAGATTCCATTCTTTAATCATCCTTATTTTTAGTCATGGGGACCAGGGAGTTGAATTACTATGCTATCATCCCCTTCAGCTGAAATCCATCTGTTCCTAAGAATCTGAATGGGAAGTTTAGGCCTGTTGTTTTTTGGTTTTTGTTTATAACCTCTATTCTTGGAGTATTGGTATTCTCCAAAAAGTACTTTAAAAAAAAAAATCCGGATTTTGCTAACCTGTATATAACCTTATTGTTTTTCTCTCTTTATCTTTCTCTTCTCCGTCATCATCACCACTCCCCAAGTCTCCTAAGATCCGCCCCCGTCAAACACCTACTGCACAGGGAATGTTGTTCTGAAAGTCACTGTTCCTTTTGTAGATAACTGCACAGAACAGCAAGGAGGCACTTGGGCGAGGCGGCGTATTTTGCTCGTCATGGAATTTGGAGAGCAAGCTCATGCTGGGAATTCAGCAGTCAGCAAAGGTGCCCGTCCTTTTTATGGAGACCTGTCAGTCTTCGGGTGAATGTCAGAGTACTCTCCCCAGCCGCCCCGCAGTTTGCATTTGATGGTTCTGACCTTTCCAATAGGGTGTGTTACTGTGGCAAGTTTCCCATTGGTTCAATGAGCCTCGTTCGGAATCGAATGAGTAATTACGTCTTTTCTGGCTTCCCACTCATCTAATTAGTGTACTTTACCTAACCAGAGCCAGCGGGAGCTGCCTCAAACTCTCTGCATCCCTCCCTCCCTCCCTCCCTCCTGGATCTACGAAGCTTGTTTGACTCGATAGGAAATTTTATTTGCTAAAAGTAGCCCTGACAGTGTTTACAAGCTCAGGATTCCTCATCCCTCTTCCTGCCTTTTCCCTCACTCCACCCCCAGTCTCTCTTCTTCCTTGTCAGTTTATGCGAGAATAGCACCTTGATCTTTGATCATCCTTTGTATCTTTCCAGTTAGTGTCACCGCTTTGGGCTCATCCCAGAAGGGCTTTAGGGATAGGATGGTGGGCGAGTGGAAGACCCTAGAGGGCAGTGAGCGAGCACAGGTAGAAAGCTGAGGACATTTCTGAGGGAGGATAGCCTGTCTGAGCTGCCACAGCCCAGGTGAGCCTTCCTTGAGGTGGAAGTGACCAAGGTCTGGCTCTTGGGCTGAGCAGGCTTGATGCAGGTTACTCCGAAGCTGGGGGAAACGTGAGCCTAAAACCTTGCTGTCTGCCAACCTATGCCTTCCCACTAGATCAGTGCTTCTTAAAAAGTTTCAGCAACAGAATCTTCACCTGAAAACAAATTTAGGCAGAATCCACTGTTATTAAAGCCAACAGAAGCTGAGCAGCCGGCCGCAGGGGCTAAGCTTCCTCTTCGGTGTCCCCTTTCCCCACCCTCTGTTCTTGCAACACCCCCAGCAGACATCCTGGGAACAGTGTTTGGGAACCTCCGCACCTCTCTAGACCCTGCAGGCTCCTTTCGGCAGGACACTGTAACCTAAGCCTTCCCCACCTCCACTCTCCCTTCCCCCACAACCAGACAGGACAGATGCTCCCAAGTAAGTAAGTGGAAATTCAAGTAAGAGAAATTCCTAGGGGCTGTTTACTTGGTGTTCCATGCCTAACAGGTTTTAGTGTGCCCTCTGGCTGAATCATCGCTCTTGTGTGTGAGGGGGTGGGGGGAGGGGGGCAGACGGTGCCAGGAAGCTTGGGCAGCATTGGGTGGCAGTGCCACCATGTCCCAGACACGTGGTGTCTGATACCTGCCCACCTGCTTGATTCTTCCCACATCTCTCCCTCTGGCAGACAGATTCCTGGCTCTGTCGCGTGGGGTTTCCTCATGCCTGCTCACCCCTTCTATATCGAGTCTGCGTCAAAGTAGACAGCAGGGATTTGGGGTGGGGAGAGAAGATATGGAAATGTTCGTACCCGAGAAAGTCCTGGGGGGTTTTTTGTTGTTTTGTTTTTTTAAACTGCCGTGCAGCACTTAGCAAGCGTCCAGCAGAGCGGATGGCAGGCTCCTCCTTGACGTCTCCTGGGAGCAGTGGGAAGTGTGCTGGACCTGGAGTCGGAGCCGGGCTCTGCTTCCAGCTCTGCCAGGAGCCGTTCCAGTGACCCTAAGCAAATGGCTTGACTCGCTAAACTTGGCCTTGGATAAAATTTAAAGGCAGTCTCTACGGTCTCTTCTAGCCCTACCCTTGTGCTTAACAGGCCACTGGTGGTTACTGCCTGGCGAGACCGTAGGCTCCCCTCTAAGGAAGGGGGCCCACAAGGCTCTTTTGGTGACATTACTCTGGGAAGTGTCCTGCATGTTGAATGAAATCGGTCTTGCAACTGTGTCTACCAGGAACCAGCTAGAACAGAACAGATGCCAAAAGCAGTCCACACACTGGACCAGGCTAGCTGGCAGGGAGGGGGCAGGCGGCCCTCCTGACTGATGGTGGCCAGAGCATCAGACTTTCTTGCGTCAGGAGGACCAGTGTGAGGTTCATACGGACAACATGCTAGAGCAAGCGCAGTAAGACAGAGCGCCCCTAAACAAGGCCCGGCCGTTGTTCTCCTTCAGAGGAACCCCACAGGCCAGCTCCAGGAGCCCCGGGACAAAGCACAGCTCTACACTATCGACATGACTTTCCAGGACTCCTCACTTCCTCTCACAGGCTTACGTACGGTTCACATTCATCACTTGAGGAGAGCCAGGCCCATCTTGTCCTTGGGACACAAAAGCACCTAGAGGCGATTATTCCATTCTATTCTGTAAATGCATCACTGTCACGATGGGGAAGTCCTGGGGAGTAAATCACCCGACACCTTGAATTCGGATTGGGCATGACTGCTCCTTCCTAATCCAATATGTAGGTTAACTCCTTGTGGGTCGATGGAGCAACCATTTCTTCAAAATCCAGACCCTGAGTAGTTCATTTATTACTAACTAGTAAGGTGACCTTGGGAAAGGTGCTTGACCTCTGCCTTGGTCTCCCCAGCATCTGAGGATATTATTCAGTCTACCTGCCTCTGAGGACTGTTGTAGAAAGAAATCAAATGTGATCGTGTACGTGAACCTACTTAAGTATACACGGTGTGCTGTATAAACAGTTGTCCTTAATACCCAGACAGTGAAGGACGTGAGACAGCAGAATGTGGAAATTAAGAGCATTGGCTCTGGAGTTAGTCTTGACTGGGTTCAGATCACGGCTCTGGCACTTCCTACAAGGCCTACTTAGCCTCTGTGTGCCTCAGTTTTCTCATCCGTGAAATGGGAATGATGATAATAGCACCTGCTTCACAGGGCTAATTAAGTTAATGCATGTCAAGTACTTAGAACAGTGCATAACCGGGGCGCCCGGGTGGCTCGGTCGGTTAAGCGTCCGACTTCGGCTCAGGTCACGATCTCACGGTCCGTGAGTTCGAGCCCTGCGTCGGGCTCTGGGCTGATGGCCCAGAGCCTGGAGCCTGCTTCCAATTCTGTGTCTCCCTCTCTCTCTGCCCCTCCCCCGTTCATGCTCTGTCTCTCTCTGTCTCAAAAATAATAAAATAAACATTAAAAAAAATTTTTAAAAAAAGAACAGTGCATAACCTATAGTAAATGCTCAATTAATGTCTTTTGTTATTACGAACAACACATTCCTCCGGCCAGAAGCACATTTGGTGGGCAC